>NC_133904.1:3656816-3962057 GCF_964199755.1 Larus michahellis | reverse complement strand
AGTGGGACACAAGGCAAAGGTGAAAAACAATCGAAGATCCTTAGCCCCGGTGGGATGTTTGAGCCCCACAGTGGGCTGAAATTGTCTGTCCTTTACAAAGAAGAGTTTCCATTACCTGTGAGCCAGACCTCGCAAATGACGTGTCTTTAGACCCATCACAATTCCTCTGTTTCATTTTCAGTTGGCACTAGAGGGCAATTCTGTTTTCCTGAGCACTCAACTTTGTATCCTAAAGGAGCGAGCCACGTGTAGACTGCCTAAATTCTGGTTCTCCCAGCTTGGGTGGTTTTTGGACGCTGGTTCTGAGAGAATGTTTTAAATCAGCTCCTCTAAAGCAGATTGTCCTTTCATTTGGGGCCAGAAAATGGGACATCAGTACCTAAAGCTGGACTCCCTTGATAACCAAACTGTCCTGGGTGCGGAAGGTGGGTGGAAGGTAGGATGCCTGACCTTTGGTATGATCCGGGGCTGTCAGGCATACCTTAAACACCCAAATCTCAGATGGGTCATTCAGGGAGTGTGTCAACCCATGCTGAACTAATTTGGACAGCATTAAATTAATTCAAGCATTTGCAGGTGGCCCTGTCCACTGCCTGGGTAGTAACACAGGGATTAGAGCATGGAGGTCCTGAGGTCTTGTCAGAGCTGATGGTGTGCAGACGCATGGCTCTCCCTTCCTGGGTGAGAGCCATGACCACCAGACTGTTTTGGAAGGGGTGGAGGAGCCTGCTGAGTTCAGCTATTCTACAGCGAAGAGTGCCAGGCCAGAGACAGAAAGAAAAAGAGCAAGCACAGCCTGACTCTACAGACGAGACTTTAGTGGGAGACAGGACTTGTGTGTTTTGTGTTGAAGAGCAGCTGAATAAAATAAAAACCTAGACATCATCAGAGACCTGGTATGGGATCAAGATGCTGAACGGGCTTTTGTCCCTACCTCTGAGTCTCTGCCTCTGTACGAGCACCCACAGCTGAAGGTCTTTTGAATGAACAAAACAGTCCTGGTGCTAGTTAGGGCTTGGTTTAAACAATATGGAAGTTCTTCCAGCTGTTTCTGGGAGGCTTCAAACTGGAACTATGCTAGGAGATCAGAGCTCTACTGAGATACTTAGCTCCTTGCTGAAATCTCATAGGGCAACTTGTCGTGTAGGATCAGTCAGTACTTGGACCTGGACCAGTAAACAGAGCCCACTCGGTGTTACGTGGTGCTCTGAGGATGGTGGCTGAAGCCAGGTTTGTTTTTGTGCTCAGTCACAGGCTTCTTGCCTCCCCATGGCCAAGTGATGTAGGGACAGAGCCTACAAGGTATGTAGGTGCTTCCTACTGCAACTGGGAGCCTGCATAGCACTTATAGCGAAGAGCTACAGTCCCTCTTAGTGCTGTTTTGGGGCTGCACGGAGGAATGGATGCTGGGATAGTTGGAAGAAGGGCAAAGCTAGAGAGGCCTCCATTCACATGTTTTCCTGAAAATCAATGAGTCTGATTTCCAGTGGCTGTAATTCTGGCCCATCTCTGGTGTGACGCACGTCAGAAGCCTCTGAGCAACATGCGGGAGGTGTTTACGAAAGACTTGAGAAATTTCCCATCTCCTGAGCATCTATATTCTGTTTGGCTCAGTTAAGGACTGAGCTCAGTGGAAGTGATTTCAGCAGGGGTTTCCTGTTCCCCATAGCAGTGGCAGATAAGTAGCTTCAATGGTCCTGTCGAGCATGGCACAGACAAGGATGAAACAGTTCCTATTCAAGATGCAGTGAAATACAGGGCTCAGAATGAGACCCTTGTTTGTACTGGAGAATCCACAGCATTAACTGGAGATTTACCAGCATCAAGGGCACCTCTATCGTTTTAGCAGCAAGTAATTAGTCTTGATTTCCTGTGGGGAAGTGGTAGCCACGCTTAACAATTGCTTGTTGATTTTTCTTTCCTGGAGGCACAATTAGGACATTGAAACCCTTCTTGTGTCATACATTATGCAGGCGTAGGTTTATACTTCAGCTATTATCTCCCTGTGATTTACTGCAACCGTTTGATTTGAACACTTCTCTTTGTCTAAGTAGGTTGATTCAGTGGAGTTCAATGTCTGGGATATCGGAGGCCCAGCGAGCATGTCTACAGTCAATCAGTGTTTCTTCACAGACAAAGCATTGTACATAGTGGTATGGAACTTGGCACTGGGGGAAGAAGCTGTGGCAAACTTACAGTTCTGGTTGCTGAACATTGAGGTAAGAAGTCACTGGTGGACTCTGGGGTATCTATTTATCAAGTAATAGCTCAGCACACAGATATGTGATACTACAGATTCTTTTTGGTCTACTTTTAAAAACTCCGCAAGCTATGAATTTTGCATAGCTTTTGGAATTAATTCTCCATTACGCTGTAGGCGTAACGTTGTATTTAATGGTTTAAATTTATCATTTGCTTTATTCTCCCTCACACACATCAGAGAATGAAACAAAAGCTGATTTATAAACCCTTGCTAAGTAAGGCTGAACATACTTAATTTGGAATTAGTGTTTGACCACACTGTGCTCCGAGGGGGGTTTTGAAGCATTTTCTTTCTTGTATGGGTTAGACGCACATTAGTCTTGAGGTTATACTTTTAACACTTCAGATTTAGCTAAGCTAGAGAGTATCTCCCAGTCAGTTCTCAGCTAAGACTCAGAACTGCAATGAATTCATTGGTCTTGATTGATTTTTGTAATACCGTTAACATAATTTAAATGTAAATTATTATTTTTTTTATATCTGTCTTAACATTACATACACAGAAATGGGCCCTAAAGCTACTGCCTCTCAAAAAAGAAACATCTTGATGTTACAAAAGTGTTAGCTTAATGGTCAGCAGCAATCAAAAACCCAAACTAGGTAACAAAGCCAAAAGCATAATTATGACATTTCAAAAATGTATGATGTGCCTTTTTCCTTAATACATCCCAGCAAGCAGATAGTAGCATCAGAAGAGATACAGAGGAAGATGAACGTGATGGTTAAAAGTAAGGAAAAGCTTCTGAGTGCACAGCAATTAAATAGATTAGGCCCCTTCAGCCTGGGAAAGAGGCAAATGAGGAGGGCCGCATGTAGACTTACCGGGGTAAGGAGAAAACCACAAGGGAGTCTTTGTTGATGATCTTTTACAATAGAAGGATTAGGAGAGATCAAATGAAATAGTGAGATGGTAGCTTTGAGAAAAACAATAGGAAGTATCCTAAACGCAACGGATAGCTAACCTGTGGAATTTATTGGAACTACGATGGGCTATGGGTGTCAGAAGTTGAAAAAAACAGACTGGTGGTAGAAAAATCCATCAAGTGCTGTTAATTCAGAGATACTGACTCATGCTCGGGAAGTTGGCGAGCTGCAGGCTGCTGGATCCTGGGAGAACGCATCAGGGAAAATCTCTACATGTGATATACCCTGTGCCTATACCCTTCATTAGCCTCCAGGCAGAATATTAGGCCAAGTGGGCCCTTTGGTCTGACATGGTACAGCCATCACTCCCATCTCTACACAGGGTTCGACTTTGGTGTCGTTCAGGTTAGGAGATTTCAGTGGGCATCGTAAGAGACAAATGGATTGACTGCAAATAAGCATATGTTTCTGCATCTGAATTTTCTTCTGTGGTCGAAGTCATTTGGATCAGCAGGCTGATCCCTGCTTAAGCCTGTGCAATCCCGTTGTATTTGGCAGCATGTTCCCTGAAATCTGGATACGTTCCAGTCCTGTAATAGAATCATGGAAGGGTTGGAAGAAACCACGAGATCATCTAATCCATTCCTTTGCACTGATTCAGGGTTAAGTAGATTTAGACATTTCTAGCAGTTTATCTCACCTCTCCATGTACCTCCAGTGAAAAGGTTTGCGTAACTTCCCCAGGTATCCATTCTGGAGTGTAACTAGCCTTTTTCAGGATATCAAAGTTAGATCTTATAGCTAGAGGTTAAGGTAATGTCTTTTCCTTTGTCTGGGTGGACATGGTTCCCATCATTTAGCTGACTTGTAGCAACTTAATACTGCATGGCAAGTCCCTTTATATTAAACCCTGGTGTCATAAACCCAAACTGACAGTTTCCTGCTCCGCAGTAGCAGCAGATGATTAAGCCATATTCTGCAGGAGAACTTCGGTAATACCCAGATCACTTGTTGCTGTTGTCAAGCTGCCACAACAGGTTGCCTCTATTTCATATCTATTCCATTTTATTAATGTACATGACTATCCCCTCTTAAACATTGTACTTTCCACATGTCCTCACTGAATTTATCACGACGTAATCTGGATGAGATCATTGTCAGTGTTTTCTCTTACAGGCCAAAGCTCCAAATTCAGTGGTGTTAGTGGTAGGAACACACCTTGATTTAATAGAAACTAAATTCCGTGTTGAGAGGATAGCAACTCTGAGGGCATACGTCTTGGCTCTCTGTCGGTCTCCCTCTGGATCCAGAGCAACCGGCTTCCCAGATATCACATTCAAGCACCTACAGTAAGTACTTGTGCCTTTATGAAACTCAGTCACTTTATTTCATGTCACTTTAAACAATTCTGTAATACTTGATCTCCCTGGCAACGGAACTCATTTAAAGACTCGTCAGCATTGCATTTTGTCTATTTTTGACTGAGATAATGTAGTATAATCAGAGAGAAGTTCAACGTTGCTCAGGGGTCTGATCATGGGTCTGAGAGCTGGAAGCTCCAAAGTCATGACCTTGGCCAGCCTGTTTTAGTGCTTGTGCTGCACTCGGGTTTCTCACCATTAAATGGTGATGCAGTTTATTAGTCACCAGGAAAGAAGGTACAGATTGAGTAATTAATGCTCCAAAGCTTGAGAGAATGACTGTTACAGGGTGGGCGCTGTGGGGTTTGTCAGGGGAAGGCTGCATGGGAACCTCTCGCTACCTGTCATGAGAACGCAGCTCACATGGCAGTGTTGGCAGGGTGAGGAGTGGGTCAGCCCTGTGAGCCCCCGGCAGCCCAAACCTGTGCCATTTGAGCTCTCCAAGTGTGATAACGGGGGGGTGGTGCTGTCTGGAAGATCGGTGCCAGGCCATGGAGTCTGATGCTGATCCCTTCCTTTGGCTGATGGAGAATGCCCTTGGGGAGAGGAGGCTTCGTCTGGGGAAGAAGCGAATCTGTCAGCCAAGGGAGCGCACAGCACGGGGGGAGCGTGGAGGCAGCAGGCTGGCACCAAACAGTGTGAAATTGCCAGTGCCTGGGGCAAGAGCAGGTGGCGGCTGGCAAGTAAAGAAGGGCGCTGCAGTGTCCCCAGCGCTTTGCATCTGCTGCCTGGCAAAGTCGTCAGGAGACCTCCCACCCTCTGTTCTGCAGGCGCAAGAGCTGCATTGGGCATCCCAGCTGGCTCTTTCCCGTTAGGAGGAGTACCAGGGACCCAGTGTGAGGCACAGAGACTCGCAGTGAGAAAGAGAAAGCTTCTTGGTTCGGTCTCCTCAAACCTCTTTTTCCATCACCACAGAGCACCCTAACGTGATCTCAATCGTTCTTTCTCAAGGGGACTTTCTTTCACCCTGCCGCACATCCCACATATCCCCTTCTTCACCTTCCTTTCCCCCTGCATTTCTTTCCCGTCAGAGTTGTGCCTGGTTTCCTCCCTCCTCCCACCTGTGCCTCTCCTTCACACCCCATCATCCACCTGGATGGGGCTCCTCCGAGCAGTGCTCTGGGCAGCCGGAGGGGGGTGAGTTGTGAAAGCCCTGTGTGGGTGAACCAGCTGGTCTTCCAGCTTCCCAGTGAGTGCACGCTTCCCAGTGAGTGCACGCTTCCCAGTGCCACCGATGGCTGAGGTTTAAGATAAAGCATATTGCTTTAGAACAGGATTTTCTTTCTGCCACAGGAACATGTGTAGGATCAGTTAGAAAGACTCTTTGTCAAGGAAAGTGAAAGAGAACCGTTCTTACCCAGCCCACAAAAAGGCCAAAAATAGTAGGAGCTGGAGAGGGCAGGTTTTTAGCTATTAAAGAGATGATAAAGGCTGGCTTTTAGGATCTAAGCATCAATTCCCAGATCACAGGATCCAGCTGAGCAAGGGCTGGAATGAGGGTGGAAAAAGGTGTCTGGTATTCATCATCACGCCTTTGATCTGAAGCGGGGAGAACTGGACTCATCTCCAGTGGCTGCCAGAGCACAGTGTTTTCCTCCTTCCCACAGTCCCTTCCAGGATGTGTGCAGCACTGAAGGGGAAAAGTGCTGACTGTGGTCGGTGTGCCAGGGAGGTCCCCAGAGGGTGCAGTGCATTAGGGGACAGAAGAGCAATGCACAGCGAATGAAGCAGGCAGAGCAGAGGTTGGGCTAATATATCTTTTCCAGGCTCCTTAGTATTTTTTTCCAAAGCTAAAAATGCTCACTGACAGCTTTCCTCCCATTCATCTGACACAGGAAATTTAAAGTCACTGATAAGACAAAGTGAGCCTGGAAAGGAAGCTGATATGCTGATAAGGTTTGATAATCCTCCCCCTTGCATGACTTTTGCAGTGAGCTCTCGTGTAAGACTCTGGAAGGCCTTGATGGACTCCGACAGCTGATTTTTCATGTCACTTGCAACATGAAGGACATCGGCAGCTCAATTTGCTCACAGAAACTTGCAGGGAGATTGGTGAGAACTGTGCTTTCTAGGGGTGATCCTTAGCAAAGGGGGGCTTTTTTGGGGCTTGGTTTTGGATTGGGAGATGAACTTTAGAAGTTATTGCTGATGCAGGAGGCATGGGAAGTATATAACGTGGCTTTCTGGCTTTGGGAAAAGACAGCACTGTAAGATCACTGTAAAGAGGAGGTGGCTTAGCCAGTTCATCTCCAGCAGAGTGATTGCTGTCTGCTGTTGATCCTGCTGTTTTGTTCTTGTGTGGATTGCAGATACCAAGGAGTTACCTCAGTCTTCAAGAAGCTGTCCTTGCAGAACAGCACAGAAGAAGTCAGAATGATGATGTACAGTATTTAACAGACAGGCAAATAGAACTGATGATTGAGCAAACCCCTGGAAATGATATCAAAGACTATGAAGACTTGCAAACGGGTAAGTCAGAGCAGGCCGGTAATTTCTTGGAAATCAATGTGTGTTACCTATTGAAATGTTCCACAAATAATAAAAATGGGGGGAAAAAAACCCCCACCACATACTTGCTGTGCAAAAAAAGAAGTTGCAGAATGCTCTACACCTGTGTAGAGGTCACTTTGGAAGTTGGTGAGGTATAAAATTAATAATGGGACTTAGTGCAGTGGGCTGGGAAGTTTCTACGATGGGCGCAGAATACTGAAAGTTTTTTTTATTATTTTTTTTTTTGAACAAGCTTTGTCTGATTTTATTTCTGCTGTGTGAAGAATGAGGGTTGCCATAGTTTCAAGGCTGTCTTCTCCATAGGGCCCCAGTCCCATGATCTTTATGGAGGCCTTGCTCTGCGGGAGGCCGGGAGGGCCCTTCCCTGTGAGGATGGCAGGAGGAGGGCGAAGGGGAGGTGTGATGGGAACATAAATACTGACTGTAAAGCGGCGAGATGTGGGTTTTACAAGCAGAGTGCCAGATAGCAGCACTCCTCAGATAAAGGTTATTCTCTTGGCTTGGCTGTGTGCTGGCTATATCTGGTATGCATAAAACTGCACAGACTGCCTTGTAATCTTACTCATCTGCACTGTGGTGTCCTAACGCTGGTCTATTACTAATCTACAGTTCTTTATTTTTTGCAGCGATTAATTTTCTCATAGAAACGGGTACACTACTGCACTTCCCAGACACAAGCCATGGCCTGAGAAACCTCTACTTTCTTGACCCTGTCTGGCTCTCGGAGTGTCTACAGAGGATTTTCAACATCAAGAGCTCCAAGTCTGTAGCTAAGAATGGAGTTATCAGAGCAGAGGATCTCAGGATGCTGCTGGTTGGGACAGGCTTCACTGAGCAAACCGAAGAGCAGTACTTCCAGTTCCTGGCCAAGTTTGAAATTGCACTGCCTGTGGCCAATAACAGGTATGTTGATAAATAGAGAGGCTTAGCCAGGGTGGAGAAAAATGGCCATTTAATCACCAGATATTAACAGGCTTTGTCACTATAAGCGGTTGTCTTGACAGGGATCTTGCTGTGAGAAAATATTTGAGCGCATTAAATAGTGTAATGGAAGGCACCCATCCATTTGGGCTGTGTTTCCTGGCGTGAGCATCCTTTGGTCCAAATAAACTAGTTTGAAAACTTTCCAAAGCAGGTCTTTGTCCCCTCGGTGCGTTGAGACTGGTGACAGGCTCAGCCACCAGCACGGAGGGGCAGTGACACTGCCAGGGATGTGGTGACAAGCAGGTGGAAGCTGTAAGCGCTTAGCCGGCACGGCTGCAGCTGGGGGAGGATGTGAGTGAGGGTTGTGGCTGCTGGGCCTGAAATATAGATGGGCTGGAGTCATCTGTTGCCAGTGAAAGATCCGCACTCCAGAGTATGGCCAAAAACTTTGGGTAATCAGTAGTTATGTCAGCCCTGAAAGTAGTAGTATTTTATTTCTAGTGAAATTCGGGAAGTGTGGCTTCAGTAGCAATGTGATTTTCCTAATTTTTAGCCTCAATAGGTGTTGATCAATAGTTTTTCTAAAAATGGTCTTGGAAACCTCACTCTCTTTAAATGTTAATGAGTCCTCCTCCCCCCTGCCCCCCGATCTCTTTTCCTCTGGGCAGAGTTCCCTGCTATTTTTCTCTCTCCCATCTGCTTGGCGACAGCCTGTTGTTGCGTTAAGGGTGAAACCATAGTTGTATTGCACTTTTGATGTGGCATTTGCATTTCACTTCCTTGGCCTTCCAGGACAGCACGGCTGCATCGCCCTGAGCCTCTCGGGAGCTCTGAATGCCAGCACAAGTGCAGCATTCTCTGTGCTGTCATTATGCCTGTCACTTATCCAGTCCCGGATGCCAACAAATTTTCTCAGGCTTAACACAGATAAAGCAGCAATGTTTCTGCTTAGTCCAAAATGCCTTTTGGACTCCTTGTCGCTATCTGCCATTTTTCTCCAAGGCAATTACATTGTCTGTGCCTCAGGAACAAGGAAACTGCTTTTTCATGGCCTGCCCAATCTTTTTTAGAGCGATCCAAGCCACATTAGCAGAATATTCTTCCCACTGATGGACTGTAGCTATAGCAGGTTGGATTAATTTAATGTACTAGCCAGACACAGAGCAGTTATTTGTTACTGTGCTTCTGCAATTATTGTCTAGATTGCCAGATAGGGTTTCTCTGCAGTCAGTAGAGAAAGCAGCTGCCAGCTTCTGTTCTGAAAGGGTGGATGGGGGCATGTTTCACATATTTTCAAAATTTGCATTGGCTGTTGTTCAAGAGCATCGAATCACCATCTGTATTATAATCCACTATGTAGTTGTGGTCCAGAAGGGCCTCACTGGCCTTCTTGTACTCCTAGACCCTTTATTGGATGTGCTGAGGAAAATTTATTGGCTGTCACACGATACATTCACTACCTTTATAGAGCAAGAACTTTTAGTTTGATGCACTCCACTTGTCTGCCTAAGGTGCACGTAATTTAGCTTTGTTCTGCCTGTTAAAATAGGGTTGAAAGTATGACCATTCTTATTGCAATTTGTACGTGAAGAGACATTTTTTATCAGTTTTACATTCCAAAGATGTTTCATGGAACAAATAATTTGATCGTGTGAAATGTCATCGGATGTTATGGACTGTGACATATGGAGAGAGCTGTTGTCTGGTGAGGGCTCGTTTTTCTGAGCTGATATTTCAGGTTTTACAGAATATTGCAGCTGCTACAGAGAAAACATGGTAGGCTTAAAGCATTGGATTTGGAGCCAGTATTAGTTTTAGTGGTGTGTCTAGTCCTTGCCACCTCTATTTTGTCAAGTTCCTTGGCCATTTGCCTCGTTGCTGTCATTATGCCCATCAGTGATGAGCCCCAGATGCCGACGCATTTTCTCAGGCTCAATGCTGATGAAACAGCAGTGTTTCTGCTTGTAAGCAAATAAGGGTTTTGATTATATAGGCATCTTGGAATGTATTTGGTACAGGAGGATATCACTGTATAGGGATTTATTGGCCAGTATTGAAAGTTGTAAGCTCGTAGTTTTCAAAACAGTTCTAGTCTTCCAAAAGGTTTTAGCTTCCCAAATACTGAAGATCAAGACAAATGAATATTCTGTGCTTACTGAGAGATCTGAAAATAATTTGAAAACTTTGTGGTCCTCGACACCAGTGTAGCTCTATTAATTCTGACAGCTCAGACTCAGATAGCCCTGAGTCTCCTCCGCACTTGGGCAAAGAACCGAATAACCCGATTGCAGGAGGAGACTGAGCAGGACAAGTGATAGCTCTGCTGGCATCAGTGTGGCAAACAGAGCCCTTGCCCTAGGGTTTTGTCAGGGATGTGGTAGGGAGTCCACTTGCAGTATGGTGCAGTAGGAAACCTTGTCTTGTTGGCCGGTGAGATGCTCTCATTCTGGGAGTGGGATGAGAGCCAGAGCAGCCCAGTCCCTGCAGCCTGTAACTGCCTCATCGCCACCTCCCACGACACCTCCTGTCCCCACCTTCTGGGCTTACTGGAGCTGAGCTACTGTAGGTTGGTTTTGCATTTATCTTCTGTTCCACATAGGAGCACGGCTGTAATTCTCTACTTACTACCAGGGCAGAGTAAGAAAGATACCAAAAAATGAGTCCCAACATCACAGCTGTTGTAATGACTCTTAGATTTTAATGCATTTAATTTGTGATTACACAAATGTCCGGCTCATTACATCAGTTTTAGCCCTGTCCAATAGCCCTGGCTGAATTATGTAATGTCTGTTTTGCTTCTGCTTGCTTCCATAGTGTAAATGAATTTCTCCATGTATTGCTTCAGCGCCTTTCGTCTAAAAGCTTTTTTATATGCAGTAGACTGTGCCATTAAAAATCTCTTTGGAGACTGAATCGCCTTATTATCCAGTAACAATGTACTCACTGTTACAAGCTGTAGCTAAAATTTGAGCTGTTGAATTTGATGTGTTTCAGCTACCTCCTTCCTCATCTGCTTCCTACCAAGCCAGCATTAGATATCCACGGGCTCTGCCACCAGACCACAAACACGGTCCAAAGGGTCTTCAAGATGAGTTTTGTCCCAGTTGGCTTTTGGCAAAGATTCATAGCCCGAATGTTAATTAGCCTTGCAGAGATGGACCTCCAGGTATGTTACTGTATCTCTCCGCAAGCAAAAGACAGCTGAAGTTGTCATTCAATGTAAGTGTAAGTGGATGTCTCTTCACATCCAGCTTGCTTCAGTCACAGACTTCAATAACGTTATTAGAGTAAAGAGGGAGAGATAGGACTCTGCAATCGAAATCTGATTCTGCTTTCACAGTAGGTGTCATCTAGAACAACAAATTGGCACCGGGGAGGAAAGCCTGCGTTCTCCACAGCCTCTCTGTAACACAATCCCTTGGAAGGTCTCAGTACCTCAAGCATCTCCCAGTTACAAGTAATTGGAGTTGTGTCCGTGGCTCTTGTCCATGACGATTCCACTGGGCCAGACTCTGCTCATGTCTTTTGCTGGTGGAGATCTGGAATAGCTCCACCAAAGTCAGCTATCTGAATCTGTATGTGTTCAAATGAGAAGAAAATTACAGGACTGTTGCCTTAATGGGAGAATGAGTGCAAGCAGGCACCCTGTTAGTGCAAGTGGTATGCATATGATTAGAGTACTGTTTGTAAGGTTCTGAAAGCTAAGTGACTTTTGATGTTGTTACAGACATATTTTTGCAGCAGCTTATATCTGAAAACATAGCCCTCCTGCAAACCATAATAAATACCTGCAAAATATTTTTAGTCCTACTGTGGTATCTTCTTAACAGTTATCCATTTAAACTGTGTTCTGGCATTGATGTACAGAACATGGAAAACATGATGCCTGTTTTTGGAAGGTCCTCTGTGTTCCAGGCATCTCAAACTGTGTAATAACTTCACCTGTTTTAACGGGCTGTCTTGGCAACCCCTTGCTTACATCCTCATGGGCACTACATAACCCTAGAGCACCTTTGCTCGCGACCTCAGCCAGTCCTCACTGAAGGGAATGGAAAGGATCCCAGGCGTCAGACCCGTCTGCAGACAAATAAGCATTAGAGCAATGAGTACAGTGGAGGTTTGCAGATTAAGTCTTTGGTTTTAAAACAAACGTACATTTTGCTCTAAGTGCTGGTTTGAGGCTTCTTGGAGAAAAGCCATCTTCCTCCCACTGAAACAGGTGGAAAAATTAACTCTACATTGAGGGCAGACTTAATAATTCACTAGAGCATTTAGCTCTCCTTTAGGTTTAGAAGACTTTTGCAAATGCAGAATTCATATAACAAATGTCACAGTTACAGAATTAACTTTGTTCGCTGATATGAAACTGTTCCTTTTTGAGTGGCATGAAAATTATTTGCAGTGCTGCAAAACCAACTTTTACTGCGTGTATTTTCATTCCATTGCAAATTTTTTTTCATGAGCGCAAGTTGCTCTTTAATGGAGAAGGTTTTATAGCACCTGTGAAGGCCAAGAAAAGAAGTCACCTTATTGCTCGATTAAAACAACATCCTTAAGAGACATTTTGACAATTTAATGATTTTCATGCTTTTCTTCTTGTTTCAGCTTTTTGAAAACAAGAAGAACACCAAGACAAGAAACAAAAAGGTGACCATCTACAGCTTCACAGGCACCCAAAGGAACCGCTGCAGCACGTTCCGAGTCAAAAGGACTCACACTGTTTACTGGCAGGAAGGTCTGTTCGTTACCTTTGATGGAGGCTATCTTAGGTAATTTGTGTTCGTAATGCAGCATGCGTGACAGGGGACTAATAGAGTGTATGAAACACATCATCTGAATGAAGATGAATGGGCCTGACTCATGCTATATGCTCACTCATCGGTAGAAGAGGAGGCTCTTCTAATATACATAACTCATCTGGTAACAACTGGTAACAGCAGTGATGGATAACTGATTGTTTGGCAGTTCTGAATATATCAACCTTATGTGTTATTGCAGCCACAGATTTAAAGAGGCCTGACAACAGAAAGCCATAGTCAGAGCGTAACTCTTTGCCGGGGTGAAATCACGCGTTTTCACATGCAAAGATTTCCTTACGTCAATGAGTTTTTCCACTGAGTCTTAAAACTTCGCCACTGTGTGGCAGCAGTCCAGATCAATGGAGGTGCTTCTCCGCTATCAGACTGTGTGCAACAGGGACTGTGGAGAACTGGTTTAAGCTGGCCAAGGCAGAGTGCCTGCCGGCTGCGAGCCTGGAGAAAACCCTCCGCCCATGTTCTTTCACAAATGCAGAGCGTAGGTGGCCGCTTAAAGACTGTCATCTCTCTAGTTATCTGCAGATGCATTTGCTCTTCCAGTCCCTGGCAAGATAGGGAGGAACCATTGGTGCTGTTGCATGGTTGGAGACCAGAAGGGCGCAGTGACTTTCCTGAGTTAATTTAGACAGTCTGTGACTCAGTAGAGACATGGACCCAGACATTGCAATTCACAGCTGGAATCCTTAATTTTGGACCATCCAGGTGGTCATACTCTTTGCATGTACTTCAAGGAGTTACAGAACTCAGCTCTTTGTATTAAAGCTTTTCTTTGGGTTGGGGTTTTTTTTTGGGTGGGAATTGCACAAGAATTGTTCTGTCCATAAACTTTTCCAAACAGTTTTTGGAAGTTATTATTATTGTTACTCTTATTACTGTTACCGTCATTATTATTATTAGGCCACTGGCGTTTTATTACCAGTTGTTAAAACTCCTAACCCTCCATCATTCTGTATGGGGCATTTCTGTCAAAACTCTCCGTCATACTCAGTTCACTTAGGCCAGAGTTTTCTCCGGGTCTGACCTTCTGTAGCATTTCCCCATTCTGAGCCACTGGCATCTCTGTGCAAGAATTCTCTTCTGAAAGTCATTTGTAGAATAGAACGAATTGAAAATCATCCTCAAAGCTAGGTGGCTTTTTATTTTGATTACTACATGTTATTATGTAGCTCAGGTTTCCTGTGAGAGAGAAAGTTTGTTGACACTAGTACTTCAGAAAAGCTTCATACAGCTGTCTTTTGGCTTTCTTATACAGTGTCGAGTCTTCTGATGTGAACTGGAAAAAGAAAAAAAGTGGTGGAATTAAAATCATTTGCCAGTCAGAAGTGAGAGACTTTTCAGCAATGGCGTTCATCACAGATCATGTCAACTCGTTGATAGACCAGTGGTTTCCTGGTAAGAGAACTACTGTAATTTTCTGTGCGGTATTATGTCTTTTTACCAGAAGAGTCTTTGACAGAGCTCTCCAGGTGCACAGTATTGTGTATTAATTGAAGACCCCTCAGGCTCTGACAGTCTCCAGCCTATAAAGTTTGAGAATAGCTGATAACCTGCAGACAGATGAAGATTCTTTGCCAGCGCACCTTCGTCTAGGCGTTTTGCCTTTAAGCCCATCAGTCACAGCAAGGACAGGCAAAACATTACAGTTCGACCAGGACCTGGTTCCGTAGGAGTTCAAGGGACTCCTCCAGTGCTCATAGCAGGGACACGATTTGGCCCAAACTACTTGGCATTGTCCCTTGATGGCAGAACTCGTTTTGGCATCAGCTGGGAAGAGTATTTGCCCACCATTTCTGACACCCTATAATTTATAAAATTGTGATGTGAGGGGCCTGAGCGAATATGATACCAAGGACTCTGTGCCAAGGTAACTTCCTTGACTCCAGCAGTTGTTTTTCCTCTGATCAGCACAGATCCTGCTGTTACCCAGCGGGCTGTTTGCAACCCCAATACACTTTGTTTAAAACCAAAACAAAATCTGAAGTGTTCTTTGTCGTCCCACACTGGTCTAGAAAGCAGTGCCAAAATCTCTTAATTGGAGGCTCTCTGGAGGAAACAGTTGTGCACTCTCACGTACTCATGTTCTGCATGTTATGAAGATAAAAGAAGATTTTATTTGCCTTTGGATTAAAATAATGGTAACGTTAATCACTGAAGCTTAAGAAGAGTCATGACTTCAAAGGCTACGGCCTGTATTCACCCTGCCTAATTGTAAGCATTAATGGAGCCTGTCACCACAAAATCCCTCTGCATTTAGTGCAAGAGGTGTGAACCTCCCAGAGGTTTAGTCTTGGTAGAATCCGTATTTCCCCCGGAGGGGCTGGAAACCTTGCCTGTGAGGGAGTCCACAGTGACCGTGTTCCTACCTTGGGTGCTGCAGGTGAGAGCTTACTCCTGGCCTCCACCTGACTCGCTCAGCCTGAGCGCAGCGTGCCGTGCCTCCCAGTCCACTCCTGTTCTTGTTCCCATGCCTGCTCTCCGCCTGAAGCCATCTGGCAGCTTGCAGTCTGTGAAGCAGCCGTGGCTGGTGTTCCTGGGCAGGCTCACAGCTGCCATCCTTCTACTGTACGGTCATGCCCTTCAGGATACGCAGCGATCCCTGTATGCAGTTCACACAGAGACACCCAGCAAGCGGGAGGTTCTCTCCAGTGCTTCTTTTGTAATCTCTGCTGGCCCTGAATATATTTTCTTCGCAAGCCTGTGTGTTACCGGTGACGAAGGCAGAGTAGCTGTTAGTTATGTCAACAGTCCTGTCTCCTCAGTGCTGTCCTGCTATCTGTGTATACTTTGCAAAAACCTATTTTCTTATTCTAGTCAATACAAAAACTGCTGCTTTCATGAGTGTGATCGTTTTCAGCCAGTGGATCCAGGTAGTGACTGCAGACGTTTGAATGCGCTAGGAGCTGTTGTTCTTTCTCAGTTTGTGTGGGTTATGTTGTTTTCTGTTTGCTTGCTTGTTTTGAAGCACTCACAGCCACCGAGAGTGATGGGACGTTGCTGATGGAGCAGTATGTGCCCTGCCACATCTGTGCAGCTTCCAAGCCGGAGGAGAATGAGTGTGGTGAGAAGGTGGAGGACGCGCAGTACTTTAACATGGAGGACTGTGTCCTGACTGCCATTGAACTGGACTACATCACATGTCCCAATCACCCTGACATCCCCGTTTCTCTCCAAGAGCTGGTCCCAGAGCTTTTCATGACCGATTTTCCTGCCAGGTAATGTTATTTGATAGCCTTTGGCTAAGTTTCGCCTATGTAATTCAGTCAGATTTTTTTCGTAAGTCATCTCTGCTAGAGGAACATACTGACCACAGGAAACAAATTCATCCGCTCTCAATCCCTGGTCTGGCAATTCATCCTAAACTGCACTCCTCGTGGTCAGCACGCTTGCTTAGACAATTGCTGTGTGCTGACCCGAGTCGTCACTTTGGGGGGTCCTTTGAGATCACTGTGGTGCGATGGGAAAGTCCCTTTTTAAAGCCCCAGCTGTCCTGCATTGCCCAGTACTCTGACCAGAGCTTTATGTAATTGGAGTCTTTCTGGAATCCCAGAAAGGAGATTTTAATCTGGCAAAAACAAAAGGAAGTGCTGCTGCATCACAAGATTGGCAGTGAAATCCCCTTTAGTTTTGGAGAACCTGTAGGTGAGTGAATTTATATAGGTACCACTAGAGAATTCACACTGAGGTGAGGCTCCTGCACGGCTGAGGGCTGTTAGATGTGTTGCAGTAGCGTGGCAGTCCTGAACAGCTGAAACAGCTCTTCCCTACCCATAGCAGCACTGCCAAATCTTTAAGCTGCTTAACTGCATTCCCAGATGGGTTCAATCTTATACCCCTTATTACTTAGCGTGTAGAGCAAGAGACCTCCTGACTCTTGCAGGACAGGAGACCAATGTCTTTTTCGGTTCACGTTCTCTCAGACCTTTCCGTGCCCGATGCAGAGCTGTGAGACCTCTAGACCAAACTGGGTCCCGTTGGCTACTGTTGGAGTTCTCTGTACTCGCACTGGCCCCTGTTCCTTCCTTGGGGTCATTTTAGAGGGCATTCTGGGGAAACGCCCCCTCAGCCCGTCACAACGGCCCTCCTCGCAGTGCTATCTCCTGGAGATTTATTTGACGGGTGCAAGGCGAGTGGAGATGTTTGAAGTGTGAACAGCTGTAAAAGTAGTCTCTGGAAGAGCGAGGAAATGATGAATTGCAGCCTGGGAACAGTAAGCTGATTTGAATAATCAGGTTTCAGAGTGTGGGGCTGTTCATAAACATCCTGTCCTGCCTCAGTGGAGAAAAGAGGAACAGGAGGTAAATGAAGGAGAAAATTCATTAATACAGATAAATGATACAAATATCTGTACCTGTGTCATCCACTTGGAAAAGGAGTTTATGCGCTTTCCAGATCTGTTTGATTCTTGCAGGATAAATTGCCACAGTAAAAAGCCTTTTTTGTTTATTCGCCCAAGTTACTTTTCTTCTGGGGGGAATCTGCCATACATGAGCCGCTGTAGAGTACGTTAAGATGACCAAGGTAGCTTAGGCGATCCAGTCCTCTCAGTAGATAAGACAAGAACCTATTAGGGATTTGTGAAAATGGAAGTGACATTAAAAACATGAATTTACAGTGTCTTTGAAACTTTTGTTTTAATTAAAAAGCCCCAATCTCTTTTTGGCAGACTGTTCCTGGAAAATAGCAAACTGGAATGCAGTGAAAATGAAAACAACGTTCTTGGCCAGGGTGGAAGCGGGACCGTTATATATCGGGCACGATACCAAGGAAAACCGGTGGCTGTGAAGAGATTTCAGATTAAAAAATGCAAGGGTTCTCCCACTTCAGCTGCAGGTACAGTACACAGAATCAGTGTCAGGAATCGGCTCTTGCAGCCTGTGATCCCGAGCTAAGAGCAAAGAGCCTTCGCTCTCCGAAGCGCTGGCAGCACCTGTTTAAATACAGCTTTGAAACACGTAGCAAAATCGATGTGTTTCTGTGGAGGAGGAGGATGCATCTTAAAGAGTCCTTCACGAAAGCTCTTGTAGCGATGAAGGTCATTGGCACCGCAGGAAGCGTCTGTCCTGCAGGTCAGTGGTTGGACTCATAGGGTGCCAAGGCAGAGCTCTTGATTGGGGTGGGAAGCAAGATTTCATCTCCCGTTCCCAAGCTATTTGGCAATGAGAAGCGTGGATTTACATGGGTTTGCACTAAGGACTTGTGGGTCTCCACCATTGAATAAGTCTGTGCCAGCAGCTACAGAAAGCAAATTGGAAATCCTTCTTAGCCTGCCAGCTCCTGCAGGCAGGGACAGGTTCTTGTACAGCACATGCTGGCTGTCGAGCACAGGTTTCCAGCAGAGCCTCAGTCCACAGACAAAGGAAAGGGGAAAAGTTCCTCATTCCTGTCAGAAAAGGATGCAATGAACCTCTGAGCTGTGGAGGAGGCCAGCTGCTGTCCCAGTGACAAATAACCTTTGGAAAGACCAGACCTGCCTGAGCAGCCTCTGCTGTCCCGTGGCAGAAGGACAATTACTCTGAAGGGTCCCTCTTCTGGCAGGACAGCCGGGAAAGGGTGGGGAAGACTCCTTCCACCAAAGGGTCTGCAATGTGACATCCACAGCCAGAGAGTACCTCCTTTAAAAAGGACAGCATGTGTTTTTCAAAATCATCCCAGTGATATATGGGAACAGTGTGTGCCAGACACACTCGAGGTTGGTGTTAGAGGACCAAGGGAGCACTTGTGTCCTGAGGCAGCCATACATATCCTGCCTATAGCCAATGTCTCTTAGTGGCTCACGCATCAACATGAAGATGTGACTTAAAGTCTTGCTGTTGGCATAACCCCACAAGCTGCCTTCCTCCTGCAACATTTGCTCAGTGATTAGCACCTTCCAAAGAGTTTCTGACTTGGTTTCTCAGCTGGGGAGTGAGAAGGGGTTTGTGTGTCTTGCCAGATACCATGCTGAAACACCTAAGAGCCATGGATGCCATGAAGAACTTCTCCGAGTTTCGCCAGGAGGCCAGCATGCTTCACTCGCTGCAACACCCCTGCATCGTCTCCCTCATTGGCATCAGCATCCATCCTCTCTGCTTTGCCCTAGAGCTGGCCCCTCTGGGCAGCCTCACCACTGTATTGTCTGAAAATGCCAAAGGTAAAAACAGGCTCTCCCTCCTGGGAGAGCTCACTCTCTGAGTCACGGTAGTGACAAATGGTCAACAACATTTAAATTACTGCTTGATTTACTGAAAGGGATTTTTTTTTCCAGACTAGGGGAAGTGGGAGGGATGGAATTGCTTTTAAACTGTGCCTTTGGGAACCTAGTAAAAATTGATGCTCAGGATTTTCAAAACCACTTTGGAGACCTGGATTTTCAATTTCTCTACAAATTAATAAGAAGTGCATCTCACTTCAGTGCTGCGTGGGTAATGCTGTGTTCTTCCCCCTGCAGATGGGTGTCTGGCACTCTAAATTCTCTCATAATTATCTGTGTTTCTGTCACTGTCAAGTGAACGACATTAATTCCGAGATAGGGTGAGGCCATCTGACCCTCTTGGCGCCTTGGCTTTGTGTCAACTTTCAGTCAAACACTAATTTTCACCAGAAGATTTAGGGGTCTAGAAGTGAAAGGGTTTAAAAAAAGAATCTAATAGAACTGTCAGACGTGTATAGTAACACGAGCAGTGTCATTTCAAATCGTGGCATTGAGTGATGTTTTAAAAGGTTGTTAGTTATTGCTCTGGAGTTTAAAAAAGAAAGAGAAAAGGAAAAAAAAAAAAAGAAGCAGTTATTGCAATTACAAGAACTGAAGACAGGCTGTTCCTTTGTGCCAGGGTCTTCCTTTGTGCCGCTGGGACACATGCTGACACACAAAATAGCGTATCAGATTGTAACAGGCCTCGCCTACCTGCATAAGAAGAACATCATCTTCTGTGACCTGAAGTCAGACAATATCTTGGTGTGGTCCCTGGATGTCAAAGAGCACATCAATATCAAACTCTCCGACTACGGAATCTCACGGCAGTCGTTCCACGAAGGCGCGCTTGGCGTGGAAGGCACGCCGGGCTACCAAGCTCCTGAGATCAGGCCTCGCATAGTCTACGATGAGAAGGTAACGGCGGTGTATCTGTGGGCGCAGCCCCTGCGTGACAGCGGTGGGTGGTGGGCTTCATGCGTGGGGCTGAATTCCCTTACACAGGTGTGGTGCAGCACTAGCTTTTCCACCATGGCCTTCCTTGCTCTCCTCTCCACCCAGGGGAGGTTTACCCTGTTTTTTTTCTCTCATTTCT
Organism: Larus michahellis; assembly: GCF_964199755.1. NCBI lineage: Eukaryota > Metazoa > Chordata > Aves > Charadriiformes > Laridae > Larus > Larus michahellis. The sequence continues at coordinate 3,941,993 of NC_133904.1, read as the reverse complement.
CACTCTAGGTCGACATGTTTTCATATGGGATGGTCCTCTATGAGCTGCTGTCTGGTCAGCGGCCTGTGCTAGGACAACACCAGCTCCAGATTGCAAAGAAGCTGTCTAAAGGGATCCGTCCTGTTCTTGGGCAGCCGGAGGAGGTGCAGCTGTATAGGATGCAGGCACTCATGATGGAGTGTTGGGACACTAAGCCAGAAAAGGTACAAGACAAGCCTCGTGACCAGTGTTTTCTGATCATGTAGCTGTAGAGATCTGGCAGCCCTCTTCACGCAGGAGAGCTAGGCTCGCTCTCGATACAGCAGAACAGCTCATTTGCCCATTTACCCCTCCTGCTGATGTATCCAGAACGTCTGTTGACTTAAGTGATAGTTTTATGAATGAAACTATGGCAGATTGGTGGCCTTAGACATCTGTGGTGACATGAAGGTCCCTAGATGTCAGTGGCAGTTAAGCTATTGATTTCATCAGGGCAAGACATTACCCGTAATTTCTAGAAACAGCTACAGTATCATGCTGTGAGTGTAACTACAAAGACTTCAAAAATCCCAAGATTATAAAAGGCAGTATGAGGAAGAAAAGTGTTCAAAGTATGAGAAAAGGATTATGCTGCATTAAGTTTCTCATTAATTACAAGTTGGCATTTTAGAGCTGCTGTCTTTCAGACAGAGGTCAGCTTGACTCACAAACAGCTAGACGCTGTCATGACAGTGGGTCATCTTCCAAAATTCGTAAACCTGAAGAAATAAATCAATAAAATGTGTAAGAGAAACACCGACCAAACCGTGGAAGTACAGAAGAGGTTTGGCTTCAGTGTCTGGGGTACGGAGGATGCTCAGAAACAGTCAGGTGGGATTTACAAGGAGAATTTGGTGTAGAATTGAGAAAGCAGTGGAAGTGTTTATTAAAGAAGTCCTACTTCTTGGTGCTCTGGCTTTAATAAATAATGAGTATTACGATTCTTTTCTTTCATCTGGACCTCCAGCTGTCTTGTGTGACATACGTCTTTCTCTTTTCCTTTCCCCGCAGCGTCCACTGGCCATTTCTGTGGTAGGACAGATGAAAGATCCTACCTTTGCAACATTTATGTACCTGCTGTCCTGTGGGAAGCAGTCTTCCTTCTTCTGCTCCCAAGGACAGGAGTACACTGTGGTGTTCTGGGATGGGAAGGAGGACACCAGGTGAGACGGCTCATCTTAGTAATGTCTGCCTCTTGTTCTTTTTTCTTTTTAAGTAAAAATCCTTCAGCATCTTCACTTATGCCTCTGGGAGGGAGGTAAGAAGGTGAAAGTGAATTTGGGCGAATGCCAAGGATACGGCGAACACTGTTTTCCCAAACTCTTTTAATTGGGAACAGTGGTTGCTTTATAAAGGATATTTAATGAGCTTAACTCTGCTTCAGTTAATATGAGGAGAAGATTAGGGCAGTGTAATGATTCACACACACAGGATGAAGCATTTGCACATGAGAACAGACGTGTTCTGCCTTTCCTAATGAGGCCATTTAACACTAAACCTTTCCTAATTGAGACTGCAGTTCCATCTCTGTTCTGCAAAGCAATTAAGCACATGCTTAAATCCTATTGAAATCATCAGGAGTTAACCACATGCCTGAAGCTATGTGTGCATCCAAGTGTATGCTGCCAGTAAAATGTGTGCTATACTGGATAGGCATGTGCTTTAAATGTTATTAAATTGTGACTGAGATGATGGTATTTTGCTCAGCCACATGTGACCCATGGCTAGTTAGGTTTATTTTTATGGATGTTACTGATTTTTATAGCTGCAATCTTATTTGGAAACGTTCACAAACTGATCTGAAATTTATATTAATGTGTTCATTATTTGTAACCATTAACGTAATGGGAAAGGTACGTGATCCGTTCATGAACGATTTGCTTTGCTGTCTGTGGTGCCTGGTCAGTCGTTCAGTGCAGACAGTGTAACTATTCCTGCTAAAACTGGTGAAACACATGGGACTCACAGATGTATTTTGAATACATGGATGTTGTCCAAATATTCACAGCAATGTATCTCAGTGAATCTGCTTCCTGACTGGACAATCCACTTGCTGGAGACTGCTGAATAACAAATTACTTATATGTGACAGATTTCGGGATGTGTAATTGCTTGTGCCACAGTTGGTAAAACATCTGGGGCTCACAGATGTGGTTGTGAATATCCAGTTATTGTTCAAACACCCAAACCCAATAAACTTTCCCAGACCCCAAACAAACAAAATCCTTTTAGTTACAAATATATTGATTAGTCGTATTTATAAAATATTTCATCAGGTTACAGATCTTTGCTCTTATTTGGAAGAATCATGCTCTTCTCCTTGTGTAGTAGAATAAGTAATAAAGCTAGATAATGCTGCGGCAGTGAACTTGGAGAAGTTCTCTGAGAACCTGGTGGGCAAGACGGGCAAAGACCTCCCAGCTATTAGTTACTGCTATTCAGCTGGAGCCGTTTGTCTCACACCTGAATTATAGTAACAGACCACGTAAGTTCTCCTAATCCATTTCCATGCAAAGTCAGATAGCTGAGTTTAAATATTCACAGAGGCAATTGCATATCTGCCCCCTGAGCAAGATACGTGGCACATCTGTATTTCTCTTCCTTTACAAAGACCATTTGGAGGGGCCGAGAGCCTTGCAGCATCATCCCCATCTGGACAGTCGTCTTACCGCTTGGCCAGAAGTGCCGAGTACCATCCTGTAGCAGTTTGCAGGCTGAATATTGGCTATCGGAAATTGTGATTTGCTCCTTTCAGAAACTACACGGTGGTGAATCCGGAGAAAGGGGTCATAGAAGTGGAGAGGATGAGCTGCCCAGGAATGAAGCTCTGCTGCCAACTAAAATTTCAGAATGCCCTCTGGGCTGCCACAGAGGTGAGCGTTGCCTGCGCTTCAGTGCCCTGCTCAAGAGGGGCCTCGTTAGAAGAGACTCAAATGAAGAGAAAGAACCTATTAAATTAGTAAAGCTAAGAGCGTTTGAGCCAATGGGCATCTCAGATGAGCAGCGTGACTTTGCTGTCTCCTGGTGTATTGTTTCTGCCTGTTACTTAGCTGATACCTAGATCAAAATCATACCTCCTGGTGTCCAGAGCGATCGTGGGAACCTCGGCTTTCCGAGGTGAAACTCTCTGGATTGTAGCATATCTGTACCCAGGGCTTCGTCTGGGAAATGTCCTTATCTGTAAGCGATAAAGGGAAGCAGTGAAAGAAACCATGCGTTTAAGGGTGGGGTTCTGACGGAGACCCGAGGGATTTGAAAGTTGGTGGGAAATGGGTACCCAAGTTTTGTGTTTGCTGTGGAAAACTGCGGCTGAAAAGATCAGAGTGCAAGAGCATGGCTGATTTGTCCCTCAGAGCCCCCGTCTGCCCATCAAAAAAGGCTGTGTTAAGTGTCAGCCAGTTGTGACACAATCGTTTGACACAAAACAAAGAAAAAATAGCTGAAAAAAACGGAAATGTTCCTGAATTTCAGTGTTTCTGACAGGAGAAAAAAGGCCACGCTTGCTGAATAAATAATTTGTGTTGGTTCATTCACTCCGCCCTAGCATGGATGCTGTAACTGAATGAGAATATAGAATCTTTTTCCCCCATAAGAAAATAAGATATTCTTACTTTTTCTGTTCCCAAATAGAGGCAAATTTCAAATATTCCTATTTTTTATAACAAGAAGCGTAGAAAAGTCAAAATTCAGAAATCTTAAAGCGTTTTATTTCCGCCTTTTTGATCAACATGAAATGTGTTGTTATTCCCTGAACTGGGTGCTCTATGTCAGTATAGTAGATTTATGAGGTGTAGAGCAGGTGTAATTCCAGATACAACGTAATCCTGGCTTTCCTTGAATTGACAGATAAATGCAAAATAACGTACAACATGTTAATTGTCCTGACCCGTTTGGGATTTGTGCAGAGTCGGGGTTGTCGGATGCCACTTTTAGATGTGGTGATAAAACACCTACAGTGGTGATTTTGGTGGCTTTTGGAGAGTGCGTACGTTGCCCACAGCACATTCTGGGGAAGGCAGTACCTGCTTTCTACCCACAGACAAAGCAAATGCTCTCCAGGGAAAACAAAGAGAAATCCAGGCTTTCAATATTGAAAAATACAAGTAAAAACTGGTTTTGGAACCAATCTGGTCTTGTTCAGGTGTCAAAATATGAAAAGCAGGGAAGATGATTGAAATCTATCGAATTTTTTGTGCTCTTTCACAGGACCAGAAGATTTCCGTGTACGGGTTGCAGGGCATGTGTCCTTTAAAGACTCCGCAGAAGGGTTTAGACACTCCTGCTACTGTGAGCTGCTTTCTAGTAATGCCTGTTGTCAAAAAGGTAAGGAGGAACCTAAAGGAAAAGGGGCATTAGCGAGACTAAGCCGCCTGCTGCCAGGCCAAGCTGCCAGAGTCTGTGTGGCTTGTCGCTAGCTAGCGTTGAAGGACTCTGCAGTGCCCAGGAACGTTTTGGCAGTGCGAGGAGAAGGTTTCCAGGTCTTTGTGCCTCTGCCAGAAGACAGAGGTGTGGGCAAGAACCTGAGTCAGGGGACCAAAGTTGGCAGTTCCAAGCCCGCTGGGAAAATAGTCAAAATAGATCAAATTCCTCTGCAAGGAAGTCTTCCAGCTGCGTTTCCACATCACTGGAAGACAGGGTTTAGACTGATCAAGCAAAGTAGAGGGGACACAAAACAATAATTAGAATAGAGATTTGTTAACTGCTAATGCAGGACTTGCACCCATTCTTTTCCTGGTGTGTGTGCACACTGTCGTTTGTGTGTACGGTCATCTTTAAATATCATCCAGGCTCAGCCACACTTCTTTTGGGTTTTGAAAGAGAACGCTTAGATAATCCAGGCAGTCCAAGAACTGCCTCTTATTGGTAATAACAAAAGTTATATCCTATCTGTCTGGCTCTGGAATTGCTAACATCCAGTTACTGGCAAGGGAAATCTTGACATGACTGCCTATTGCGGGCAAGTCTTGAGAGATGTATAAAAACTGTTTTCGGGCTAAATTACCTCCGGTTTGCTTACAGCCACCTCAAGTAAAAACATATAATTATGTTCCAACATTACTGGTAGCTGTGTAGTTTTTGCAAATGCCAGCAGACTGGTATGTGTCTAAAAGCTTAATATGGAGCAGCTCTCGAAGCGACAGCGGACCTGTTTTATACCAAATGCCCGTTCTGCATTATTATCCATTTCTAGCTCGTTTGCTCGGACTGCTGCATCGCTGCAAACCGAATCCGAGGCAGATGCTTAGTGTAAGGTGTGCTGCTTCGCTTCCAAACATGGTGTAAGTGGGACTAAAGTAGGGCATAGATCTAAAGTTGGCACGGGGATGCGTTTCACCCGCCGGGAGGCTGCATCTGTCGGCTTTCTTTGGCTCCCAGACCTGCAGCGTTTCTCCGCCGTGGAGTTTCATTTCTGATGTGTAGGGCAAATTTCTTTTTCATGCTGCATGAGGTTTTGTCCAGGACGGTTGAACGACTCTTTCACTTTCAGCTTTTCCACTGTCATACAGCTTGCAAAGCCATTCCTTAGGGGTTACGAGTGGCTTTATGTCTCCTGGTTTCTATTTTCAGTTTGTGGCTTGCCTAGAAAATGTCATAAATAATGCCAGGCTCTACAATAGTAATATTGAGTCTAGACACCTCCCTTCCTCCCCCGACCCTACCCAACCTTCCAGAAATCCACATCCCTTCGGCGCACTCCTCCTCAGTTTATTGGACTTACTTTTTCCTCTCTCCTTTCTATGAATGAGTTTGGCAGTGAAATAGCCACAGCAGCAGCCATAGGGATGTGCAGACCAGGTTGGCAAGAAACTAAAACCGTTTTTTCGAAACAGCCAGTTCTTCCAACAAAGCTAAGTGGAAAGCTTACACTTGTCAAACTCGCTGTACGGCGCAGCGAGCCGTAGCAGAGTTATCACATAGTCATTATTGTCCAGTGGAGAAGAGAATTGCTCGCGTTTCCCTGGGAAGAAAGCCTTTAACTGATGAGATGTGAGGTAACTAGAAGTCAGAGAATTGCCGAGGGATGTTGCTGGGAAGGGGAATTCTTTACGACTGCCTTGGGAAGACTGATCCAAAAGAAATAGTTTCCAAAACTTGGTTTCTCATCCAAAGGAAGCATCATGGAAATTTAAAAGCAGCAGAGAGGGGCCCAGAATCCAAAACTCGCCCGCCAAGGAAAAGTCTTGTACAATTTAAGCTTTTTTGTTGCATGCTTTCTGTCACCAGTATCATTGTTTTTGGCAAACAATAAAATTTTCACTAAATTCCCTTTCAAAAAAAAAAAAAAAGGCAAGCAAACAGGTTAAAAAGAGCAAAACAAGATGCTTTCTGAATTGGTTTGCAGCATTCTCACAAAGAGATGTTGAGGAGAGAGAGATCTGAATGGGTGCGAGCCTCTGGCCTCTTGCAAAAACCTGAAACACACGAAAACAAAAGCTGCATTTAAAGGCTGCAGCCTGCTGCGGCACGCGGTGCCAGCAGTGCCAGACCCTGCGGGGAGGAGAGGAGGAGGTGACCGAGGCCGTGGTGTCGGGGGCTGTATTTTATTTTATTTTTTTTTAACCTGACTCCCGATGGCTCCGAGCCTTGTGCCGTCCTTAGCTGCGAGGACAGGACGTCTGGAGCCAGCTCATCTCCTGCACATCACATACCGTCACAGCCCCGCTCGGAGGCCTTCCTCCCTGGCACAGCGGGACTTCTGGCAGGACGGAGACTTCAAATGCAGTTTTGTTGCTGTGTGTTTTTGTTGGCTCTTTGTGGAGCCCAAATGTTGAAAATGAATTCTGAGAAAGTTACTTAAGGTTTCTGGAGGCTGCTGCCCTGCCTGCCTTTGGTCACTGTTGTAATACCCTGATTTGGAGAGTTTTGCCTCGCTGCCCAGCTGCACCAGCACCTAATAAAGTCTGGTGAATCGGTGGCATCCGGGGGTGGGTGGCCTTTGCTGTGTTCTTCTGCGAAATGGGTCACTCCCTCATCTCGGTCAGTCGAGGGCATTTCTCAGCATTTGAGTTCCTGCTCTTTGTTTCTTAAACAGAGAGATAACAAGAGTGGCTGGATAGAAACAGGTCCCGATAGCCAAGGCAGTGAGTAATAAGTGCCCCAAAGCATAAAATATCTTCCAGATTTGCTTCCACCATTGTGCTATTCCAGATAGGCTAGAATTTGGCAGAGTCGGTGTGGCCGGTAAAGCTGGGTGGGGATCGCTGGTGCAGCTCTACCCCGTTACCGTGTCCATTGCCCAGTGCCAGGGAACTTTGGCCTATGGAATCCAAAAGGGAATCAGGATTCTGTCCTGCAGTAGCTGACGCTAATCAAAGAAATGAAAACATTTGTTCGTGAAGACTGTGCTTGGGTAATTCAGCATTTTCAGATGAAATGAGACAAAATTACAGAGCTCTCTGAAGACTTCAATATTGTCCTGTGTCACGCTAGGAGCGGTTCAGGTTGACATACCCACATTATGCTTAATTTCAAATGTTCCCATTTCAATTTAAATTTTCCATTTTTAGTAAGAAATACCTATTGTGCAGGGTTCTTTGGACTGGAAAAGTTGGACCATTTTCACCAGAGAAATGTGGGCTGTTCTGCTTTGTTTTGTCCTGTTTTAAATAATTGAACTCCTTTCCAAAGAAAAAGTAACCCAAAACCCAGCTTGTGCAAAGCATCCCGCCATGTTCCAACCTACTGATGCAACTCCCTGGCAAACCCATGTTTAGGAGCCTTTGCACCAGATCCACATGGCAGCAGGGACGTGCACCGAACGCTGCAGGCCATTTGGGTGTCTTTTAATTAATGGGTAGAGAATTGGGACTGGACTGAGTTAAAGTCCAAGTCCCGTTTCACAACTTTCCACTTGCTTCCCTGGTTTTTCCCATTACAGTAAAATTCTGCTGTGATTTGGATTAGTCATACGGGCTCAGCGCACTCATGGTTTTACTCATACTTTGTGTGCAGATAGCGTCTTTTTGTCCAAGACTCTTAATAAGCCTTGGAAACAGTGCTATCAGTTAAACTAATACTTCCCCCTATGCTGTCTGCCCCGTGATACCTGAGAGCAAGTCAAGATACTGATTTCGGCCTCTACAGGTTTGAGCAGTCTGGGAGCTATCTTCCAGGGCTGGCACAGCCACGATCCCTGGAAGGGCACAGGCTTTCCCTTAATTTGTGAGCAGCAAGGGGTGACGCCGAGTCCCTGTCCCATCTCACAGTGTCGCTGGTGTCCCGGGCTTCCCACCACGGCGGGGCTGCTGAGGGGTGAGGTTGTGTCGGTTCAGCTGGCGGTGCTCTGTCTGGTTTTGGGCGTTTTGCTTTGCTTTAGTCCGGCCAGATTGTAACAGCAGCAAAAAAAGCCCTGGGCAAAGGGTCTTTTTTTAGAATTTATTTCTCCACGGGGAGGAAATAGAAAGGCCTTTGAGGTAGGTGTTGTTTTATCCGCTTCACAGATGGAGGGGTTTCTGGTACAGACCCAAGGTCAGGGGGAGTTTTCTTCTCAAGAGATCCATATCATGGATCTCTCTAATGGCATTTTGCACCGCTGTGGTGGTGAGGGTCAGAGAACCAGCGAGCCATGGCCTTCTCACCAGCTCCCATCCACAGGACGTGACAGTGTCCATCGCAGCAGTGCCGCAGAGCGCTGCACCGGAGCTCGATGCTGGCAGTGGCTCCTGCAGCCAACACTTCTGTACATTTAGGGGCAGGTTTGTAACTACCTGCAGAATCGTTCATGGCACTTAGCAGCCGGTTTGCTGAACTGCTGCTGCTTCTGTGCCCTCCGCTGGGCTGTCTCTGAGCTGCCGTGGATCCCAGACCGAGAGCACGTCCCTGAGAAGAGCGGTGCTGTCAAAGCAGCAGACATTGGATGCGGAGCAATCGCTGTACGCTCTTGCAAGAGGATTGTCTCTCTTTCTTTCCATTTTTACTGGTTTCTTCCATTCCTCTCCTACCTACACTGATAGCAATAGCTTTACTCCTTTTTGGAAGCGAGCCGGGTTTCTACAGCTGGATTCCTAGGATCGTGATGGCTGTCTGTGAACATACTCCAGCTTGAATTTGTTAACCTTCGGGGCAGGCTGCCAGGTCCGTCTGTCCTCCCTTGCCAATAAAGAGAAAGGTAATACTGGGTGAGAGGAGTATGGTTCTGCAGCAGCTTCTATGTAATGACTTCTTTTTATGTTGCTGTTATCACTGAGTGATTTGGGGTAAGTTACTAGTGTACTTGCAGGATTGTGAGAGGCAGCCAGAGCTTCTGGGATTGAAAGCTCTTGTATTGCAGAGAAGGAAAGAATCTGAATGGAGAATCTGCTGTCTTCCTTGCAGAACTCGTACGTGGTGCTGGCCGGCTTGTCGGATGGACTTGTAGCGGTGTTTTCAGTGTCCCGAGGCATCCCAGGGGACAGCTGCTCCTACCTGTGCTCCCACACAGCAAACAGGTCCAAATTCAACATTTCTGATGACGACCCCCGGCAGAACCCCTACCCCGTGAAGGCCATGGAGATCACCAACAGTGGAGCGGAGGTCTGGTACAGCAACGGCCCTGGCATTCTCATCATAGACTGCGCCACGATGGAGATCAGCAAGAGACTGGAGCCCTTCAGCCCGCCGTCGGTGATCACATCCATCGCCTGCAACTCCGAGTGTCACGGGGAGGAGGTGGTGTGGTGTCTGGACGATAAAAGCAACTTCCTGGTGATGTATCACGTTACCACCTACCAGCTCTGTGCACGCTACTTCTGCGGAGACTGCAGCCCTCTCAGAGACATGTTTACAATCCAGCAGCCGTCGGCAGCCATCCCAGCTACAGCACCTATAAACCACAAAGCGTTAGAGAATAACCCGCTGGTGGACATGAGCATTATCTACAGCCCAGAGGTTGGCACTCAGATACTAAACCACCAGGACTCACTCACAGATTATTGCTCTGTGTCTTCCTACTCCTCCTCGCCTCCTAACAGGATAACCCGATGCCCCTCCAGCCTTCCCAGCTCGCCGATGAGCTCTTCTAGTGCACCGCTCTCCACAGATTTTGAGGAGTCTGACAAATTTCATGAGCTGAAGCCTTCCCTGGATCACGATGCTATGCCTGCAGGTGACAACACGCAGCAACTCCAAGCCGTCAAGATTCTTCCAGTGAAAGACCTCATATGGATCCCCAGGTGAGTGAGTCACTTAGGAAAGGAACTTCGTCAGAATCCCTCCTGGGCTGAATGTGACGTTAGCTCAGGCTAATTCAGGAACTTTTGCATTCCCAGTATGATTCACTTGCTCAGAAAGTCAAGTTACCATTAAGAAATTTTATTCTTAGTGCAATGGTACATCGATTTTTCTACACCTTTTTAATGATATCTGTTGTTGGGTAGAATGGCCACATCTAAGGTCTTGCCAGACTGATTGCAGCAGAATGAGAAGGTGGGTGGTGAGACTCGAAGCCCTGTTTCCCCAGCCACTGAGGAAACACAGAACAGCAGGCAGCTTCCTTGCTCAGGCACAGCCCTGGGAGGTCCTGTTGCCTCCTGTTGAGCTGATGGAAACCACTGGGAATCTGATTTTGCCTGTCACGGGGGCTCTCATTGTGGTGGATTTAGGACACCGTTTGGTGGCATTGCAGTGCCCCCTTCTCTGCAGAAGGTCAGGAGGGTTTGCAGCAGAAAGGATGGATATCCAGCATGGATCTTCCTCAGCTGTCACCAGTCTCCACAGTGGAGCACATGTGATGTCTCCCTCGTTTCTCTTCTAGGAGAGGAGGGGATATCATCGTTATTGGACTGGAGAAGGAATCCGGCACCCAGCGGGGCAGAGTGATCGCTGTGCTGAAGGCTGGGGAACTGGCTCCCTACGGGTGAGGCTGACTTGGGCACCGAGTGTCACGCCACTGGGGGCACAAGGGGACTGGGTGGCAGAGGGTGGCTCTGCAGGCTCTCGGGGCTGTCAGGAGCTTCCTCTGGGCTTTCCAGTAGCATCTCCCAGCCCAAGGAGACAAGGTTGCTGGTTGCGCATTGAGGCACGTGCATGGTCTTATGGCACAGCAGATGGTGAAGGCACAGTCTGGTCTCCAAAGGCCACAGAGACCAAGTACCCTGTAACGAGTCTTGCACAATATGATAAATGTTGGTCTGATCCTGCCTGGTGCTGACTCACGGTGCTCTGAGGGCACCTGGCAGAAGATCGCTGGAGCTTGGCGGACTCAGGCCCTGCGTTAAGAACAAGAGGTGTATTTATGCAGAGCGCAGCGCTTGTCTGTGGCTGTATTCACGTGGATCAGGTTGACGTTCTGGCTCTAAATGAGCACCTTTGTGCTGTTGGCAGTGACGGGACGGGGGAAGGCTCCTGTGCCGAGGGAAGGCACAGGGGAGAGCAGTTATATACATTAATTTAAAATGTTTCATACAGTGAACAAGAGTCCAAGTAAATAAATAGCTGCTAGAGAGTTGGGGGTGTTCCTGCTGGTCAGTTAAATACCGGTCTGGGATTGTACTGTTTATGTCCAAACAAATGGAGGTTAAGCTAAGGGTTATAAATGGTCATTTATTACCACCAGGCAAACACAACAGGAGATCAAAGTGCTCCTGCCATTCCCTCTACTTGCTAAATGAGTGTCTTTATCAGTTAGTGGGGAGTGGCGTATTCTGTTTATTCTTCACAGGTACTTTTAGGGTGATTTTGCTTTACCCGAATTAAGCGTGGAGTTCAGGCGAAGTGACACTGCCATCTCAGGCTTGTCCTGCTTTGCTGCCTTTTATCCTGGCTGGTTCAGGCATGGTGGCTGTTGCCTCGTCCTGTTTTCCCAGCAGGATAAGGGCCAGCAGATAGCGCCTGCGCCCTCCAAGCCCCTCCAAATGCAGAGCAGGGGAGGGAGGTGAGGGAAGGGAGATGGTTTCTTAGGGGCAATTTGTGATAAAAACCAGCTGCCAAGGACAGCCCTTGGTTGTTAGTGGTCCCCATGTAGGGGCCTTTCCAGGGAAACAGTTTGGGGCCAGTAGAAAGAGCCTGGCAAGGGCTGGACTCCTGTCCCTCGAACGCTGCAAGGACAAAAGTGTCATCTTCTGCCAGGCCACCTCCCTCTGGGCTGTCAGGGCCAGCTTCAGCTGCTGTTGCTTGATCAGGTAACATGCCCAGAGACCACAAAGGGAAGCACCTGCAACATGATGCTGTCATGCAGGACTCCTACACGAACTGGCGGGTCCCTGGGCTGTTGTAGCCGTGCCCGCTGGTCCAGACTGGGGGCTTGTACCCTGAGCAGGCGGAGCTGGGCTCCGTCCCGCTTCCAGACTGCATCTCAGGCTGCGGAGGCTCTGGGCAGCCTGCTAGCCGTGGCACGGTGCGGGCTGTTGTGAAAATGCCCAGCTGGCAGCAGGCCAAAGAGCCTGTGGATTTAGCAAATCGGGAGATTAACAGCAACTTCAAAATGTCATGGCAGACTTAAGCACCCACCTGCGTGTCTAGGCACCTGAATCCCTTTAAAAATCTTTTCCCGTGTCACTGAGCCGTTTGCTTTTGCCGCGACATAGTTTCTGATCCCTCTCTTTGTTACGTTCTCCTTGCTCAAGGATTTGCAGCTTATAAAAAGAGATTCAGTAGCTGGAAAGGAAAGCTTTTGAGTCAGTGCCTCCCGGGTGAGCGGCGGTGTGCTGTGTTCGCAGAGCCGCGCTCCGCTCTAATGCCTGTCTCTGCTCCGTCCTTCCTTTCCCAGGACGCTGGTGGATGCTGCGCTCATAGCAAAGGACACAGTTGTGTGCTGCTTTGAGAACGAAAACATGGAGTGGTGCCTGGCTGTCTGGAGGGGCTGGAGCGCCAGGGACTTTGACGTTTTCTACCAGGCCTACGAAGAGCTGGGAAGGCTTGAAACCTGCATGCGAAAAAGAAGGTAGTGCTTGTGGCGCTGGGAGCCGAGGCTCGAGGGAAGAACGGAAGCGTCCTGCTCCGAGCACGCCTGGACTCCGAGACACAGCCCCGGAGATGGTGGGGGGACGAGGGGTGCGTGGGGGGAGCGTGTGTCTGGTTTGCTGCTAATGAGCTCTGCGGGGTTCCTGTGGCTGGAGCCCCATCAGGGCTTGCGGGGATTGAAGAAACCGGTGTGAGCAGGGCAGGGACGAGCCGGGAGCTGGGCCAGCTCGCCGCTCTCTTGCTCCGTCACACACTCCCCTGCGGTGGTCGAGAGCAGGAGGTGTGGCGGTGGCTGCAGTTCTGCTCCTGCCTCTATTTTGAGTTTCTTCTTCCCAATTTTAAACTCCTTCCTCACCTTCAGCATGCCCTGGCTGCTGCTTTTGTAGTGTGTATCATCAGCCAGGAGCGCTCCGTTAACCTCAGCGGGCTCTTCCCTGGGAGCCTGAGCACGTTACGGTCCCCACTGCCTGCTGGCTGGTGGTGTGGTTGTCTCTGGGCTAATTCACCCTGCTCCCGGGGAATAATTCACCCTGCTCCCGGGGAATAATTCACCCTGTTCCCAGGGAAATGCACCTTCTGGAAGCCCCGCGGGGCTGCTACCGCCATCCCTGCATGTCTGTCAGAAGCTACTTCAGGTGTGGCCCCTGTTGCCACTGCTGTGTAGAGACATCCAGGTGTGAGAACCAGCAATAAGCTTTGGCTGGCCACTGCGTTTCTGGTTCCTAAAAGCTATTGTGGCCCAGTGTTACTGGGAGAGAGCCTAAAATTATCTGCCAATAACACTGCACGATCTCAGTGAGTGAGCGAGCCATTTCATTGCACTCTTGCAAAGGCAGTTGTAAATAGAGCTGATGCGAAGCAAAGCCACTCGGTTTGACAGATACGTCCCAGTGTAAGAGAAGGGAGCCCCGAGACCAGGAAGGCTTATGAACCATCTTTGCTCCTCTCCTCTTTCTCTTGGTAAATACACTCTGGGGTATCGGGAACACAATAAGCTTAATTTGCCTGCGTATCTGTGCAGCTTCCGCTCACCACAGCTTTTATTTTATCTTCATTAGTGGCCTGGGATGATGTATTGGCTCTGAATACAATTGCACTTAAGTTATCCCAAGCATGTACAGCAGTGTAAAAAGTGAGCCTGGCTAAGCACCCTGTAAAAAGGTGTACAGTTTGAATTTTGGAGCCTTTTTTTTTTTTTTTTTTGATATCCCAAGAAACTTGTGTGAGCATCGGCAAGGCTGGCCAAGGCCGAACGGGCAGGTTGACCCTCTGGTTCACATTTCTGTTGCAGGCTGCTAAAATATCCTTCTACAGAAACGGAGTGTATCCTAAAATAAACAGATTTCTCCCTACAATGACACTGCGTTGGTGGCACTTTTCATAGGCAGCCCATGCCTGCATCAGCTGCAGGGCGTCTGGGCTCTGCCGTGGCCGATTAAAAAGCAGGTTCTCCTGACGAGCGTGGTTGGGATCGGGTTTACAAGGACAGTCTGTTTCCTTACCTGGCCTGACCTGTCTCCGTCCGCCTCGGCTCCTCCAGCGGCTCGTGGAGGCGTCACGGCAGCACCCCTGCGCCCTGGTCCGCTCTCCCTCGCCAGGACGAGCTCTCCTGCCTCTCGTCTCCGCGACAGGGAAGAGATGGCTCAGCCCTTCGCCGCCGCTGTGGTTTGACAGGCATTTTCACAGCTGCCCCAAGAGCTTACCCTGCCTCGGGCTTCGCTGTGAAGTAGCTGTATCTGTGTCACAGCTAATTAACTGCATTTCCCTGAAACTGTGTCACCTACCTCCCATCCCGCTCCACAGCCCGGAGCCTGCACGTGCCTGCCCCGCACGCCCTCACCTGCGCGGGGGTTTAACCGTCTCACCGTCGCCTTCTCCAGCACCCAGACCCCTTTTACAGGCACGTGCTACCGCGCGATCCTTGGAGCCCCGACAGCGCCTACAAACCGGCTTGTGCTTCCATTCAGCCTGGAGGGTTTTCTTTGAGAAAACACTGTCTGGAATGGCCACGGCCGTTCCTTATCACCCCTCTCCAGCCAGACGCCTTGGGCACCGTGCTGCTTCCGAAGCCGGCGAGGGGCTGTGCCCTCCACGGGCTCCCCATTGCCCAGGGGGGTCAGCGGAGCCTCTCCCAAACCTTCGGTGGGCATCGGCCGAGGCCTCGCCACAAAAGGGGCTTTGTTCTGCTCCCACGGCACACGCCGGAGCTGTTACTGCCCACAGCCATCGCGCACACCTTCCCCGGACACAGCGGGACGTCCCTGCTCCAAAACCCCTGCTGCCACCCCCACCAGCCAGGGCAGGACAGTCGGGGAAGCTGGGGGGTGGGAGAGAAGCAAACGCTGCTGCGGGCTGGCGTGAGGGGTCGCTGCGGCAGGGATGGGAGCAAGTGTCCCCCGAAACCTCCTGGGAACACAGGAGCGGTTCCCGAAATCGACTGAGAGCCTGAACGCTGCTACCGGGGAGTCAGGGCAAAATGCCCCCCTTCAGCAAACCTGAAACCTCGTTAGCACAAGGCGCCATTAAGTAAGCGAGGCACGTGTTGCGGGAATAAATCCCCAGGGGCAAAAATAAACAGAAACTAAAAACGGAATTAAAATTAAAAAACCGGCACTGGTTCAGACAGTTGAAGTGAGAATCCAGTGTGCATTCCCAGCCCTCCTGCCAGCGGAGCCTGTTCTGCTCCGAGCGGGACTGACGGCAGGTACGGACGAGGGGCCTCGTCCCTCCCCATTGTCCATCCCTGCGGAGGGGGTTGGGGATGAGGCCAAAGGCAGGAAAAAAAACCCCAAAACCCAGGAGCAAGGGGCTGCCGGAGCCCGGGGAGGCTGGGGCTCGACGTCTCCGTTACCGGCACTTGGCCCGGGGCTGCTGCGTGTATCGCAGCCCTCGCTGTTTTCTTCCAGCTTCTAAAAATAAGCCGGAGCGGGGGCCTGCCGGGGGGGTTTATTCCTTCAGCCGACCACGGAGAGACGAGAAAACGGCTTAATTTTATTTTCTCAACGTCGGGTTCCCCTCAGCCCGTCTGGGCGCAGCAGGAGCGCACGGAAAGGGCTCGGTGCAGGGAGGGAAACGGATGCTCTCGGGTGAGATTAACCCCCCGCGCCGGCAGCAGGAGGGAGGCGGGTGCGGGGGCCATTAATTACTCGCTGAGGAATTACCGAGACGCACAGGACCCGCCACCACCGGGATTAATTGAGCCATCAGTCCCAGAGCCCCCGCTCAGCGGCGGCTGCCCAAACCCCCCCGGGCCTCGTCCCCTCTTCTGGCTGCCCCCCCCCAGAGCCGGGAGCTGCACGCTGCGCCCCTGGGGTCTGCCCTGAAGTGCTCGGGGGTCCTTTACCTGCTTTAAAAGAAATAAAAATAACAACCAGCCGGACACTGATTCCTAGGCCGGGTTTCCGCTGTGTCTTTGCTGGCATCGGCACGGTGAGCGGGATGGAGGGTCGGTGAGCGGGACGGAGAATTGGTGAGCGGGATGCAGGGTCGGTGAGCGGGATGGAGAATTGGTGAGCGGGATGCAGGGTCGGGGAGCGGGATGGAGAATTGGTGAGCGGGATGGAGGGTCGGTGAGCGGGATGGAGAATTGGTGAGCGGGATGCAGGGTCGGTGAGCGGGATGGAGGGTTGGTGAGCAGGAGGGAGGGTCGGCGAGCGGGATGCAGCGTTGGGCCCTGGGATGGAGAACGCCTGCGGTGCCCAGCACCCGGGTCCCCGTGGGGCTCAGGGCAATCTGAGCCCCCACATCCTGGTCTCTGAGACCCCACGTCCTGGTGCTCGCTCAGGGCATTTTGGGGACCCACCACAACCCCCCCAGGCACCGCCGGTCCACTGACCCTGCCAGCCTGGGGCTGTCCGGAACCAACTGGGCGGTAAAATGGGGCAACATTACAGCTAATTCTGCTAGAAAAGGGAAGAAGGGCCAGTTCTTTGCCCTGTGGCTCTGGCCCTGCGGGTCTCATCCTGGGCACATCCCTCCGGCTTATCCAGGCGTTGCCTGCGAAGAAAGCCACGGAAAGGGCAATTTAACAGTATTAGAAGTTTCACCAGTCCTGGCCGGATAAAATAACCTTGGCAGACGTAGGTGCCGTGCCCGGTGCTGCCCCAACACCCAACACAATGACACCGCCCGGGCCCAGCCCCGCAGCATCCCTGCGTCTGCGGCTCCCAAAAGCTCTGCGGGAGCCGGGATGTTCCAGGGACCGGGAGCGACGGCTGGGCGTCAGGCAGCGGGAGAGGGAGGACAGCAAATCCAATCTTATTTTCTAACCGTGCCGCCTGATTAGAAGCCAAAAGCAGGACTTTATTTCCCCATCCCTTGAACAGCCCGGCTCTTCGGCGGCTCCTCCGCGGCGGGTCCCGGGGCCGATGCCCAGCAGCCCGGGCAGGGCTTGGGCGGCCCTTGGGGCCGGTTCCTGCTCCCCTTCGCTCGCGCCGTGAGCCCACGCCGCACCGAGCACCGGCGCTAAAACACCCCGCGCCCACCCTGAGGTTTTCAGCCTCAAAACCTCCATTTTCTACTTCATTTTTCCAAGAGCTGGGCGACTCAGATGTTTTTTCTCTGTTACATTCAACATGCAGGAAAAAAAAAACCAAACATAATTTAATACATTAGGGCAAAACCCAGCTCTCCGAACCCAGTGACAAGCGTGGGGGCAGGTGGGCATTTACACGCCAGAGGGATGCTCCCCCCATCCCGCACTGCACCAACAGCTCGGCTTCAGCGGAAGGAAAAAAATGAGGCGATTTCTTTTTTGTTTAAGGGACGTGGGGAAAGGGTCAGCTCTGGCTGCTTTGTATTCTGCTGCCGAAAGGACAGAGGAAATTAGTTTTCTTTAAGTGAACTTTAAAGGGCAGGAAATACAGTGGCTATTTCGGCCGCCGGCCCGTCCTCGCCTCACCCCGGGCCCGGGGGTGGGACGGGGAGCACCGGGGGGCTTCGGGGGCTGAGCCGGCACCGGGGCCGTGGCTGTTGTTTTACCGCAGGCGGCAGGAGGCCCCCGCTCTGCCAGGGCGGGTGGTTACTCTGCGTCACCAACACCCAACAAAATCACACCAAAATTAAAAAAAAAAAGAAACACCAAAAACCCAGAAAACCCCCAGGAAAGACCCGTTCCCAAAGAGCTCAGCCGGATTTACACACCCCGGTCCCTCTCCCCGCCCCCCGGCCCAGTGCCGGAATCCCTTGGAAGGTGCGTCTTTCCAGCCGTGCTGAGCCCGTCCCTCATTTTTTTATTCCCCATCCCTTTTTGTGCGGGGCTGACGCTTCGTTGGTCACGTACGGGGCCAAGAGGCCGTGAACCGGGGGAGGCCTCCCACACCCTGCGAGCGCTTCGGGCGGGGATGGAGGTTTTGGGGGATGCAGAGGTGGAGGGATGGCAGCCTGGAGGGATGGAGACCCCACCTGGGGTACCGCATCCAGCTCTGGAGCAGGTCCAAAGGAGGGCCACGAAGATGCTCCAAGGGCTGGAGCCCCTCTGCTGTGAGGACAGGCTGAGAGAGCTGGGGGGGGGTCAGTCTGGAGAAGAGAAGGCTCCGGGGAGACCTTCCAGCCCCTGCCAGTCCTTCAAGGGGCTCCAGGAAAGCTGGGGAGGGACTCTGGATCAGGGAGTGTAACGGTAGGACACGGGGTAACAGCTTCAAAGGGAAGGAGGGGAGATTTAGATGGGATATCAGGAAGAAATTCTTGGCTGTGAGGGGGGTGAGCCCCTGGCCCAGGTTGCCCAGAGAAGCTGTGGCTGCCCCATCCCTGGAGGGGTTCAAGGCCAGGTTGGACGGGGCTTGGAGCAACCTGGGCTGGTGGGAGGTGGGTGCCACTGGGGGGGCTTTAAGGTCCCTTCCAACCCGAGCCGTTCTGTGATTCTATGAGACACAGAGCTTTGGAGGGACAGAAGTGGCGCTGGTGGCGCTGGTGACGCACAGACACAGCGAAGCGGCCGCCGTGTGCCCAGGGAGCTGGGGGTGGGGGGAGCTGAGGGCCTGGACCCCACCAGGGCTCCATCCCCATCCACCATCTCCTCCCTGTGGGATCGCACCAGTGCCTCCCTCCCTGCGCCGGAGCTCCCCGTGGTGTCGTCGCTGATTTCACCAAACCCGGGGCAGCCACCCCAGGCCGGCATCTGCTCCGCGGGGAGCAGGAGGAGCTCAGCACCCCACGCACCCGTGGGAGCCGCCGACTGACCCGTGCCATGCGTTTTTCCCTTTCCTTCTCTGTTTTCCTTCTTAAAAATTACACAGCGCCGTCCTATTTGCGGGATTAGACAAGAAGACGCAGCCCCCGGCACGACGTCCCTTGGCTGCGGTGGCCTGGCCGCACTCGGCAGAGGGCAAACGGCTCCCACCCGGGTGGGGGACACCCGGCACCGGCACCATTCCCGGCCAAACCCGCTGTCCCCGGCCCTCCCAGCGCGGCCGCGGGTCCCAGTCCCCTCCCGGGGCCCTACACTGCGGCTTTAGGGGACACGCTGGCTGAAAGGAGCATCGAGGTGGCCACGTCCTGCCACCGGGCCATGCTCCCTGTGACAAATACTAGACGCTGGAGGCTCCGCTATACAATTTAGTCTCGGTTTGCTTTGTTTTTCCTCTTTTTTTGACAAAAAGGCAGGCGTTTTGCAGGGTGAAAAGGCCCCGCCAGCGGGTGCTGTGGGTCTGGCTGGGGGTCCCGTCTCAGGGGCCGCAGCTCCGGGGCTGAGCCCCCATCCCACGCGCAGGACGGGGGTCCTGTCCCCGCACCCCCGGGTCTGGTTATTGCACCGGCGGTGATTTGGGCCAATTTCCATCCTATTAAACACTTCAGCACCATTTTTTCCAGCCCTAATAAACCTTCCTGCGGGGACGTGCTGGTCTGACCTCTGGAAAAGGGGGTTTCCCGTCGATTTCCACCCCGCTGTCGGTCCAACCCTTGTGGCTGCAGCGAGCGGGGCCCCACGCGAGACCGGGACTTTTTAAATTGTGCTGAATTTTTCCCACAAAAATAAGGCTGCCTGCTCTCCTTGTGCAAACACCGCAGCCATCAGCCGGCCCCGCACAACGCCGCGGCCCGTGGGCTGGGGGGAAAACATTAACGGTGCGAAAACCAGCTCAGCTTTGCCCAAAATGCACCCTGAGAGCTTCGGCTGAACCCAGGATCAGAGGATCCCCCCCCCCCGGGAGCGCTGTGGCCGGGCCCTGAGGTGCTCGAGCGTCGCTGCCACCTCCACGTCTGGGGTGGCACGAGTCCATCCCCGCCCCCGAAACGATCCCAAAGGGAACCCCCAACCCGAAGGTCCCGCGGCACCAAGGGCTGCGGCCGCTCCCGCGGCGGCTCCCGGCTCGGCTCAGCGCCCCTTGGCAAAAAAGCAAGTAAAAAAAAAATATTCAATTTTATTTCAAAAAAAAGTCCTTCCCGCCAAGGCTGAGGCTTCACCCCCCTGTTTGCATTTGGCCACTCGTTACCGTTGCTGCGTGGGGAGGTGGCACGAGAGCCGGCGGCAGCGGGGGAAGGAGCCTCGCGGTGCCCTGGAGCTTTGCCCCTTTTCTTTAATGTTTTTTTTATTTGTTTATTTAATTTAGGGCAAAACCCCTCCGTGCTGCAGGAGGGATCTGGGGGCCCAGCAGCCCCCCCCAGCTTGGCAGCCTCTTGCTGCTGGCCGGGAGGGAGCAGGGAGGGAGGGAGCCCCGGCAGCCACATCAAAATCCGTTTGCTCTGACGGGGTATGTCGGGACACTGCCGTCCCCTTACCAGGACTTTGCTGTCCCCACGGCAGGGACCGAAACAAGCCGCAGGTGGGCATCTCGCTTGGTGACCCCTCGGCTGCCCCTCGGGGAAGCCCCAGTGCCGGGGGGAGGGGTGGAGGGACGGGTGGGTTTTCGGAGAGATGAGGGGGGGTTTTTTTTGCAGATTTGGGCTCTGAGGAGCAGCGCGGCGAATAGAAGGAACCCCCCTGCCGTTTGCAGAGATGAGTCTGATGGGGACTGGCTGAAGATGTCACCCACGTCCAGGTTTGCTCCTGCCACTGCTGCAGGGGCTGCCCTGGATGGGGCTGGGACAGGGATGGGGCTGGGGATGGAGATGGGGCTGGGGCTGGAGACTGCGACGGGGTCAGGGATGGGAATGGGGTGGAGATGGGGATGGGACGGAGATGGGGCTGGGAATGGAGATGGAGATGGGGATGGGGATGGGGATGGAGGTGGGGGTTGGGGATGGGATGGAGATGGACGTGGGGCAAGGATGGGGCTGGTGATAGGGCTGAGGCAGAGGTGGTGGTGGTGATGATGGGGTGGAGATGGGTTCAGGGATGGAGACGGGTTCAGGGATGGTGCTGGGGGCTGAGCGTGCCCGAGGCAGGTGCTCAGCAGCAGGGGAATCACAGGAGGGTGTTTTTGGCAGCGGAGAGCCGGCCAGGGCACGCGCCTGCCCCGCACGGCTGTGACAACTTGGGTTCCCCGGGTCCAAACCGCTGCCCGCGGAGCCAACGCCGGCAGAGCAAACAGCCTTCATCTGCCCCGTCACAGCTCGTTTGCTTTGGAAGTTTGTTTTATCGCAGAATTACTTTAAACTGCCCTTTGTGTGAGCCCTCGTATCGAAAAGTCAATAAAGAGCACAGGTGTTGCTATATTTTTTTTTTTTTTCTTCCTTTTCTAAAGAAGCAGCCGGGGAGAGGCGTAGCAGGACCCGGGCAAAGTCCTCCCGTCGCCCCCAGCCCCGCGGAGGGGACCCCTCATTTCCAAGACGCTGGAGCCCGGTGCGCTGGAAACGCTGGAGCCCATTCAGGTCAATTAAAGTTGAGGTTTTTATTGAATTAAAGTGTGAAAGTAAATACAGCCAGCCCAGTATTCGGTTTAAGGGTGGGTTTTTGGGTTTTTTTGGGTTTTTTTATGTTAATTCAATTTTTTTCACCCCACTCATAAATGTGATTTAAAAGGTGGTAGAGATTCCTGGGCTGGAGGAGAGACGGGAGATGGGTTTTGGAGCTTGGAAAGGACGTGGCCGGGTTTCTTGCACCTGGGAAAGCGTCGGCAGCAGTTTGGACGTGAGGAATAAAAGCGCTTCTGGCAGCAGCCGCCAGGTGAAATCCCGTAAAAGGCTCAGGGAAGGAAACCTCATGGGATGCGGCTGCAGCTCAACGTGCCTTGGCGGGGGAGGCCAGGATGTCTCCAAGGCTGCCCGTGCCCCACGGAGGAGACGGCCTCGGAGCTCCGATTTGGACCAAACCCCCCGAATTTGCTCCAGTCAGCGCAGTAACGCCTGTCGAGAGGCTGCAGCCCTGGGTACAAACACATTTGATTGAAACAGGTCCCAGCAGGGGCAGCGTCCCACCAGCCCAGAAAACACCGCGTCCCGGAGCAGAGCAGAGCAGGAGGAACCTGGTGGGACTGGAAGCATCTCCCCCCATCAAGGCGCTAACCTGCTCTCCGGTTTTAACGCCCATGAAAGATTTTTCTGGAAAGAAAAAAAAAATAAAAAAATAAAAAAAATCTCTTGAGCGAGGCTGGCTGTGCGAGCGGAGTATTTTTAGCAAGTATTCATGCGAAACGGCTCAGGCTAATAATTTGCAATGTAAAGTCAGAGCTTCAGCAAAAACTCCGGCTGAGCAGCTTTGGGGTCAGCGGGACTTGCTGGGTTTGCCGAAAGGCGCCGCGGAGCCAGGGCCAGGGGAGCTGCCTGGAGCCGCTCACTCATCTTTCTTTCAGGGCAATAAATCCCTGCGGTGCCCCAAGGGCCAACGCTTGAAATCCTTCCACGGCCTGTGACTCCGCAAAGCTCCATAGAAATATTTAACCCGTAAATAGTCGCACCAAGCGCGACGGTCACCGGAAGCATCGCGCTGCCTGTCCCTGACCCGCGCTTTCCCCGTGTCCTTCGCCTCTTTTCACCGTCATTGAGCCTTGAGCAAAGAAAGGAGCTGCTGGGAGGGAAGTGCTCCTAGAAGCCAGTGGTGATAAATCCCGAGCTCCATCCCCCCCGTTGCCTCTCCCTGACGCTTCACTCACAATTTAACTCCGGCGACTGATGAACGTTCATGAACAAAGAGCCAAGCGCAAGCTCAAGACGCCCCAGCTCAAGGCTCACGGTGAATTTTGGCCGGTCCCTCTGACAGCCCACGGGACAACGCGGTTCTTCTCTCCACCCCACAAACGCACCTGCCAGAAAGAAGGACCAAGGCTGGGTTTAGGCTCCTTTGCAGGTCCCCCCTCCGACCTTCACCTCAGCCCCCCCTCTTCCATCAGCTCCATTTTCTGGAGGTGACAGCCCACCCCAGAGCTGCGCAGCTGCCAGAGGACAACCCCTGGGGACGGTCACTGCCAGAGATCAGACCCTGAGGACCGGCAGGGTGGGGACATCAAGCCCCTCCCAAGCAACATGGGGCTGGGGAGCAAAGGTACCTGAAGGGTGAGGATGGTGATGGGTCATCCCATCTGTGCTTCAAAACACAGTCCCTCACCGGTCACTGGTGGGACGCGGCCACTCCTGTGTCTGCTCAGCACACACAACGGGCCCCACAAGCCCTCCAGAGCCACCAACCTGCCAACCACGAGCCACGGGCCGGGGCGAGCAGAGCCAACGTGGGTGAGAAACATCCGTGTGACCCCGTCTCTCACCGTGAGCCCCAGGAGGACGGGAATGGCGAAGTGTTTCTGAGCTTCGACTCGTGAGCTCACCCTCTGCGTGGGCCAGAGCTCGCACCCATGGGCGTCCAGAAGAGGTGGCAGGGTTGAAACCCAAGTGCTGAAGGGCTGCAAAGCTCAGCTTGGGCGGGAGTTTTATTGCAGTGAGCGTGCCCGCGGCCAGCACCGCCTCTGCCACCGCTCACATACACTGGAAGAACAAGGGAAAGCAGCGTCTCGCACTTGATATTGCTCTAACGAAGAAGAGCAGCATCTCAACGTATAGCGAACCGCAGCAAACGACTCTCGGTCACCACGTTCTTCAATCTGAGGATGACGCCATCT
Source organism: Larus michahellis (assembly GCF_964199755.1). Lineage (NCBI taxonomy): Eukaryota > Metazoa > Chordata > Aves > Charadriiformes > Laridae > Larus > Larus michahellis. The sequence goes on along the minus strand of NC_133904.1, from coordinate 3,918,165 downwards.
CATTTTCTCATACCTTGTTTTTCTTAATGGACCGGAGGCAAACACTCCAGGGTTTCCAACACTCCACTGGCTTCTCAGCACGGAGGGAACTTCCCTCCGAACCAAACCACCGGAGCAAACTGCAAACGGAACGTTCCAGCCCCAGAAGGGGTTTCTGTCAGGCTGGGCTAGCACTTGCCGGCCGATGGCTTCCACCTGGTCAAGCTTACACCTTGCAGCAGCAAACACGGCTTATTTTCATATAAAATGGGGTTTATAAGGTTAGACTTTTTATCATAGACGGTTATAATTCAGAATTTAACTTTAAAATGGATTACTTTTAAGCTGCAAGGCCATAAAATATGTGTTCAATTAAGACGTGGGGCCTGGAGAGCTGACTCCGGGCTCGGTGTAAAAGGCGCGTTCAATGCTTGGGCAGATTCGGTACCGAATCAGAACCGCAGCAACTGAGCGAAAAAACCCAACCCAACACCAGGTGGGTGCTTTTCATTAAACGGCTTTTTCCATTTACACGCATTCTGCTTTTACTGGCTGTCATGGGCTAAAAACAGTCCTATATAATCATAAATGTTCATAAACGCAGCATAAGTACAGGGATTTCCCCCCCCCCTCCTTTTGGTACAGTTCTTCAGGGTTCATATTCTTCAAGCTCTTTTCTGCAGCCACAAATACTATTTGCCTTTTTTTCTTTCCCTAGCGTGAAGAAACACTTCTGTAATCCCAAAGATTCTTGCTCTGGGACTTAATTCTTACATTAAAAGGCCAATATTGAATAACTGTGATAAAACTGGCAGAGCTATTAAAAATAAGTGCTCGACACACATAATAATTATTTTTACTGCCTTTTGAATACACAAAACATTACTCAATTACTCAGCCTTGTCATCGTATGCATTTTAAATGTATAGTTATGGACGTTTTCAGACAGCAAAACCGCTTTTAATCTTTTCATGAGGAAAAAGTCAAAAAGCTGTTAGAAAACTGCCCCAGGGAACGCGCAGCTCATCGGCGCGGGCAGCAACGGGGGCACACGCCAGTCTGACGAAGGGACGTTCTCCCTTTCCCCAGGGCCAAGGTACGTGGCATTCCATCTATTCCGGGTCAAAACCCGTTTTAAGAGGGAGATTCTTTCACCTTTTTACTTGTCAAAAGCTTTGTGGCTGCGCTGGGGCTGTATGAGCAGATACGGACTGAGGCAGACGACATGAGGAGCTCCGATTGCAAATAAAAAAAACTTTATTGCATCTTAGAAGCAAGTCTTTAAAAAAAAAAAAAAAAAAAAAAGAAGATTTTTTTTTTTCCATGCACTGAATCCATCCAAGTACCTACATCCTTGGGACTGTCACCAAAAAACGATGAACATTATAAGACATCAACTCTACACTAGTTGCAGTTCATATTCCATACACGTGTAAACAATGGTTATTTTTTTCTACCGGAATAGCAATTACTCCATAAGATCCCTTCAAGCGCGGCAATGACCTACGCATTGGTTTTCTCTCCGTTCCTTCGCTAGTCTCCGCTTCCCAAAGAGCAGGCAAAGTGGAGCTGAGAGCAATGAGACGAAATGGTGCTGGAGGATACGATAGAAAAATATATTGTTCGCTGGTTTTTTATTTTTTGTTTCTGCGGAGCAAGATATTTACAGGTAGGTAGGTCCCAACAGATCATCTGCTTCAACGACAATGTCCACTCACTGTCTAAGTCTCAGGGTAAAGGGTTCCCTTTCTGGCTTTAAGGCACTTTTATTTTGTATTATTTTTCTCTTACCTTGCTAGGTGTCAATTCATAGGGATCACACTTTCCTCGTACTCGGCCTCCCCATCCCCAGTTCCTCTTACAATACCGAAAGAATTCCTAAGCTTGCTGAAGTCCTTCCAAAAATGTTAAAGAAATTTGGGGAAAAAAGATTCATGGAAAAATATTTTAGAAAGTAATCTTTGGAGCTCATTTACTGCAAGTATGATGTACACTACCTTACCAGTGAGAAGATGCAATACATTCCTAATATATATATATATATTTACACACACATATATATATATATAAAATATTAAAATGACTAACAGATATTCAAGGAAAGGTCAAGAACCTAAAACAATGGATATTAAATAAATTAACGGTCTATCAGATACAGAAAAAATCCCAAAACAAAACTAGTAATCAAATGTAATAATTGTTCCCGTTAACATCACGTAACCGACTGAACAAAATCAACGCCATCAGGTGCAGGACACTCGGTACAGAAGATTTTTCAAAAGCTCTCGTTAGGGATGTCTAATTGTTCGTTGCGTACTGTCGCTTTGCTGCAAGAGATTCGCGTTTCCCATCCTCTTCCCCTCCCTCGTTACGCTTCAGCGTTTCTTGATCGCATCGTCTCAGCTCTAGACAGGCCAGCGGCTGAGGATAATACACAGAACCCACCACGGATTCTTAAAACATTACGTCCATATATATATATATCTATATGTATATATACGGACCAAATAGAAAAGACAAAAATTTGTACAAGGACTAATTGGATAACGGGACAGCAGGTTGTGCTTACTTTCTTCCCTCCCTTGAAGTCGCCTGGCCATAATAAGTGAAAGTGTATTTTTAAACTGAAATAATCAGCCGTTTGGAAAAAAAAAACCAACCACCACCGTCCTGCGATTAATAGCCTTATCGTCATCGCTTCGATTTCTTTTGTTTTAACACAATTTAAAAAAAAAAGAATGGCTACCCTTAACAAAAGAAGCAGAATCTTTGCACGGTAGCAGTCACAACAAAACAGTGAGACACAGCGTTTGTCACTTGGCTTGCATCAGGTCCCAATTTACACAATCCCAGCAACGAAGACAGCAATGGAAAAGGTAGGAAACAATCTTTTGTTCATAAGGAAATTCTAATTCAAGTCAGATTTCCGCTGATCGGTCAGATAACTCTTTAAACAATTTTTTTTTGTTTGAAGGCAAATATTGATCACAGTTTTGTTCAAAACCAAAACCACAACAACAACAAAAAACCAACGGCCTTGTTCTTCTCAAAATGAGCGCTTTGTAAGAAAACAACGATGATTTCTAAAATATATCCTGTGTGGTCTTTTAAAAGTGAATTATCAAAAAACATTTTCCCAAAAATAAATTAGATAATTAAAAAAAAAGTCTTTTCCAGCATAGCTGGACATTAGGCTGTCCTCACTGAGCCATTAGTATTGCTGCTTTTCCCAAAATTTGGGTCATTTTTTTCAAACCATATTTCAGCCAGCTGTTGTGTGGACCCATAAGTTGAAGCTTTGGACCCCAAGCACATCTTATATTGTTTTGGATCAAGATTAGGGTCACAAAAAACCGGGTGATGCACATGGACTACTCCAATTTCTTGGCTTCGGAAAGTTTTTAAGCCAGTTTGAATGACTTTGTTAAATAGGTCTACGTCTTCAAGGCCCCAACCTTGGATGGAGACGTCAAAGCCACCCGCTCGAAGAAGATCACCTTTGTAAATACAGGTAATACCAAAGCCATAGTTCCTCCAGAAACCTGTTTTCTGGGTGAAGGCAAAATGATTGTCACTAGGAACTTTTCCACTATAAACAATCTTTGGATCATACTGGCTAAAAATGATGGGAAAGTATACTTGTTGACCCAAAACTGTATTGGCTCTACAGCGCTGGAGGAATTCCGTGGTAAACACTAAGTCAACATCACAGAAGAAAAGTAAAGACTCGTTCTGGAACTGAGAAGATCCGACTTCCAGAGCCAGCGCCCTCGAGAACTCCCCCGACACCGGTAAAACCTGCATGTCAGCCTTGGGGTATTTGGAGCGGTAATCTCTCATCAGCTCGATCTGCTTCGCTTTGTCGGGGTTGGAGTTGGAATTGAAAAGCAGGACAACCAGCTTGACGTTCTGGTTTGGAATGAGGCACGTCTTTTCAAAATTCCCCATGAACCTTGCGAACATGTCAAAACGTCCGGAGAGAGGAATCAGGATGTTGATCTTCTTGTCTTTGAGTTCCTTCCTCTCTACTTTTGATCGGCTGAGCTGGAAGGGAACAAACATCTTCAGCGAGTTGGAGAGGAAAGACAAGGATCCAGAATCCTGGTTGATTTTGCTGGCCAGCTCTTTGGAGTCCATCTCTTCGTGCTCCATAAACTGGATCTTGCTGAAGGTCTGCTGCAAGTACGCGTGCCTCCTGACGGGGACCGTCATCTTCTTCCCCTTATGCTTTTTGTACAGAAGCAACAAGTCAAGAACGTACTCTGCTCCGTACATCGGGTTTACTCTGCGATAGCCATACTGTATTTCCTTGAAATCTATGATCCTCCCCCGGGTCTTAGCGTTGGCGTTGATCATTTCCATGACCTGCATAACAATGTCATCCAACGCTTCACGCTGAGACGAGTCCATTCCTCTCCGAGGGGGCTGCCCATCGGCACCCGAATACAAATACTTTCCCGTAAGAAACTCCCACTCCAAGATTTCTTCCCGGTGGCGGGGCTGGAATCGCATGAAGGAGGGTGGCATCCCCAGCTGCAGGTCGTCTTTGTGGATTTCTGTATTGCTGTATTTGCTCATCAGGACAATCTCCCGGTGCAGCTGTACAGTCCGGTGGCGCAGCTCTGCTATCTTGCGGCTCAACATGTAGCTGTGAAGTCTGTACTGGTAGGGGGGGTTCTTATTGGGGTGCAGCGTTATAGCTCTGTGTATTTTGCTGTTCCTCAGGTCTCGGATGTAGCCTTTTTTGTTTTGTTCATAATTTTCATAAAACAGCTGCTGCATCTAGAAGAGAGAAAGGAGAAGTTAGCGTCTCGGCAGTGCCATGCTTGTGAAAGTTAGCCCCCGCAGCCCCCGCTGGGAGCAAATTCCTCCCTGCTCGCAGGGCCAGAAGGCTTTCTGAATAAGCTGTTCTTGGTTTTAGGCACAGGTTGTAGCAATACCAGCTGCTATTCAAGGAAATTAAGAGGATTATTCATTGTAAACTGGTAAAAGAAACATCTACCATGGATTTGGGATTACTACAGCCCATTCTAGAGATACCACCGTCAGCCAAACAACTGAGCTGTAAGCAGATTGTAAACTCATTTTTTCACAACAATACAGCATCACCAGGACAAAAAATACCATGAAGCACTCACTACAAAACTCTTCCTATTCTTCTGCCTCCCATGGGCTTTAAGAATTAATAATAATGAAGAAGAATGAAAAAGGATGCCATATACATAGTAAGGAAGTATGACGACACCTTTTCCGTTACACCCAAATGCTGTTCAGGCATTAAAAATCCAGCTTGCCGAATGTTTTAGTCAAGATGCCACAGGCGTTATCTCAAGCGCTGTGATGCAAAGCTACAGTTCCCCCGTGACTTTAAAATGTCAACAGTAAGTAAAAGGCACCTGAGATTCCTAGCAGCAGTTCCCGAAGGCAGGTAATACAGGATGCACATGTATGCTAGAACGAAAACATCCTTAAAGTGGAAATTGCTCTTTCAAAACAAGAAGACAGTGAGCTAAGATTAGATTCCGAAGCTCTACGGAAAGCCAGAACTTAAGAAAAGCCGGCAAACCAGCTTTAGAGTTTTCAGTAGGTCAGGCAGTAGCTGATATAATGAAAGGCATGTGGAAACCAGGATGATGATGTGGAAAATAAGCTGAAAAAAAAAACAACCAAGAGGAAAAAACCTCTCAAGGCTGAAGTTATATACCAGCCTAGACGATGGACATTTAAAAAGATCACAGGCTGATTCTGTGTCATAACACAAATGTCATTAACCTGCCAGAGGAGCTGACACAAGAGCTTCATTCGATGTAAGATCCAGCCTCTGTTACTGGCAGCAGAATTTGCTATGGGTAATACAGTCAATAGAGCACATGTAAAAAGGCTATAAAAGTTAGCAAAGAGGTAAAATCCAAAAGACAAAGAGAAGAGAGAATGACTCAAATATCATGGCAATTAAAGGGAGCACTAAAAAGGAAAATCACAGGCACAGAACAGACAGCACGAGTGATGCTTCTACCAGCTGTTCAGCCCCAGCAGAAGTCCTGTTTTATTAGGCCTTCAGTTGCATTTTTCCCATTATTGTGGACAGACAATCTAAGCGATAAACTTACACCTGGATTTAACTACTTAACACTATCTTAACAAACCAGATGTGCGCATACTGAAACCCGAAATTCAGCGTATCACTGCGGACAACACAGGAGCAAGCTACGTATACTTGAGACAGCTCACGTGGATTTTCATCTGAAGAAATGTGATTTATTTTAAAAGAGGGAGGGAGGAATTTCAGACGGACTGCAAAAGAAAGGCCATTCTTTTCATGGGTCATCACCAATCCCCCACCCCTTCCCCACTCCTGCTCAGGTTCACCTCCTTGCCCACCCTCCCCCAAGGGACTCCTGCTGCTCTCAGCTGTCTGTGAGCAGTTCAGGCCAGAGGCTGCCTCTTATGAGACAGATCCCATACAGCAACGCAGCCAAAGGAGGACATCGTGGCCACGGCCTCTTGGGAGGTCACAGATGAGCTGCCTGTCAAGATGTATATGCCTTTAGAGGTCATGCATGATTTAAAAGAGTGCTACGGGCAGAGGTTAGCTGGTCTAACCTGCATTCAGCAGAGTTATCCAAACTGAATGAACCTCATGCTTTCCTCAGAGTATGTTTTTCCCCTCGCCCAAAGACTGTTTTTCATTTGTATCCCTATATTGTTTCCTCTATTAATAACACTTTATTTTTTGTCCACCTCGAACCTTGCTGCTTCTGTTAAGGGCTCCAGGAGGCCTCAAATCACACCCACTTACGGTCAGTCCTGTAAGCACGATTTATTACAACGGCGAGCTCACACAGCCAGAACAAGACCAGTCCAACGCCGCAGGACCCACACGTATATTTTTACTGACTCCTCTGATCTATCCTCTCTAACACAACATACATAGAGAGAACTAGAAGTATTAAACGTATATGGTAACAGGCTGGAGATTTCACTGACATTTTAACTACAATAGAACTATAGGCACCGGCTTTCCCAAGAGTATTGTGACACTAGATAAAAATTCTTAAATCATGTCATTAGGCAAGTATTATTTAAAGGAAAATTGACAATAGGACTTAATTTCAAATCTTGTTTTCAATTTATAAGAAAATAAAACCAAGACCCTGCAGCCTGAATGCATTTATTCCAAAACTGCCATCTAGGGCATTCTGAGTTAGCTATGAGAGGAAGCCATGAGAAGCAGAAAGGCTTTCAGATTACACAACAAAGTTTTAATAGGATACCGATGGGTAGGAAAATGTTATGAAACTTCCCAATGGAAGTAAAGATACGAACCCCTGGCGAATGGCCTTAAATAAAACTAACAAGAGTATTTTAAAGCTCTGGCTTGCCATGCAGGAGTAACCTCTTAGCTAGGCTGCTTAACTGCTGAACTTTTAATACTACTGGCCTCTTCCAAAAACCAGCCAACTTTGAAAACTGAAAATAAAACGTATCTCAGCAAGACTTTACCGGTGCTTCAATTCAAAGCAATTTACAACTGAAACATCTATTAACGGCCACCTTGCTCCAGCCAAAAAGGTGACAACTGTAACAAACCCTGTGCCCTGGCCAACCCTGCAGTGCAACTAATGAGAAGCACCACAGTAGCCAGGCTTTTATATAATCCTATTTTTCAAAAGAATGCCTTGCAAGGCTGGCGCTTGCATTGTTTTTCCTATGAAGTCTCCCCCTCTCCTTCTCCAGCGTCCCTCTTGGTCTCCTTATTCAGCAAGCGGCAACAGGCACGGGACGGGCCAGCATCCTGCAGCCCCGAACCCCATCTAGGAACCACGGCACCCCCCACACTCGTAGGAAACACACGGAAGGGTATCGGAAGGGGTTAATCAATCCCCTACAGAGAGTATAATGACTTACAAACTGCTTTTGCACAGTAGCATGAAGTGCTGTAAATGAAGGCCAAGTGGCCAGCAGCCAACAGAGCAATTTAACCCTTCCTGGGCCACGGCGCCTGTGGACACTGATCCAACGCTGCGGAAGCGCTGCGATGCCCATGGACTTTCCTTCACAATAAAGACCCCCACATGGATTGTGCTCTCTCACCCACACCCACAAAACTTGAAAGAAGTGAGCAGTTCCCTCCATACAGTTTCACAGCTCCACCAACATTAATTGGCTTAAAACATTAAGGCAGCGCTAGTCCTGGGCACTGGGTTCAATCACTGACAAGGGCAATGCCTGACGATCACCCATCACTCCTAACATAGTTTCTATCTCATTTGGGTCCAAAACACTTTGCTAAATATTACCTACTAGCACACATGGGCTTTCGACTGCACACAATACTGGAAAGCCGTGAGGAAGACAAAAAATCACAATTACCTCTTGTGTAAATCGTTAACAGGTGGGTGAGAGAAGACAACAGAGGAAGTAATACCTGTAATTTATTTGTTCCTCCCACGTAGCAGCCATTAAACACACACGTGGGGAGCGACACAAGCTGTGAACGTGCACATCCCGTAACAGAATGTGCAAACTTCCCATGCCTGTTACCAGACTCCTGCGAGTTGAACTCTCGCAAACTCGTCTTTTAGTGAAACATATTTCTCTATGGTTCTTCTCAAAAAAAGAACCTTTCATGGATATTAATTTTGCAATGATTATATTCTAAGCATGCTTTATTCTAGTGCAGAGCACTGAGAGCGTAGGGATACAAAGAAGAGCTACTCTTTATTGACCACTATTTACTCTAGACCTGTTGAAGCCTTAAAAACCCTAATGTTCCCCAAACCATTAGAGACTGAATGTTTAAACTGTGGTACAGCTGTTGTGGGCACTACTGGCTCGTGTCCAAAAGACCAACTGAAAGGAGAGAGTGTTATGTTCTTCGTTTTAAATGAAGAAGTCTTTTGCAGGCCAAAAAAAGTGAACTGGAGAAAATGGACTTTAAAAATAAGACCAGTTTATGCAGAAACTGGCCCGCAGCCACGGATTAGCCCCCGAGGGCTTTCTCTCACAGCTCCAGATTGTACTGCCACAGCCCAGAAAACGCAGCCCCACAAGTCTCACGAAAAGCAATCGTGGACAAGACATGTTGTATGGCAGGCTTCGAAATGCCCAAGATGTGCTTTAAATACAAAGCCAAACTAATTAATAGCTCGAAAGATGGCTAATGTCACCTAGGCCGTGAGCACCTCAGCTGGGAGGAGATGGGCATGCAGGTCCCTCTCTGCAGCTGGTGCAGAGCTGTTCTCCTACCTGAGTATCGCGGGTGCCCGGGCAGCCCTTACCCTGGCTCTGCAGCTCTGCTGCCAAAATTACGCAAGATGCTCACCCGCATCTCCTCCTTCCAGAAATGCAGCCGCAGCGGCGCAAGGGGGCAGCTCCTGTTGGCGGGTTGAAGTGAAATGAAAGATGTTTTGCACCTACATCCCAAGCTGCACTAACAATAGCTTTGCCACTTTGGAGTGACTGACCAAAACAGATCACCAGTTTTCTGGTTTTTTAAATCACCAGTGTAGCTAAATTGATAAAACATTTTGCATGTAGACCCAATAGAAAGGAGCAGTGGGTCTTCATTTACTGCTGACTTGCCTACGGTGGAGGAGGAGACTGTAGAGACCTCCCTGGATACAAGTCTGTGTATTCAGGTTCTGATTAATAATGAGCTTTCCATTTTAAATCCCAGTGCCTTATGTGCGATCCCACAGCTAACCACTGACACGACTGAAGTCACTCCTGCGCAGACTTATTATGGTGGAGACAAACACGGGGAAGTCATGGATAAACACTCATTTCCAGTGAACTTGGCCACTCTTTCATCCCTGTAACCTCCCCAGTTGCCACTACAGGAAAGGACGCAGGAAACACCACTCGGCACTGGGAGATCGGACTTCCCTCTCAGCTGACAAGTGAAGCCTTGAGCTCTGGAACACGATTAAATGTGATTCCTCAGACGAGTTACTTCTCACACAAATTTCTTCACGTACCACTGGTTTGCATTTGCTTTGTTTCATAAATTAAAGAGGGGCAAGAAAATCAGCTGCACATCCCGAACAGCCAGTACTCAAAATTTCCATAGCAGACTGCTGGAGAAGCAGTGGCAGATCCAGCTGTGACATACTGCGACCTCTGAGTGCAGTAACTCCAGGCATGCTCTGAAGCAAGAAGTTTATTTTGTACAACACAATTGCCTCTTCTTATGTGATACTGAGCGAAACAGGGCCTGTCTCACTCAAGAGCCTCGCAGTGCCTTCTGCACCCCGCTCCTCTCCAAAGTATTTGCAAAAGGAAGCCAAGTATCTAAGGCAAGTTTCAAGCACAGCAAACTCAAGGTCATTGAATTCCCAAGGAATCTGTGGATTAGGAGGGTTACTGATGGAGTTCAATCGTTTGTTAAAAATACCAAGTAGCTGTTTAATTAAATAACTGTCCTTTTCCCAACCCTTTCTTGTTTAAGCAAGTAGAAGAGCTTAAGAATTACTCACTCATTTACAGTTTCTCAAACTAAGAAGCCTTTAAAGTATTCCCAGCTTGGCAACAGAAAGAAGAAAACCTGCAAAAATGAACGTGTCTTCAAAACTGGCATCACATACTTCACCTCTGTCCTTGAGCTTACCCAAAACCTACACGTTGGAGCAACCCACATGGGAACTGAGATCCTCCAGCTACGAAGCAGAAGAGAACTTCCCTGCTCCTGGCCCTGCATTAAACTGAGCTTCATCCTCCTGGTCTAAACAAGGATACAGGATCCTGGTCTCCTCTTAGTCATGAGGCGAGGATTCCTTCCTCAGGCCTCCCCCATTTTGGGTAAGGGGGACAAGTTGAATCACACCTGGGGTGTAAAGAAAAAAGAAAGACTAGTGCAACCGCGTAACGCTTTCAAAAGAAGATAGTTACCCATTCAGTGAAACATCTTTCCCCATGAGTGCATCCGACACACAAACTACACAGGTGCCATTGTGCACTCCATAAAGCCTGGAACTGCTACTGTCCAGACACAGATTTATGTTCTTAAGGCATAAACCAGAATATAACGTGAAAGCATTTTATATCTCAGGAGTAACCAGATAAAACAGAGTGTGCCATTTTAGGATATTTAGATTGAACTGTGCAAGCCTTAGGAGAGCTGGATGCAATTGCAGGGTTTTCTTCCAAAAGGTTCTGATTTAACAGAAACGAACCCAAATAAAACAGCACTAAATATTAACAAATGTTCTATCCTACAGCTATTAAAGAAGCAGAACATCATAGGTGGTAATGACTAATTATCATTGCTATTGTTTGAGAAAGTGTGCTCAAAATTTGTTCCTAGCGCAATTTCCAAATTACGAGTCCTGGTGCAAAACCGCTGCTCCGCACATGGCTCTCCCTCGCTCAAGTGAAGGCTTTGACCCACGGGGCAAATGATTCAGCTCTCCCTCTCCAGCAGAGAGGGACTGCCTCTGTCCCGCATCCAAACAAAACCAGGAATACAGCGACTTGCCGCTGATTTGTTCATTTAAAGGCCAGACTCAGGGATGACGCCAAATTACTTCTCCACCAAATATACTGTGCCTCGGGATTTCTTTTCCTTGTTGTCAACTCCACACTTTTAGACTCTGCAGTCCAGGCAGAGTACAAGAAAAACTTGGTTTTCATTATGACTTTCAACAGGCCCATGAAAGAAAGAGCCGCAGCCTTGGAAGTCTGTATCTGCTCTTTCTCATGCAAAGCGTTAAGATTTCAGAGAAGCAGCACATGACCCTTGGAGGGTACTTTCTTGGAGATGAGGAGCAGAAAGCTTCTGACACCCTGGCAAATATTTTTTTGAATGCTGGAAACAGAGTTAGAGGGATGCAGTCTCCTCTGAGCGGAGACTACAGAAGACCTCTTCTGGACCGCTGCGTGATTTTCCACCATGTGTTTTCAAGAGGCAGTAATGTATTTAGAAATACTTTTGTCCGTGGAATTCAAAGATTCCTATTTGGGAGCTACTTTCCACATCCAGTGGTTTTGTAGGAGTTGCAAGCCATGATGGATGATGAGCCTTTTTGGTCCCGAAACACTTGGCAAAGCTACCACAAGCTGCTGCTTACAGGAGGCTCAAGAAGAAACCCTCCGCTTGGAGAAACTTCAGCTGCAGCCTAGGCATCCACACATCATCTCAACAGCAGCCCAACATCAGAAATAAAGCCGGAGCAGTGTAGCCTCTCAGCCAGTGATTTTGTAGCACACGCCAGACCAGGTCTCCAGGTGTCTGCCAACACCAGATTCTACAAGAACCCTGGAGGAAGGATCAGCCCCAGTGGATCCGGTTGCAGGATCCAGCCCTTTCAGCCTTGCCCACACGGTCACCACAGTTTTCGTTTGATACAAGATGTTTCAGGAACCCCCACCCCTGAGTAGGTACACGGTACCCTACATGGAGACAATGGCACGGTAACAGGTCTGGGCTGAAGGACAGTACTGAAGCAGTCACATCAGCGCAAAGCTCTAAATCTCTCTGAGCCTTCACAGGAGATTACTGTGAATATAATTAGGCAAAGATTGTGCCTCATAATAGCTACTGCTGCAGTTCTTCCCTGGGTGTAAAAAGGTGGGGGTGTATTTTAAAAGACAGATTCATTTTCAAGACTTTTGGCACTTCCAGCTTAAGCAGCGCTGTTTTAGATGGGGAGGGACATGGCTCCCTTTTGTACGGCAAAAGGCCGTTCTTGCTGTTTCTGATCCCTCACAAAGACTTGCGGCAGGAACACGTCTTTTGGAAAGAGGCGAGAGGGGAGCTGGAAACGCTGAATATAATCCCCAAGACAAGGCCAACTGCTGAACTGCCAGTGTCAAAGCTGCAGCCCTTTGAACCCGCAGTGCCAGAAACAGCCTGGAAGTGACAGAGCATCTTTCATAACTGCATTTAGAAATCCATCTGCTTTACGCTTTCCTAACAACCGAGGGCAAAACCACTCCTCTGCTAGCAGCATCAATATCGCCTAATGAAAATTGACAGAAAACTGGGAAAATATTAGATTTCTGATTTCTCTGCTAGCGAGCACTCCTCCCAGCTGCCACAACAGCCATTCTCGTGGGTGCTGCTGCTCTCCACCTCTGCCAGGCGAACAGCTGGAAAAAGGGATGTTGTTCAGGACACGCTCTTGAAACCTTAGCCCCTTCCAAATTGGTGGTGACCTGTCCCTAGGAGGTGGCAGCTGCATACCACCTTGTGCTGGCAGGGATGTCTGAAACACAGAGCAAGCCAGCATTTAAATAAGCTCTGAGAGTGGGCTCATTCCATCCGCTTGGCCTCGCTGGATCCATGTGGATGCACTGGATCAATGCTCAGCTCTGCTCGCATGTCAATGGTGTCACCTGGTTTGGAACAGCACAAAGGACAAGGTGGTGGTTGAGTCGTTGTTGTGTTAACCGGATGGCACAGCCCTCTCTCCTCCAGGCTTGGATTTTGTTGAGTGCTCCAACATGGTGCTCACTGACTGCTTTTTCCAGGGTCATGCTGAAGACACCCAATATTTCAGGTGATTTAATACCCACCGCCCTTTAGCAAAAAGGGCATGCAGCAGCTCTGAGCTTGCAGGTGATGGGCAGCTCCAGGGGAATTCAGCTGACTTGTTTCAGATGAGAAGTTCTCCCTAACTGACAGCCAGCCCTGTTGGTAATTCAGCACAGTTTGAAGGCCACTGGCCATCCCAAGCGTCCCCACTAGCCCCCAGCTCAGAAAGCTTCGGAAGAGCCACTGTGGCTGACCACAAGGCACCTGGGTCCCCAAAAGCAGAAAGCCTCCCAGTGAGGACCACGACCTCCCTCTGCTCGCCGCAGAAAGCCTTTCTTGGCTGCCGCTGAGGGCTGGCCCGTTCCGGAAGGGGAGCCGGCAGCATGAGGCAGTGCCGGGTTTCCTGCCGGGGGCCGGTGACAGCGGGACGCCCCTCCAAGGCATCCAGCAACAGAGCGAGAACTCACTCCACAATCCTCTGGCTACTTCTCCTGAATTAAGCTGGATTTAAAAGAACATCTTTTTTTCCCATTGGTGGAAAATAAGAAGGAGCTATACAGCTCCTTACTAACTCCTGCAGTACCAGTGCCCAGTACAGACGTAACATTTGTGACACCAGGCGTACGGTCTCACTGCTCCTCTTTCACCAGCCTGCGAGCTCAGATCGGTTCTTCCTCTTCAATCTGTTTTTCCAGCCAGAGCCACCATTTCTGGAGCTGGTTTGAAGACGGTCTGCAAGGGCCTGGACTCAATCACCAGTTTGCTTCACACGGGGAGCAGCGCAGGATGACAGCTTCCAGGGTTCACTAAAGCTGCACAGCATTGTTCCGAAGTGTGCGTTTTAAATGCGTGCACATTTTTTTTTTTTGCCAAAAGAATTGTTTAATAATTACTCAGAGGAGGGGAGGGAAATAAAGCCACAAACCCTTGTTTTAAATGGAGAAGCCACATGTTTCAGTCAGCTCATGAGGATCCTGCAGCTGAGCCCTGGCCCTGGGATAACGCAGCTTTAGGAGGCTGCCATGGCAAAGAGCATCCTGCGGTAACACTGCTGCAGCAGACAGAATTTCCACAGCGAGATGCCACGATTGCGAAAGTGTTTTTCTTAACGCTTGTATCATTACCACGCAGGACTTAAAGCCTGCCCACTGTTCTGTGCTGAGTTTAAAAGCAAAATCCGTCCTTTGTCTCAGTGCTGGAAAACATACATACTGTGTCCAGCGTAGACGTGGCACCGCCAAAACCGTAAAACAACAAGGTACGTGCAATGCACAGTAGCCTGGTTATAAAAGATACAGCTCCTTGATCAACACGGGGATCAGCAGAGGAAATTTGCCCATTCAGAGGGCTGACGATCTCTTAAGAATTTGACTTTCATGCCCTGTACTTCAAAAGCCCAATAAATTGTGCATTAATAGCTCTAACTAAAAAGACCACCTATTTTTATTACTTGCTTTGCTGAAGCAGAAGGGATAATATATTTACAGTAAGGCACGTTTTAGGATAAAGTAGCAATTTACTAATGCAAACTGAAGCCTCATTTTGACAGGGTTCGCAGGTTGGGTGCAGATTCAACACCCCAGAAAGAGAAGAAAAGCAGTGAAAGAAGAGAAAAACAGTAAAAGAAGGGAAAAGCACAGCTGCACGTGCACAGTTTCGGGACCGGCCCATTCCTCCGCAGTTTCATGTATGCTCTGAACTAGAAGAAAGGCAACATCTTTCTATGCAGCCACAGCTTTTATTGTCCTCCTGTCAGTGGAACAACTTTCTCATTATTAAAACGAGCTGTCAGGCAGACTGGCATTTCCCTCCTCGCCGTGTCCAAGTTAGCCCGTTCGTTCAAATATGGTTAAAGATTTCACATAGTGTTGCTGGCTAACTGTATATGGTCTGAGGTTTTCTGGAAGTTTGCTGTCTGGCACAGTTTGGAAAAGTAACAAGCCGCGTTACTCTGCAGCGCTCTGTAACCAAGTGCCTCTTGCATTACACACGGTCTGTCAAACCAAGGGGCTCACCTCCGAGCGGGTGTGTTTAAGCTTTGCTGATGTACGCCATCCATCATCTAGCCTGGGCAAAAAGAATATTCAACTGCTGCTTTTGTAATGCCCTAAATTAAAGCAGGAGAGGTGGATACCGATAAACGCAGTTATGCTGAGTGTAAATGCGCTAGCCACCGTTAGAAATGGGAAGGAAAAAAATAAATTAAACACTGGTCTCAAAGATTCCCAAGCTTGGTGAAGGATTTGCTATTCACACAACACGCTGAACTCTCTTTTCAACATTAGCCACACACACATGAAGAGGTTTTTAGTCCCTTTGTGGGGTTTTCTTTGTTCCTCTGCCGCAGGTACAGTTTCAGGAGAGCGGACCCGGCTCTAAAACTTGTGCCTGTTACCTGCAGCCACCGCTGCTTGGTCCCTCCATCCCTCCGGCAGCCAGCCTGCAGCCTGCAAGTCTCCGCTTGCACCCAGCTAGTGTCTTCTCTCCCTCTGCCATTTGGAAACCAGGTAGCTTAGAGGAATTTTAACATTTTCGTTCGGGACTTTCCCTTACCCCATTGACACTTCTCGCTCCTCCGGGAAACAAGAGCAATGGGAGGAGCAGGGAAACGTGGAGATCTTCTGGGTGAGTTTGCCTGCTGCGTCAAAGTCCCATTGCTCCAGGAAACCTTGTGGGTGCTCCACGCTGCTGAGCACATCGGAGAAAGGCAGGGAGGGAGGAAAAGCCATTGCTGAGAAAGCAGAAGCAGCTTTAGCCAACAGATGGAGAAGGCTGGTGGAGTTAGCAGCTTTGTTCATAAACATTTTTGTTCATAACAGCGATGCCTTGTCTTCTTATGACCCATTTTTAGTTGCTGATCGAGGACATTTCAGGGATTTGACTCATGAATAGCAAATGACTTCAGCTCAGTTTGCCAAAAAGCCTTCTCCTTGCTGCAGGAAGGCAGGCCTGCTTTGAAGTTGCTCCCGAACCAAGACAATTTACAGCCTGACAGCTTAAAGCTGCATTGAAATGAGTACTCGTTTCCTCGGGGCGTTATAAATCGCCGCGGTTCAGACGCAGGCGGGCCACCGGCCCAGGAGGGCAGGGTGCATGGATGGGGACTGTGTTCTTCTGCTGTCCCACCAAGGCACGTCCACGAGGGAGCCAGAGCCCTTCAATGGGGCTTTCAGAGGGACACACAGGACTACTTTCTGCTGCATTTTCCTTAGTACTCTTCTGAGATATACTTGTATCATCTGAACTGCAGGTTGTTCCCGAGTTCAGTGCGGTTTTGAGCTGGAGCTAATAAGAGCTCTTACGTGAACCCGATGAGCAAATAGGTGCGCTCCCAACTCACAGCAGGCTTTAAAACCGCTACTGAGAGCAAGTTTTTGCAAATAGGCTCAGCTGGCGGCAGAGGGACATATTCCCTATTGCTGACTCAGCCCCGAGGGTAACACCTTGTGTCACAAAGCAAAGCAGGCACTGACACATTATTTGCATCTCAAAATAGCAGTACCGTTCAACACAGCTCATCTGGCAGGGCCTGGAGGCACCCAGAGAGCTCAGGGTGGGAGGAAGGCTCTAACTCCACTCAAGGACATCTGTCAAGGACATCCTCTATAGCAACAACCCGATTGGGGATGCCAAATCCGGCATTATTAGTATTTTTCTCTAAAGCCTACAGAAAAAGCCATGCATGTACCCCAAGATTGTCACCCCTCATCTCATGGCTGTTTTGCCCATTGCTTTGTTTGTTTGTTTTTTTTTTTAAATCAAAGAGCCAGCGGGTCAGCGTGCAGGGTGCTGGACCATGCTTTTCATCAAGCCGTGCCTCTGCTGCCTTTGCCTTGCCTTGCCTTGATGCGAGCGCCAAAGTCAAATACAATCCACCCACCCACCCGAAACAGATGTTAGAAACCTGTCTGTCTCTCCCTTCAGCTGTCCTCTGAGGTCTGGCCTCCTGTCAAACACCCAAAGGGATAGTTTTCTTTTTTATTTTTAAGGCAATGATAATACGTTCAAAGGCTTTTTTCTGTTTGGAGAAGGCAGATCTACACCTGGTCCAGAACTGCTTCAATACGCACCAGCAAATAACAGCCTCTGGCTCTGAGGGAAGTTTGACCTCTTGACTCGCAAAATACTTGTTTTCTACCTTCACAGAAATTTTAACAGCTAATTCAGTAGTGCCACAGGAACACAGGTGACAAATTGAGCCCGATCTATTCAGTGTGCCATCTTTTTATTCAGCTAACTGTCAAAAGAGAACTTTTTTTTTCCCCTCTGGTATGACATTTGTTTCTACAAGTCTTTAAGCCAGAAGAATTACAGAGATGATCTCCTGGGAATCTGGCTCTCTATGGAAACAGTGCACCATTACAGTATTTCCCACAGATAAAAAGAGAGGAGCAAAGGATGGGCAAAGACAGAGAGAGAGAGAGAGTGTGGAAAGGAGAAGGCACAATGGCAGACCAGAAGAGGCAAGCCTGCAGAACCACTATGTCGTCTTATAGTACTTTTTAAGCAACATGCTCCTTTCGGGTACTTTATGTCCTAAAAAAACCCCAAGACATAACAGCAATCTGTGTTGCGCAAAGATGAAAGATGGAAAGCATTATGCTAACCTTAAAACGTAGCTCGGGGGCCTAGTGCATCACAGACTGTTTAGTATTAGCATTATCCAGTAAAGCACTAAAAAATGCATTGCAGGATATTGAAGAAATCTATATCCAGATATTAAAACTAGTATTCAGTAAACTGGTAGGAGTGACTACCACAATATAGTCAGACCACAAGCTTAATGAAGCCTAGGAAATAAAGCACCATGACTAATTTGAAGCACATTAAAAGAAATCACATACAAACGCCACTAAATCCATCAACTCAGAAAGGATACTTCTTTGCCTTACTTAGGATGGGCGAGGAGACAGACACACGTCATTTACACAACATGTTGCACTGCTCACTGCTTTATGTTGATTTTGAACAGAAGTACTGCCTGTTCTTGAGGTCTGGCATTTCACACTTGGAAGATTGCTAAGAAAAAGGTTTTACGGCTGGAACAGAAGTGACATGGCCCGAACTTGAAGAGCCAGCACGCTCGGTGCCT
Organism: Larus michahellis; assembly: GCF_964199755.1. Lineage (NCBI taxonomy): Eukaryota > Metazoa > Chordata > Aves > Charadriiformes > Laridae > Larus > Larus michahellis. Next base: position 3,899,620 of record NC_133904.1, on the reverse strand, counting down.
GCCTGGTGCTGCCTTCCCATTACGCAAAGCACTGGTCTCTCTGGCAGCAAGGATGAGTGTCCAGGTTTTGTAACCCACTAGCAGAGTAACAGCACCATCTTAGCAGATGTAGCGGGTTATTTGCAACAAGTCAAGAATAAGGTCAAAGCAAGTCTGCCTGGCCCTGAAAGCCCAGCTTCCTGGGCTCCTCCTAGGCTGTTTTTTTTCTGTGGTGCAGCCCTCCTGTCCACTTTGAATGGGAAAGAAACCACCCAACTTAACAAATGTCAGCTTCTCCATTTTGTCAAAGGGCTAAAATACATTGGGAAAGTAAAACAACCCCACAACATCAAAAAGCACACATCAAAAACCAACCCCATCCAAAACACCCTTCTCATCTTCATCCTCCAGACAACTCCCACTCGGTACTGAGACTGGAAACTGTCCTGGAAGGCCATTTACTGAGCTGGCGTGCTCTGCTCTGGTTTTGCTTTATGTTCCATAGAAGGGCAACTAGACAGGCATCAGATGGTTTACAGACACGAGAAAGCGTGCAGTAACAACAGCGATGACTTGCTCAAGGCGGCAGTTGGAGCTTTATGAGCTGCAAGGGATCAGACAGCAGTTCTGCACAGGAACCACGTTAGATAGGAAGTTGTGTGATAAATGCCAGCCTTGGAAATTTCCTTACAGGAAAAGAGATATGCTGAAGACTTGAAAAGAGCAGAAGACCGTAAGGGGTCATAGTTTATGAGAGTAGTTGGAATTACTGCTAATAATTTGTGCCCTGTGTGCTGCAAAATGCCAGAAAGAGTGAACTGTGTGAACTCACCAAGATACAGGTTTCTAAGAGATGCACCAATTCATGTCATTGCTGAATGATGTCGAATCCAAATGTCCAATCCACTCCACTGGTGAGTTAGGTGGCTCTACATTAGGTTTATTTCCTTACTTGCAAGTTACAGAAACCATTGCCCTGACATAATGGTTAGAATTTCAACAGCATGAATCTTTCGGTCATAACCATGAAGGAAAAAAAAATAAAAAAAAAAAATCTGTAAGCCTCAGTGGCAAACAAAAGAATATAATCTTTATTCTCTTGCCTACTAAATAATTATGCTTACATCATGCTAAAATAAAAGTCCAGGCTGTGCTTTCTGCTATTAAAAAACCAAAAGATCAAACTGTCCATATATATGGAATTATAAATCCAAGCCGTATATAACCCAGACCAAAGTATGTAATCAGGACATAACAAACGGAGTTTAATACTCAGAAGGAAACCACAGCTCTGGAAGACATTTAAAGGAATATTTCCATTTTCTTAGGTACTATATCAGGTTCTTGGCCAGACATTTTTGATTGCACTGTACTAAAAATATAGTCCTAGTTTCAGAAGACAAAAATTTTAGAAGCATGACGAAATGTGAAAGGTAATTGCAATGCACCGCTGAGCTATTTTATTACATTATCTAACATCTTTAAAGAGTAGATTAGCTCACAGTGCAAACATTCTGGTTTCCCTGATGTTTAAGTCCTGGCATCGACACAAGCAGCAGAAACAACCGTGCCCAAAGCCGGGGGAGTGGTGCTAGCGAGCTTCTGGAGCAAGTTTCCTCGGCAGAACCGGCAACGCTTTCCATCCAAGAACCACGTGGAAGAGCTACAGCCCCTTTGTAAATGCAGCTCGGGAAGATGGCTGGGAGTCTGTGATCACTTGCCAAGCTCTCCTTAGCAAGACTGAAACAGCCAAACAGTTATCGGCATCATGTGGGTCCCACTGCAGACATAAAACTGGGGGCAGCCGACAGGAAAAGCTGTCGGAGGACACGCAGGAGCCCACAGCCCCATAGAGCACACTTGCCGGTGGTCGAGAATTGCCTTCCCCCCTTATCTTCCTTCTTTTAATCCTAACTTCTTATCTTCCCAGAGAGGACACAGTATTAACCTGATAATGTCTTAAGTACTAAGGTTGGCCACAATTAGAGATGTTTAACTCTTAAGAAAAGGTACAAAGCACAATTAGAAACAGCAACTATGGGTACAACAGAAGGGACTCCCTATACCTGCAACAAATAACACACCTCAGTGGATGAGATTTGCACTACACAAACCCCTGGTTACCTAGGAAAACTGTATTTACAATGGCTGCGGTTATGTTTTCCTTCTGCTCTCTTTGCCCTCCCACCTGTAACAACAAGAAGCAGTGGAAGCCCTCCTGCCGCCGCTCCGTTATTCCCAGCTACTTTCCCTTCCTCTTCTCTCTCTGGCTGGTTAGTCCAAGAAATGGATCTAGTTACTAGACAAAAAGCAGGGAGATAGGCGTTAGTCTCTGCTGAGGGAAAGAATAATCACTAAACAAACTTCTGTTTCCTTTGTGCGGCCAGACTCAAAAATTAAATAACTGCTCCCCTCTTTAAGCACAGGATCAACCTGCAGAGAACCCGCATGCAGGTGGGTCCATCACGGCGTGGGATGCAGGGAATAAGCAAACATCTCTCAAGAAAGGAAAATGGAGGAGAAACATCAAGATCTGTATTTAAAAGTACACAGTAGCTGTATGTTGCTACCATCTACTATATGACATTGTAGTTTATTGCTCTATAAAAGCCAGTTTTAATCCAGAAGGCAGTCTTCAAGCTGCAATTTAAATGTGGGGTTTCAAATGTGGTATTACAAAACTGAAGACTCATTTTAGACAAGACTGAACAAATTGTATTTTGAATGTTATTTTTTCTAAAAATGTACAGTCTGCCATAAAAATGGGTGTAGTTTCAGAGAAACTTCTCCGTAGTTTCAGAGAAACGACATCCAGAATACGAGGTGTCAATGGTGAAGCATATCCTCATTAGAAGGTGGCCAAGTGATATTTATTTAAAGTTTTATGCACTATGAATTAAACATTTATTTTGCATCACCCAGTAAAATATCTGAACCTCATTTTGGCAGCTGTGCAAATTCTACCCCAACTGCATTGACGACTGACTGTAATTCCTTTGACTTTCATCCAGTGTCTCTTCTCGTTTTAAGAGAAAAACCTAAAAATCAAGAACGCCAAAAATGCAAACATTCGTGTATCAGCCCACAGTATGCCGAAGGAGGATGAAAGCAGATCACCCCTCAAGACATCATCTTTATTAAGGTCGCAGATGGAATTACAGAGTAACAATTAAAGTCTTGGAAGACTTGGCAACCTTATCCCGTAAGAGTGACTCTTCTGAAAGATCTGGGAACGCAGACTTTCCGCTCCTGGATCGGTGGCTTAAACAGGGACCACATTAAACATAAGCTTGGAGATCTGACCATCGGTTCCTTTTCCCCTAAGGAGAGAAGGAGCTTCACAGATTTTGGCCAGATACCCCCCGCAGGTCATCCTGCCCAAGGTGGCTAAAGCTAGAGCTGACAGCCTGCAAGAAACTCATGTCAGCCTGCTATTAATATTTACCCAGCCTGAAAAGTGTTTTGGCATGGTTTTAACAGGATTGCAAGACTTATTCCATTTCAAATGCTCCTTGGACCATAAAGCAGAGCAGTGCTGCTGTATGTCACTGTTTTGTTGAATCAGCAGTAGAAACATGCCACTTTTTCTACCTCAGAACAGGCCTGGAGGGCAGAATTAGCCTCCGCTTCCACCGCGACAGCGGATGACAAACTAGTCACATATATACACACAAAAACTCTCGAGAAACTGAAACAGGAGCTGTTGACACCTATTTCTCTTGGGCAAAGCAAATTCAAAAGGCGCGTTTTGACAGACCGACATTGCTTCAGCGCCTGGCACGCAACAGAATTGTCACCACATGGTACTGCCCATCGTAGGGTGGTTGATGATGGGGCAAGAGTAACGGGGTGGGATATTCTTAAAAAGCACAGGAATGCAAAAGAGAGGGTTGCGAGCAAAGACTGCCAGGATTTGCTTCATTTTCTTTAACGGAATGGTTAGCTTAAGAAGAAAAGGTATGTAGAAAGGCCAAGAACAATTTGAACACTAGGTGTGGGTGGTAACTATCTGACAATACGGAGATGGGGTTTCATTATTGATTTAAAGGTGTAACGAGATACAAGAGCTGAAAACAGGGGCACCTCACAGTCTAAGTGGCTAAACTTCTGAACAGCTTCACCGAAAATGGGCACAGTGGGCAAGATAGTACACTACTGCCCAACTACTCAGACTTCAAAATAAGATTAAAAAGCTTTTTTTTTTTTTTTTTAAAAAAAAATATGCTTTAAATAAAGTTTCTGGGAGGTGTTGCACTGCCTCTGTGCACAGAGCATCCTGGCTGCTTAGATGTGACCAACTTGCCTGGACCAGAACCCGCAAATTCTCCGTTTAGCTCATTACTTTATGCAATTATCTTGCTCAGCACGTTCCCACCACTCACGGTCCTGTGTTAATAAACCCTTATTACTAGACCTGATATTTCAGACCTTCAGCAGTTGTCTGCCAGGATCAGGAAAGATTTGGTGGTGTTAAATGTATCTGTGGTAGCAAAAGATATTGGTGGACAATATCAGAGGGCCACAGGTGCTTTGTTCTGAAAAGTTGCCGAGTATCTCACACCAGACCAAATCTGATGTAAGATAAAGTCCTTTTTCCTACGAGGTCTGGCTAGTTAGCCACGACGAAGGTCACTGCTGCTCATCAGAGCCGGTTGTCAGGAATAATTCCTGTCCCAGGACAGATGGGAGAATAAATCCCTCCCCCAAGGTGGGATATGCCTCTCTCTTAGGACCACTTAAGTACCTCTCACCTTATCAGTCATCTGTCTGTGGAGAAGCTCAGGAATTAAGCGCTCTCTTGTCTCTCCTGAGCAAAACTGCATTAGGCTGAAATTCTTGAGTTAATTCGGAGATACCTGGGTGAAGCTTATGACGCATGCGAGATCAAATAAGCGAAGTTCAGGAGGGGACATGACCAAGTCCTCTACAAGCTATGACTCTTAAGTCCAAGCACCGCCTGCTTTTCCAATTGCTTGTGTTCCATGCAGAAAAAGCGGATTTAGAGCTGTGGCTCCAAGTCTGCAGCGTGGTGGATCTGTATCAGCCACAGTGTTGCTCTGCCTCCCTCCCCGCCACGGGGAGCGCAGGGCAGCCGTGCCAGCCACAAGCATCCAATTTCGTAACTAGTAACGGCATGACAGCAGCCAGCTCTGGGCACTGCCGTATGCTGCACCTCGTGGAAAAACCATTGTCAAAAGCTGTGCAAAGCCAGTTAGCTAAACGCTGCCAAGAATCAGCTGAAAGCCGTTGCAGTCTCCCCATCAACGTGGATGGGCGACTCCCATGAACCTGCAAGAACACAATATTCCTCCAGACACCGGCAAGTCCAGTTGTACATTTTATGCCGCTTCGGTAATGACACCAGTTTGAAGCGATCCAAGCCTCAGCCCCAAAGGATAAGTATTTGAGAGCAGGGACTCCAAGTTAAGCTGTGGGCACAAAAAGTGATTTGGGATTAAGTAGCATTTTGCTTTGCTGAGACTATTACCCTGGGTGGAGTACAGCAGCCAGTCCAGATATCCCTGAAAGGCACTCTGCTGTGCTGTACAGCTGCATCCTCCAGGTTTTGTCAGTGCTGGAGTCCAAAAAATATCCTAATTCGATTTTTAATGAGCAGCGGATAGGGAACGCTGACTCAGGATTTTAGCTTTTTCCCCTGACCCCCCCCTACACCCCAGTAGTGCTAGAAAGGTGCTGTGTTCCCACACCCAAAGCAACAGGATAAGGGAAAAATAATTACTTGGGCTCTTCCAACAGACAGTGGAAGACGCTTAGGGAGAATTTGCATCAGTGCAATGCACCAAAACTCAGCAAACTGTCATTAAAATGCAGCCTGATTTGCGTCCAGAGAAAAACAGCATTCTCTACAATTTTTTTTTCCCTCTCTCGCAAGACCTGCCAGCAGCGCCCGATGCCTCAGCTGCACCGCGATGTGGAGAGGCTCGGCAGAGAGCGGGATGAGCCTCAATAAACAAGAAGCGGCAGGTTCAGAACAGGGGGGAAGGGAAGGGAAGGGATGAGAGAAGGAAGCAGATTACTGGCTGTGGCCAAGGATATACTCATTATATAGAAAGGAGATGAAAAGCTTTACTTAAAGTGCCAACGTCGGTTCAATGTATTTATAAGGATTCAAACAAGTCCCACCGGTGCCTGAAGGAGTTTTGTGTTCGTGTAATTTAACGGCTCTTTGTTCACAGAAGTCAAAAAGTGGCGGCAGATTTCAGTGAGTCCCCGGCCAGGCCCTGCACGGCTTCCAGGACTAAACCAGACATCGCTGGAGAGTGCACTGAACTATGGTGGGACAGCTTGAATTAAAAGGCTGTTGTAAAATAAATCCTCCGATAAGAGCAATTAATGCTATCCTAATTATGTCTTTTCCCATACTCACCACCGCTCTTGCTGGCTGCCGACTTGTGCAGCCACGAAGGCACTCCTCCCAGGCAAAAATAAGAAACTACGAGTGAGGTGGGGACTTTAAAAATATACTTTTGCCAATTTCTTTTCAGTCCAGTGTACTGAACACAAGATATAAAAAACCTCTCTGCAGCCTTTTGTTCTGTGATGTATTTTTATTACTGGCAAAACCATTAAGCTTGAGGTTTTCTTATTTTATCTTTGCATTCAGTTTTTTGGGGTGGGTTTTTTTTTTTTGGTAATCAAAATGGCAGTAGTTTATTATATGCTTTGAGGTTTCCTGCACACAAAAAGAAAAAAAGGCTGTGCTACTATTCCTGTCTCTAATTCATCCCTTTTGCTTGCTGTGCTGTGGGCAAGACATCAAATCATAACCAGCAATTTTGTCTGCCTCCTAGTTACCAAAAATTACTGCTGTACCCACTGGTGATTCACGGACTGAGCGCGACACACGTGCACATGCATTTGGTACCGGGACATCCATCTGAACTAGCAGATGCCTGGCAGCTTTATCTTTCATTCATTAAAACATGGAAGCAAGCCAGCCTAAAAAGTCTCCCTGATAAACTAGTGGAAAACACACATGCACTTTCAAAGGGGGTTCAGGCTGATTAGTTGGAATAGTATTTTCAAGGCAAGAGGATGATACCAGACCATTACACATCCTTAAGATACGTTATCTGAAACGTACCATTCATTGTCAAAATGGATCTGTCCAAAGGCCAAAAATCAAGGCACTTCTTTGAGAAATACATCTGCCAGAATATCTGGTTATTTCTAAGACAGGCAAGGAAAGGGAGAGAAACCCCTCCCAGCATCCGTGTATTGAAACAAAACTCCAGCTCCAGTCAGCTGGGATGGAACCTGTCTGGAAGATGAACCCTGCAGTAAGGCATGGCTCAGCATCCCCCTCAAACACACTGTGAAGTATTGCCTAACTCCGGACTGTATCACACCATCTTCCATACAGTATTTGCAGAAGAACACGCTCATTTGCATCCCCAGAACAATAGAGAAATTAACGGAGATGACTGCAATTCATACAGCCTTGTGTCTGCAGCAGTGGAAAGGTCAAACAAATTAAGGCTCTGAATTCTGGGCAGAGATTTCAAGCTGGCTCTCTAACATTTGCAACACAAGGGAATAATTAGAAAACATCCATCAGCTCCATTTCCGTTAGAAAGCCCGTTTCTGTTAACATGGTGATGAGCTGTCCTCTGCAAAGCTAGATCTGCTGTCAGATTATGGTCAATTATTTCTCCTCAAGTATTTCAACTCGCAAACACAGACTTCACTTCCTTCAGCTCTCAGATCTCAGACACCCCGACCACACACAATAACCCCTGCAGAAAGCGCACCGAAACCCTGCAGAGCCAGCGGACAGGCTGAACCCTTGCAGAAAACCACCGCAGCTCCCAGGGATATCAAGGAGGGGGAAATGGTCCCCGCATAAAAAAAAAATTTCTAGGTACTTTTAAAAAAAATAAAAATCACAGGATTTCCACGCTGAACACACAAAATGCCCAGCACCTCCCTCCTTATAGCTGTGAAGCCTTATTCAAACGCTCAGTCCTCTTTTACAAGGAAGCACCCTGCTGAGCCCATAGGATGTTTCTAGATCGAGGGACAGGAGAAATACAGGGCATTGCAGCTTAAAAAGTACGTTTTATACGAGCTGTTCCACGTGAGAGCTTCCACACCCAGACGTTTCACTCCCCACAGAGCTGGCACGACCTTATTTTCAACAGACCAAACCAACCTGTCCCCCCCGGGACACAGAAGGCTGCTTAGAAGAGAGCTGCTCTTTTGGCACTGCCTTGGCACTCCAGGCTTTTGTGTCTCACAGCCGAGAAGGAGACTGCCAGTTGCTGGAAATCTGGGGAGGGATCCATAAACCTGAGCAATGTCCCCAGCTACACTGCGAGGAAGGTGCCAGGAAAGTTTCAACGCAGAAGCCTCGGCAGCATGACCGAAAGGAGACAAAATCCCTCGCCAGCCACCCTGGTACAGAAAAAAAACACGATCTGAAGAGATGATTTAATATCAAAGCCTCTTTGGCCCCAGGAGAGCTCTCAGAGAGAAATCATGGGGGGGAAAGAGAGACAGGAGGAGCCCATGTGAATGATTTCCCGACTGTGCTGCTGCTGTGGAGTCAGTGACGGGACACGTGTACCTGCTCATACACAGCTGATCTGCGTGAGGAACGGAGCTGCTTTCTGCAGGGTCTCTGTGTTGATCGTGAGTTTGCACTAAACCAGCATATCCCGTGATCCCCCTTACTCCTCCATGTACTAAGCTTGTTTTCCAGCTCCTGACAGACACTGGAATCAGCAGCATTTCCCTTCCCTGATGGCTCCTCAAGTCCCACCTGGAGCATCGAGCAGTGGCCAGGTTCGTATCTCCTTGGATCTGGGATTCCCAAGAATGGGATCTTCCATTCAGCATCGACCCATGCTGAGAGAGTCACTCTTAAGCCCACTTACTCATGAATTTATTCCCTGGCACAGGCAAGCTCACAACCGATGAGCATTTTTTTGTTGTAGCATGGCTGCCAAGGCTAATATTGATATCTGGCCATAATCCTTCCTAACCCCATGGAGGGCTGCGGCAGATCAGCACGTTGCAGCAACAAGGTTTAGGGGTTAATGGGTGCTACATAAAACGCAGGCCCTCGGAAGTTTTAAAATGTGCTGCTTCTCAAATGTTAGGACAACACCTCCCACCGTGCCTTTTCTGTGCCGTCCGGCCGAGCAGCCAGCTGCAGCGCTGCCCTTGTCCCACTTTCCCAGTGTGCATTTGTGTCCCTTTTCCCCCCTTTTCTTTTTTTTTTTTTATTATTATTTCATTTAAAATATTTCTTAGCCCTGGGTTAGCTGAAGCTCCATTACCTAGAAATGGCACCAAAAGAAAAAAAAAACTCCAGACTTTTCTGCCTTTGGAAATAAAAATGTTTTGGCTGCCAAAGAAAAGAAAGAGTTACACCCATGTAAAGCTTTCACTTAGGGAGAATTAATACAGCCAACTGTTTTTGGATGGGCTGCCAGCTAACTACAGTACGAAAAAAAAGAAAGAACGAAATAAGAAATGAAGAGGCCCAATCCCTGTCGTCTCCCATTAGACTTACTCCAGTTTCTAGCTTCTGCTGGGTTCCTGCTCAGAGGGAAATCCTCCGTCACCTCTGTCTAGACTACTCACCTGATTTCTTACTGGAAGTACTGCTGAAAATTTATACTCTCAAGAAGCTCAGATGCAGCCCCCAGGACCACAAGCCTTTCAAAGCACACATGCTAGAACACACATACAAGCTACATTTTATACACTTACAGTACTTTATATACTTGTCTGTACCATCAACCCTATTGAAATTCCCTACTGTGTTATTTCCTTGCTGACCGTCAACTCAAACATTCGCATCCACAAAATGCTTCAGAAAAAGCCCCTTTAAAACAGTTAAAAGTTGTATGTGCAATTCCCAGCATGACTTGCTCTTCGTACTACAGGATTCTAGCTTGACCCCAGAGGCCTCCCACAGAGCCAGTTAAGTTAAAGATCTGTCCAGAAGGACACGTAATCTTACACGCAGTCACTGCTGAATGCATAGCCACACTATCACAGCTAAATTCTCAGCATGGATAATTAGAGATTTTATTCCTCTTTTGTCCAACTGCAGGTTTCATTACAGTATCTGTGAATGCCTCTCCTTTAGCTTCCCTGATAATCATTAGCAATAATTAAGCAGTGATGATGCAGAAGACAGAAATAAGAGGTTAATCAGAAGGGAGTGGTTTGGTTTTTGTTTGGTTTTTTTTTCCTTTTAAACAAGTCCAGTGCCGGCGTTCACGCTCATGAGCTGTATTTTCACAACTGCCCAGCAAAAACATGTGGGAGAAGAAAAGAAACCCTGGAGAAATCAGGCTTTGTTGGCCCCCTTGGCTTTAACGCTGAGAAGCGATGCTGAGCACACATCTCATTAGCTTGCTTCAGCCTGTGCTGCGTAAGAGGGTCTGCTTCAACACCTCTCCTTCCGTCGACTCACAGCGCCACAGGGACACCCTGCTTTGCCGCCTCAACATAAATGACTTTATTACAACGCGGCGCTGGCCTGGCTGTCAGAGGGGCCGACAGCGGCTGGGCTTCATTACTCATTTCATGTCCTCACTCTGCTGCAGCACCGAGCATCCCTCACCTCGGCACTGCAAAGGATCTCGCTGCTGCCCTCCCGTCGTTCTGTGCTTCCTGCTGTCCACCCGCTCCCCGGAAAGAGAGGGATTTTAACACCAACTAGATCAGCTACTCAACCCTTTCTTCTGAACAAAGTGGATAAAGAGGATTCTCTGTATTGGACATAATTTTCTTCAGCAACACGGGCTGAAGGAAACACACTAAAATGCATCACTTGCAATTAAAAGCACGTTGACTAGAATTTTTCCACCTACAAATAACAAAAAAATGCAGCTCCTGGGTACATCTCCTTTCCTTCCTCCCCAATTTGTAAGTTTCAAATTCTGAATAATCATTATTCTGAATAATTCACCCACAGGCGTAGCCCCAAAACTCCTCACAAACTAGGACATCTCAACCATATTCAAAATTTCCAAGTGCTGCTCTAACTTGCTTATCAAATGTCTGATTAAGAAGGCGGTTGAGACAATCGGTCTATGCACTGGTGGCTCAAGTATTGCACACTGTTGCTCAATTTTGTCCTGGTTTTTTTTTTCTAGTTTCCTTCAAAAAAAAAAAAAAAAAAGGCAAGCAGCTGTTCCAGTAGACAGCTCCCGGATTTCCCTCGATGTGCGTCACTGGTATGATGCATGCTACTTCTCAATCTGGCGGCCATCCTTCAGACAGAAGGAATAAGACCGTGGTCATATCTAAGCTACTGAAAATCTTGGACATAATCTCTAAAGTAAGCCAGACAGACAGCTTGCCGTGCTTGCACTTTCTAAAAATGAATCACAAAAAGCCATGACAGTGGATGGAACAGTTTAAGCCAACCAGTCGAAAATAAAGCCAAAGCCGAACAGCACTGCCAACGTTGCTCCACTGTGTCATTTCACATTTAGAAAGGTCTCAGAAGCATTTGCGGAGCCTTAAATTAAGCCATCAGTACCAAACGGGACAGCGTGTAGACATTCACCAACACTGCTTGGTGAAGCAGCGTGGCGAGCCTCCAAGCTTTGCTTTCCTACAGCCATTTTCTCCTTAGTGCCCTTTAATAGTGTATTTTCAAGCACAGCTTCACCTTTAATCAACGCAAGATGTACCAGCTGCACAATAATTCTGCATCTTCTTCCCTCCCCAAAACTATTCAGCCTGAAGGTCAGCTTATCGGTTTCATATTGAAAACCCAAGACACAGCCAAGAGTCCAAGATGCAACTGTGGTCAGTCTTCCTACGTAAGAGAATGGGGCTTTTCAGCCATGCAATGACATGGCTAAGGCCAGAGCAAACAGTGGAAACGTTACAAAATAGATGTACGCATCCTTGCTGGTGAATCTCAAGAGGACCAGTATCTGTTCCAGGCCCACTTCTTCCCACAGGGAGTGACAAACTCATGCTGAAGTCAACGAAAATTTGTCATATCCTGTCATATCCTCTCTCCCCCATGAGCCAAGAGGGGAGAACTAACTGTCTGTCTGCCCTGATGAGGTGCAGCCAAACCAGGAAAGAAACCAGACCCCATATGTCCTGACATCAGCTGATAAACCCTAAATTAAGCTATTTTGCCCCAAGCATTATTCTGACAGGGCAAAACTGCGAGCTTAGCAGACACTTTCTTTACCACATGCATTGTTGGAGTGCTGAAAAATGTGTATGGGTGTTAACCTAAAAACTTGTTAGGTGTTAACCTGACACACACAGGAGTTTCTGCCTAGTAGTAGTATAGACGGTCAAATTAAATATCACTCACGAGGCAGGAATTTTTGCCAGGACTGCAATGGAGTATGTATATCGCATGTGAAAACAAGATCTGTTTCATTTCCTCGCCACCTCCTGCCTAAAGATTCAACCCAGATAACAACATCCTAAAGCTGTCTCCATTGTAGGCAAGCCCAGAGAACGTGTCTCGCTTTAATCCCTCACACACTCGTTCCTGCCTGACATTCTTTCAGATCAGGACTAAAACATCCTCCTACCTACCTACAGAAGGCTCACCACAATTTAGATTTCAATAAATGGAACATTAAACCCACCACAACCAGAGTCACGTTAAATAGGTGCAAGTGGCCAAACAGAACACCAAAGCTGTAGGCGATTTGGCCATGCAGTGACAATCCAGATGTTCCCTGTCCGTGCCTGCCTCCCACCTCCTCACGGCATTAGTCACTCAGAAGACATCAGAACAAAGCCACATTCAGGCTCGCCAGACCAAGTTTTGTTTGCTTCAAGACCACAGTGGTAGACAGCTGTTGTACATTTTACCCTAAAGTTTGAGTGAGATCTTCACAAGACTACAGAAGCTTTGATTATGAAGAACCTCTGAAAGGCTCAAGCCCAACCTCCTGCTTGAAGCAGGGCTATTGGCTTTGAACCTCCTGAGCTGTGTTACATGGCCATTGCTCCTTGTACCATCAGAGTACAGAGTTTGGTTCCATCATCTTCACAACTACCCTTTCAAGTAGTTGTAGGTGGCTGTTAGATGACCCCCTAGCTTCTTCCTCACCAGAGGAAACAGCTCCCTCAGCTTCCCTTTGGAGGACATCTGTGACTCGTGGGTTTCTGGTCATCTTAGAGGCCTTCTGCTAAACCTTCTTCAGTTTCTTATTGACCCTTTTGAGCAGAGAGAATAATATTTTAGATGCATCTCACCGGCGTCAGGCAGAGGGTGATAAGAATTTCCCTCACCCTGCTGGCCAGGCTCCCGGGGTAGGTAGTAAACACTTTGCTTCATGAATGATAATTGTACTCTGGGCTTGTGCTCAACCTAATGCCCACCACAACCCCCAGTCCTTTGCAGCCAGTACTGACATAGGAATCATTCCACTTCACGCGCAGAACTTTACATTTTTTCCTCATAAACTCCACAACATTTCTGTCAGTCCAGCCTTGGGCCAACTGAAGGCCCTACACACCCTCTAGGCAAAATGAGAATAGTTTGATTCAAAATATATTCTTTGTATGATCCCCCCTTGTGGCGGTGTGCTCCCCCTCTCCAGGTGCCAACCTGACCTTTATCGCCCGTAACTCTGCCCAAGCAATGACCACCCATGGTGGTCACAGTGGGCGCATGTAGTCGTGACGGCTGCACCGGGCTCAACGTGGTTTTGGTGAGACAGGTAACAACGCAATAGCTAAGGGCTAAACTTGAGCAATACTGGTACTGTGGTCAATATGCAAATATGACTATAGGCCAGTCATCTTACCTCCATAAATAGCGAACAGCCCAAGAGCTCTTTGAGCTCTCCTGCACGGCAGTGGGCTGCATGCCAGGATCTCTCCTTGAGCAGGGACATCTCTCAAGGTTACATTTACTTCTTGAGATTGAGAGCTTCCTTGCCGCAACAGATCCTCGGTAAGTGACTAATAGCATGCTAAACTTTGAAATCTTAGCTAAGTGATTGATTGCGCACATATAATCCTTTAGGCATAAACCATTGACCAAGTCCGGGATTAGGATTGGATCCAGCCGCCCCTAAACTCCTGTCCGAGAAGGAGTTTAGAAAGCCAGGGGGTCCTTCCTGAACCTCATGACTCAACAGGACGGTCTCCCTGACAGTTCTGTCTGACCCTGTCCTCTGTGCAGTAAACAACCAAGTGTGCCTCGCCATCGTGAATCTTGTTAAAACACTGTCGCATTTATCACCAAACTTTGTTAAATTCCTGTTTTATATCAATAGATGTATTGCTACTTTTCTTTTTGAGTGAAGTGCATCACTTCCATCCGTGACACCCCTCTATCCTTCCTCAGCCTGAAAAGACCACACACACACTAAATCCCCCAGCGATATCCTAGGACATCAGATTGAAGTGTTTCTCCTCTGTCATTCACTTTCCCTGTTTAAAAAGGGATAGAAACACCCCCCCCCCCCCCAACACACGCATAAAAAATTGTGTAACACAGCACTTCCCTACCTTGAACGTAATGTTAAGTTTATTGGTAGGCAGCCAAAAGTAAAGTGATAATATTAACATGTGTGCCTTCCCCTGAACCTCTGTTGTTTCCTGCTTAAGACAAACTGTAAAGGTATTAAATATATTTAAAGCATAAGGGTTATAAGCAGGTCAATTTGGAACATTTTTAGTTTCAGACTATATACAAATCATCCTTTATGTAATCAGAGAAAAACAGGGCAGTCCAGTCCATAATGTTTTTCTCCCCTGTAAACAGGCATTTAATGAACAGAAAACACAGCATCCTGGAAAACCACTTAAACTATCAGATTTGGCAAGCAAAGCCCTGGTCTTCCTTATATTCTCCATTACTTTAGGAAAATAAAGGCAAGGAAGAGGCACTGGACTTCTTTTGCGAACAGCTGTTCACCTTAAGGGGGATGCAAAGAGCCACTGTTCCACATCACACCCTCTTTTGTTCTGCTGCTGGAGGGCTTCACACCCAGCAGCGCAGCCAGGACCCGGGTAACACCTCGGCCCCTTTGCTCTCACGGGCAACTTCAGCTGCTGAGAAAGGAGCGGTAAACCCCCAAAACTGTAACAGGGAGGGCTGTGAGCTGTCTCTGTGCGCCACCACATGCCACATCCTGTGTTTTTGGCTCAACACTTTCATTTGACATCCTACAAAGGGGCTATCGAGGAACAGAGCCCAGATGTATACATGGACCAGCTCCCCTAAAACCAGGAGAGCCCACAGTTGCGGAGGAAAGATTAACGGATGGAGGTAGGAGGACACATCTTTTTCCTTCCTCCACTGTGCAGATACGTCTGTATGTTTTTTTCTGCAGCTTCTCCTACACTCTTCAAAGCTCATTTCTGAGTCATACAGACTGTGCTGGGAGCTGGAAGCTGGTGGCCCTTGAGATGTATAGCCCTGTTGGCCCCAGTATGTGTCCTGCCTTCCAGGGAGGGCACACTGCACTGGGGAGGCTCAAGCCACCAAAGGCAAAATCCCTGTCAGTCCTGCACTGCCGGCCCCAGCACAGGAACACCTCCCCAGGCAGGACAGTACACGTGGCGCTGGATGAGTGCCCCAAAGGGACGTGCTGTGACTCAAAACTCACCCCAGTGCCCTCAGGACATCACCTCTGAGGGCTCCCATGCACCGGGTCCAGGCACTAACTGCCACGTCTCACTGCCAGTGCTTTGTTCTCATTTATGGCCTCGTGGACTGACAGCTGCTTAAAAGTTCCACACACACCCCCCCAACCTTTTTTTTTTTTTTTTTAAAAAAAAAAAAAAAAAAAAAAAAAAGGGAAGATGCTGACACTGCAATTGACCACCCAGGCTTTCAAAGCACTGCAGGAGGCCAAAAAGGAAAGTCACCCATCAAGTTGCTTGTTATCCTGATGTGTCTTTACAGGAAAGGCAGTTCCCACAATCAGTTCTATTTACCACAGGCTGTAATTCTGCCTGGATTGCAGGACAAACTCCTCAAGTACCGCTCCAGTCGCGTATAAATGCATTTGAGATGACATTTAAAATCAGTGAAGACAGGTTTTGAGTCTCCCCCCTGCAAATGTTCGATGTCCGTGTGTTGAACATCAGTTTTAATGGACTCGCATGATGCTTGTCGGTGGAGAACACGCAAATACCCAGCCTGACGGGGAAAAATTGTGTGTGTAACGGTGCTAAAAGAGAGACAGACCTGTAACTTTTAATGCCTCGGCCTCTATCTCAAGCCCACAAGCCCCAAGAACAAATGCAATTTCACTTGGCACGAAACAACGATGACTGAGCAAGACGACACATACAAGGAAGCTGAAGGTTTCAATCTCTTCGGAAAATCTCTGTCGTAGTAAGCGAATGACAGGGAACGTATGGCTCGCAGCCATATTATTTGTTTTAGTTTATTATGCATAGCACAATACACACAGTAACGAGTGTGTGTCAAGACATGGCCCGTCAAATGTGTTGAAAACATTTACTGGGCCATTAGCAATGAAAAGGTTCCCTGCCCTTGTATTACACAGATAGAGGTTTACCACACGCAACCCAAGTTTGAATGCATTGCCCAATTTGCAGCAAACAGCCCCAAGTCTCAAACGGTTTATGAGCAAGCAACTTGGACTCCTTCTCTTAGATACATGTGAGCAATTTCAATTGGAGTTGCATTCGCATATCCAGCAGGCTACAGCTGATTGCAAAAGGATTGCAGAAGGGTTGCATTTTCCAGTGGTTTAACAAATGGCAAACTCCAGTCCAAAGGCCATTTAAGAAGCTTCAGTAACTGTAACAGAATGAACGAGGCAGGGAGGGACCTCTAGAAATTGTCTAGTCCCACAATCCTGGTCAAAGGAGGGCAACTAAAGCAGGTCGCTCAGCACCCTGCCCAGTCAGGTGTCGACGGTCTCCAAGGGTGGAGACTCCACAGCCTCTCTGGGCACCTGGTTCCCATGTCTGACCACCCTCGTAGTAACAAAGTTTTATCTTACATTTACATGTAATTTCCTGTATGCCAGTTTGGACCCATTGCCTCTCATCCAGCCATTGAGCACCACTGAGAAGAGGCTGGCTCCATCTTTCTTACCACCCCACCAAGTATTTGTTGATGAGATCCCACTGAGCCTCCTTTCTCCAGGCTGAACAGCCCCAGCTGTCTCCACCTCTCCATGTACACCAGATGCTTCCATCCTCAAATCTTTTCTGAGGCCTATCACTGGACTCACTCCAGTACGTCTACGGCTCACTTGTACTGGGGAGCCCAACACTGGACCCATCACTCCAGGTGTGCCTCACCAGGGCCGAGCAGGCGGGGAGGACCAACCCCCTCGGATCTGCCGGCAACTCTCTGCCCAATGCACCCCGGGATGCTGTTGGCCATCTTTGCTGCAAGGGCATATTGATGTCTCACATACAACTTGTTGCCCACCAGGACCCCGCGTCTCCTGTCTGCAGTGCTGCTCGTCAGCCAGTTTGTCCCCAAACTATTACCTGTATAAACTCAGTAAGAAACTAGATTTCTTTCACATCACCCCGCCCCGGTCCTTATTTGCATTCTCATAGCCAGAAAATCCAAATGTGAACAGCTGACTCACCAAACGCATGTGGCAAAACCCCAAGTCTGCCCAGAGCCTCACCCGTTGCATTGAGTTGTTAGAAAAGGCCACCAGAGCAGACACCTGAATGGTCCTTTTCTTGGTGTGAGGAAAACATAAAACTCAGATCAGATACGGATCAGAAAATTGGTCTAACTTTGTAATCAGCATAATTAAATGAGCTTTGAACCATTGAAGGAAGAGCACATGAGGAAATAACACTGTAAAACAACACATAATGGCAATGTTAGCACAGCAATTACTGTTTTCAGACTTAAAAGGGAACAGCAAGGTAACAAAGAGCGGACCAGTCAAATCAAAGCTTGACACAGCAGACTAAAAAAAAAACCCTCAACCAACCTTAAAATCGTCTCACTTCAAATTTGCATTCTCTCTCTCAGAGAAGATGATTACAACCTTTTGATCTCTGCAAGCAAGACAAATTATATTATTGTGATTAAAAATTCAGGTCCTTCTGTTGCAGCAGTAAGTAGGACACACATGGTATGGCTCTGTGCTGGCCCCTGCAACAAAGGTGCCGGAGAGCCAGAGAACGGCACAGCGGCGTTTCCTCCCTGAGGTATCTCAGCTTCTTTCTGGACACAAAAGAGTTAAAGCCATAAGCTGCCATGACTTAACTGAGCTCCTTCACCCAGAGGCAGAGCACCACGCTGACCAATATAGGAAATCTAGAAACAGCTCTCCCAGAGGTGAAACTGAATTGCACACGCCCATTATTTGATTTCTAGCTGCATGTGTAACAAAATTAAAAGGGGAGGAGGGAAATTAAGTTAATTTTACCAAAACCTAATTGGGAAGGGAAGCCTAACAAACTACCACATCTCTCCTTTTCCCTTCAATAAAAGCTCCCTCTGTCAAAGCCTTAACATCTTGTAAGTGCATGCCAGCAAATCCACTTAAAGCTCAAACACAGAATTTTGTTCTTCTGTGCCCGCACAGCAAAAGAGATCATTCTTCCTTTGTCGTGCTGGAAGGATTTGGGCTGAAAACTGGCAAGAACCAAATTTTAAAGCTGGGTCACTACTTCTCCCCGCCTTTTCATCCTGGTAGGGTCTCAGTAGCAACCTTCAGTTTCGGTCAAAGGAGATTAAGGAGAGGTTCAGCAGCAGCATAGTGAGAAAACTAGAAGTCTTACCTTTAATAATTACCAAGAAAGACTTTCATGATGTTACCATAGGAATTAATCCTTATATTAATATTTAAAGCATGAACAAAGCAAGGACTCTGGAAGAAATGATGGGGGGAAAAGTGCTAGCAGTTTGCCACTGCAATGCACTAATTGTAACTTAAAAAAAACCAAAACAAAACAGAAAGATTGAAACCCCTAAGGAAATTGTGCTGTCTGGACGACAGGGTGAATGTGCAGCCAGAACCACTTTCTTCCCCTAGACATCTCAAGCGAATAGCAAAGCCTACCTAGACTTTTATGAGTCTCCAGAACTGTATTCCCTTCTATACAGCTTTTTGGAAATACATGCCAACAACACAGAGCGTTCTTGAGCAAACCGTACAGATTACGAGGCAATGAGATGCAAAGAAAAAAAAGTTCTTTTCCAAATTCTGCAGGGTTGTTCTGAGTAAAGACAAAGTCTGGCACTGTACCAAGTCCTAAAAATGCAAGAAAGTGTCGGACCAAATTTTAAACTGTATCTTAAAAAGATTAGAAATATCAGACATCTCCTTTGGAACATTGCTTCATAGCAAGTCTGAACATCACCTTCTAAAAAGAAGTTGGGTAAACCTCAAACAGGCCCAGAAGCCAGACCTTAAAGGGACACTGTTCTCTCTGCAGCAGGGATGACGAAACCCAGCCGAGCGTGCGTGCAGAAAGAGCTGTACCGCTGCTGCAGAGCGCTGCCTGCACATGGTTTTACTCAGCTATTTCCCTTCGCTCTCTTTTAAACCAAGAGGCAGGCAAAAGCAAGCATGAGATTTTGCTCGTAGCGGCGTTATGTGAACCTGACTGCTTTCAGTAGAACAAAATCCTGCATAAGTGCTGTACCATGGCAAGCGTACTAAAAATACAGGTCACGGAAGATGTACAACTGTCAGAAAGGTTGGGGTCTAGAGTAAGTCTCCCTTTTAAAAGCCATTATTTCAAGAGAGCTTACAGATTTCAACACCACTCCATGAAGGAACTGTCATCTTTAGTCTCCTTTTCCCTGCCAATTTTCCTCAGTCTTTTATGGTTTTCACTGTTGTTTTTTTGTCTTGTGTTGTTGTTTTTGGTTTTTTTTTTTTTTTTTCAAAAAAGAGAACTGTACACCAAATGCTGCGTTTCTAAACATTGCACATTTATTCCCTGCTCTACCAGCCTGTTATAAGGCCTCTTCTAGATTTGTTCTCAAACCATTTTAAACATTTGGAATACCTCCCATGTGGGGGAAGAGCACAGAGCTCCTGGTCCCTTCACAAACAGCTCAGTATTGGAAACAACCTTTAAGCAGCCATTTGGATATTAAAGAAGAGGCAGAACACCTTATTCCCTTCAACTCTAAACAGAAGGTGAATGTTTCATTTTCCGCAGCATCTTTGAAACAATCTGAATTCTGGAGCTTGTATGGTGTCTTTGAGAAGTGAAAGCAGCTTGTTCAAGGAAAAAAAACATTAGGATTTTTTAGCTCTTATGGAAGTAAGTGCATTTAAATCAGTTACTGTGGTTAAAATGAATAATCAAATGCTTCAAAACCTCACGCTACAGAACACTGCAAAGAAGTTTGGGAGAGCATGCATAGAAAAGACAGGAAGACCAAGAGCTAGTAAGAGCTCTCCAGTTCCAGTTTCCTAAAGCTGATATCCTGAGTACTGCTATGACAGCAAAAATAACAAGTTCTTTCTTTTTTTTTTTTTTGCCCTTTCCCTGTTAGCAACAGCTATAAATGTCATCAGCAGTACCAGCAGGAAACCTCCACAGAGGGTAGGATGTGAAGAAGTAAGATGCTTGCTTGTTTTAGAAACCATTAAATTTGCCATTTCCACTGAACTCCTACAGTCACTTCTTCCTGAGAAGTTCAGGGACTCAAAAAATAAAAAAAGCTACCCTAGCAGAAACAGAAACTGCCTCTGCAGCAGAGGAGCGAGTGGTGATGGTCTTACCCATCTCCTGTGGGACCTTCCAAGTGGGATGGGATCGCGACCAGCCACTGCGGGAAGAGGCCAAATTCCTCTGGGTCAAGAAGTTCAGAAACTGAAGCCTAAGCCCTCTGTCCTCACCAAAAAAATACAAGATGATTTCACAGGAAAGACCTCACAGTCTAAAGGACCCGGCTCTCAAATTCCCATGAAAAACCTCCCTACTCTGTCTAGATGCCTAAGAGGAAGGAGCACCTTTATGGAAATCTGTTATTTTCTACCTTCAAACAGATACTCAGAACCACTGAATTCAGGCCACTAACTTTCTTTTTCTTGGGATCTTTATCTCTGGATAAAGTTTACAAACCCCTTTATATTTAACTTGCAAGCTTGTGTGGAACTGGAAGTCAACGGGACACAAAAGCCAAGCAACAGAAGTGCCTGGGATAGTTTTCAGTGTGCTTCTTTAGGGTTTGGAGACTGAACAAATCAACTAAGTACAGGAGAATTACAATTAAACCCAATTCTAGCAAACACCTTTTTGAGGCCAAACCTACTGCTGGAAAACAGCAGCACCCAAAGAGGCCTGTACGAGCAGCACAAGAAAAATGCGATGCCTCCAGCTTCTTCAAATACAAACCCTTTTATATTGCAACTTGCTGTAGTCGTGCGGTGTTTTTCCCTGGTGGTGGAATAGAAGTCTAAGCCACGCAGAACAAGTAGGGGTATTTACGGCCTAGCACGGCAACACCCAGATTGACTTGAAATGCCTTAGCTCAGGGAAGAAAGCTTACTGCAAATGGATGCAACTAACACAGCCCGTTTGTTTCTTGTACCTTCAGGCCCCTACTTTTACACCACCCTACAGCCTGCACTACAGATGCACCCACAGGAGCCATTATTTGTGAGCCTGTTTGTGACCCACGCTTTGAAAAAAAATCAGATCTGTCAATGGGCTGCCAAAGTATTCAACATAATTTTCAAAGACTACTGAAAAGCAGACCACCACATGCTTGAAAGACAGATCTTTACAGATGCCAGGTAGCCAGATCCAGCTATACATACCTTCATTCAGCAGGTTAAAAAAAAAAAAAATTGAAAAAAGAGATCAGTTGAGCTGTCTCATCCACCACAGATTCTGGTACACTGTCACTTTGACAAAGATTGCTTGTTAATACAAAAAAGCAGAGCAGCAAGAGCGAGAACCAGCTCCTTGCAGGGTGTTTTAATTCTCCTGCAGGGCATTTATGGAAGAGACCAAACCCAGAGCTGCACTAACCTTTCCACGTTCTTCCTTCCCTGCACGTTGTGAATATGACCAAATGCATTTTGTTTTAAAGGTCAGAATTTGTCACAAGAACGTTAATGGCTTCACGATCCTTAAAGTAGCACTTCTAGGCTCACCTGCAGAAAGTATTTGAGAAACAGTTGTCAAGAATATGATTTCTCAATTAATACTAAAACCAATAGCCAAGAACCTGAATATTTCCCAGTATCCATGCATTTAGAAGGACGAGACACCCTTCCCAGCATGACACCATGGCACAGCCCTTCTCCCCACCAGTGACAGAGCCAGAACAGCCCCAGGTCTGCTGCAGGCTGGACTCACATCCCTTGCAACATGTCCACGGTATTTGGGGAGCTATTTTATTGATGTGTCTGTTCTGGAGGGATTATCAAGTCTGCTGGCAGCAAATGCTAATCAGGGCACACCACCTCATAAAGCAGGCGAGGAACCGGTGCTACGTTACATTAGGAGCTGCTGGCTAAAACCATGTCTCAGTGCTTCCAGAAGACAGGAATGCGCAGCTATCTAGTGGAAAATTAGAGTTTGGTGAGTTCAGTACACAACTGCACTAAATAAAGCAAAGATTTCTGCAGAAACACGTAACAAGAGCTGCAGGTACACTAGATGATGGTGCAGCAGGGGCTCCAGTAACTGAAAAGCCCAGTTGCATTAAAAGGGAGAAAAGCAAAGCAAACATCTGCTGCAGGACTAGTGTTTAAATAGACGCTACCTAGACTTCAAAATGAGAGAAATTTTCAATAACTGAAACATTAAAGGCCTCTGTATTGTCCATACTACTTTACCACCCACTTAAAAAAAGCTGGATAGCATTTCCAAATCCATCTTCATGATTTAAAGGCTGTTCAGGAGTGCTATGGAAACCTGCCTAATTCGCCTAGACAGTTTTGACAAATCCAAACCAGTGTGTTTAAGTGTTTAGTGAGGAAACATTTTTCAGGAGATGTAATACCTTTTATTAGACCAACAGATACAAACAAGGAGCCTGAGGGGCTGGGAGGGCGAAGAGACTGACAATCTTTCGGCATCTAAGTCGTCTTTTCCAGTCTGAAGAAGGGCTGTTGGCCTGAAAACCTTTCTGCTCCGACTAAATAATATAAAAAAATTAGGAAACTTGGCTCCTCCTCTAACTTCACTTCATTTTTACCCTTAAAACTGTCAAGGCTTCAAAATTGCTTTGTTAAATGATGAATGCACCTTTGGACGGTGTATTTGAATATTGCAAATCCTTTCTTTATACAATGAGAAAACTTAAATCCACGTATGGCAAGTGTACAATGTTATCTCACACCAACCGCTGCTTCCCTGTCCCACACCATAATGTCAGCCCTGATGTCCTTCACCAGCACATATTAGACTAGATGCGTCCCAAGCCTCAAGCTGTTAACGTGCTGGACTGCCAACCACTGCTCGGCTAAGTAGCTGTTGAACACCAAGATGATGAATATTCCTCCAGACTTTCTCTTTGAAAGCTTCACAGAAAGACCCCTTTTTTTGTTGCCTTGTAGCTAGTTGGGTTGGAGGGAAGCAGCTTGTCATCACACGCATGATGTACTGGGACATGCGTTCCTAAACCTGATGTCCTGAGTACTGCTATGACAGCAAAAATAACAAGTCTCCTTTTGTTTTTTTGGTTGTTTCTTTTTCACAAAATGTCACTTTGGAGTTGTCCTGGGAGAAACACAAGCTCAGTGTAACATACCTCTGGAATTTCCTTGCTGCACTTGGGGACTGCAGTGTGCAGGAGCAGACGCCAGCTGCGTGCCCTTCCCGTAGCAAATGCTAGTGGCTGTTTTACGAGCTGTACTAAGGATATTGCTAGATATGAGAAGCTCACAAGGATCCTCACCAAAGGTCACGCTAAGGTCCTCACAAACCTTATGAGGAACGACTGAGGGAGCTGGGGTTGTTTAGCCTGGAGAAGAGGAGGCTGAGGGGAGACCTTATCACCCTGTCTACAACCTCCTTTCAGGTAGTTGTAGAGATGGGGGCTGACCTCTTCTCCCTGGTGACAAGTGATAGGACGAGGGGAAACGGGTTCAAGTTACGTCAGGGGAGGTTTAGGTTAGATATTAGGAGACATTTTTTCACTGAAAGGGTTATTAAACATTGGAATAGGCTGCCCAGGGAGGTGGTGGATTCACCATCTCTGGAGGTGTTTAAAAAAAGGGTAGATGGGGCACTGAGGGACATGGTTTAGAAGTGGCTCTTGTCAGGGTAGGCTAAAGGTTGGACTCGATGATCTTAAAGGTCCCTTCCAACCTCAACAATTCTATGATTCTATGATTCTAAATGGTTTGATATGTTCTGTGAGGGCTTCACCTTATGGCCGCCAGCACCACCAAAGACACACTCTTTGGAATACAGGATACAGGATTCTGGCAGGAGTACACATACACCCTCCTAGCCAATTACTCCTAGAATTTGGTCACCTTACCCAAGGAAAGCAAGTTATGGTACTGTCAGGAGATCCTCTCCAACAATTAGGTATGGCTGGATAGCTCAAGCAGCAAGAAGAGAAAACAACATCGGCACTGTGATAACTGGCTTCTGTGATGTCTCAGATGAAGGAGCAGAGAGCACAGCAAGCCATGGCTGAGGGACAGAGAAGGAAACCCAGAACTGCGCCCATCCTTGTGTCTGGTCTCACACCCATGCAGTTCTCAGAAGAGAGTTTGATCTCCCTGCCAAGCAGCCACTTCTGCTTCCAAGCCTGGACGCAGAGAGGCTGCCCAGCGTTACGCAGGCGGTCAGGCACTCAGCCTGACTGTGTGCCACACAACGCCAGCAAGGGGGACTCCAGTCCCTGAAAAAAGGCAAGGCTGCGGCAGACGTAACTCTAAGAGACACCTGAGGGTCCTTACCAGTATATTCACACACACCCTTCAGCAGGGCCTGAAGAGTGAGAGCTAGAGACACTGGAAATCCGTGCCAGGTCAAGACAATCTGCAGTAAACTTACCACTATTAAATGCTTGGAAGACAACCATGAATAAAATAAACTGAGATATTTTAAACACCAACTTCCCCCACTCCTCCCTTAAAAAATACGAACCAAAACCAAGACCAAATTTGAGGACATATAGGCTAATCTAGTACCTTAAATAAGAGAGGTCAATTTTGCATTTAGTATTTTAATATTGTATTAATTTTTTTTTTTTTTTTTGCTGTACCCCTTAGTAAAAGAGCCTTAAATAGATGCCTCAGGTCTTTTGGGCTGTTATTAACAGCAGAGACAAGAGTCTTTGAAACACACACCCTGCAGGGATCTCTGCGCACATATCCAATTACATACATTTCCGTTTCCAAAGTTTTTCCTGATAAGTGTCTGGAATAATCTGAAATTTCTGCAGCATGCAAAACTTCTGACATGAATTTAAATGAATAGCTCCAGCATTTTATGAACAATCCCTTACAAAGAGGAAAACTAAAAGACCTGTTTTGGTTCGTTGTCCAAAACAGGTTCTAGGCAAGGTTTTGCCATAAAATTCCTGTATGACTTTTGGGAAATGTCCATTCCATGGAATGGAAATTGGACAGGTATAAGAAACTGCTCTCCCGTGCATCTAATAAACCAGATGAAAGACTGTCTAAGCGGTATTACAGATTGGGCAGAGCCGTTTCTAACCAGGCATGCTTTCCCTGCCCCTGGGAGAGCAGGAGATTTGGGGAGCAGTCAGAAATGCCCACTGTCAGAAAGAAAAAACCTATTTTATTGTCACGTAGGCAGAACCTCAGATCATGTGCTGGAGTCAGAGAAGGGTGAAATAAAAAAAAAAAAGAAATAAAAGGGAAAGAAAGAAAGAAAAAGAACTTGTCACAAGATACTTTATTACCATGGATTATGAGCCAACTGTACAACAAGGATTTGCAGGACGCAGATAGCTCTGCCAGACAGCTGTGAGAACTTCACACTCATCAGACAACCAACCTCAGCTCTAATCGCCACCTCCAGTGCTACTCCAAGAAAGATTTGCTCAAAATCTGCAAGTTAAACACAATTCTGTTTATAATTTATAGTCTTGGGATGGCCAAAGGCCCTCTCTTACCCCAGATGAGAACGCATCAGGCTTGGTAACAACATAAT
This sequence comes from Larus michahellis, assembly GCF_964199755.1. Lineage (NCBI taxonomy): Eukaryota > Metazoa > Chordata > Aves > Charadriiformes > Laridae > Larus > Larus michahellis. The sequence continues at coordinate 3,873,592 of NC_133904.1, read as the reverse complement.
ATGAAAAAAACAAAAAAAACCACAAACAAAACCAAAAAAAAAACCCAAACAGGAAAACACAAACATTAAAAAAAACCAGCAAAATCCCCAACCTCTCTCTGACCTCCAAACTTAACAAAGCAAAAGTGAGGTGACACATAACAGGCAAGTACAGGCAGAGCGGAGAGCACAAGGCAAACGGTGCAGATAATACCCCAGCATCACAGGGCAGCGGCGTCAGTAAAACACACACGTACATCTGGAAAGGACATGCAGAGGAAACTGGGCTACAGACTGATAACAAACAGATGAAATCTAATCGAGGAAACACAGGTCCTTCCATCGTACTTTAATGTGGTGGTCTTGCAGACTGCGTATGTTAGGCACGCACCCTACCCACAACACCGCTGTTCGCAAATACGGAGTCCAGGTAAAGAACAAGTGAGTTTCCTAAGCTTGACCCTGCAGGGACAGAATGTCACACTTTACTGCCCCAAGCTTTGCATTTCAGCTGTGGCAAAAATTAAGGACAGAAGAAAGACACCACCTCACATGGGTACACATTCTTAGAGAGTTTTGTTCACTACCAGTTTAGCGATCCTACCGTTTTTAATCACGACTGTGGTGAAAGGTAATGGATTTGCCCATTAGGGCTTACAACTCGGAAATATTTATGGAATGAGCAGCGTGTTAGTGTGTCTTTATTTCCAGCAGTTAAATGAGGCTTCTGAGAGTCCTCCCTAACATTGTGGACATTTGTTTCATTGCATGAGACTTCGTGCTCCAGTTTAGGATTAACCTGTCATAGGGGGATTTACTGATTTAACTGAATACTTGCTTTCTGAGAGAGAAATTCCAGTTGTCTGCTTCTCAGCTCTATCTAGCCATCAATATAAGCCAATTTCAATTTCAGGTTTCCTGAATGCCTGGATTGAAAGAAAAAGAGGTGAAAATAAAAATCCATTTTTTCATGGGAAAAAATTTTAAAAAAATCAGTCAAGACAACAACAACAAGAAAAATAACAAAATAATCAAGCAACATTTAAAAAAAAACCACATATGGGTCTTCCTAAAGATATAGAGAAGTCTCTTCTGCTCAGTCTTTATTACTTCCAGCGTCCTCAAACACACAAACTTGTCAAAGTCTGACATGCAGAAGGGACTCTTGCAGGCCTGCCTTTTGTCTGCTGTCCAAACTTGTTCGATCCTCTGAGTCGCTGCAGAATGGAAATGAGCAGAAGCTTTCGCAGTGCGCTGCCCGGGGCAGATGAACACCCATAAAGCACAGGAAGGCAAGCTCCGTCTCAATAGAGCTAATCAGATCAACAATTACTTTCCATAACGTCGTCATGTTCAAGCATAAACATGCTTATCTTTGTGCTTAAGATACAGAAAAGGCAAAGCACTGCTGCAAAAATCCCTTTTTCATGTCTGATTCTGTTGTGGGAGCTATAATCCTGAATAGAAAAAAGGATTAAGAAAAAGAAGTAACTTCATTCTGTCCTTAATGCTCCAGCATTTTGAAAGTCTATGGGATTGCATGTATTAGTAAGATTGGGGTGGGGTGTATTTTGCTATTTACTTTTTCATAAGGAAAAGTAATACTATTTATTTTACGGGTTGCAGGCAAAGGAAAAAGGACAACATTATCAAATCAATACTATAAAAATACTATGTTCCAACTACAGAAACCATTGTTTGCAACATTTTTTTTTTTTTTTAGGAAACAACCTAAGCTGTTCACTTTTCAAAACTGTTTTTCACCGAAGAAGGCCTTCAATTTAAATATTCACTTCTGTGACACCAATTTAACAGATATGATGAACTACCAAATCCTCCCCTTATTCCACACGAGAAACAGAAAAAAAACCACAACGCAAACAGAACGAGCAGTGCACAGCTGGAATGAACACCAGCCCAACTTCCTCAGAAATGCCTACAGCTTTAAAGCCAAGATGATCCGAATGATTATCAGAGCTAGAAAGGGCTTCACAACGACATACTCCCTACCTTCTGACGTAAGTGACATCCAAGTGTCTACAAAATTCTTGGAAAATTAACTAACTACTACAGGAGTGCTCAAACCACAAGAGCCTTTGCCTCTGTCAAAATTTAAACCGTTGGTTTAAAACTAAATGCTGATACGGACTCATACCAAAGAAATCACTTTCTGAACAATGAAAACAGGGTGAAAGTGCCCTACTTTCCTGGCCATGCCAGCACTCAAAGGCTATCTAATGAGCCACCATTTCAAGTTGGATTGGTTCAGCAGGTCGGGTCTGTCATTGCTTTGGGACAAGTGCAGCAGCGGGGAAAGGCCACTCAGGCGGGTTCGGGAGCAGCCTGAGCCTATTTAAGACGCAGCTGATGCTGCTGGAAGGGGCCCATCTTCCTTCTCCGAGCACTGGCACGTGAAGCTGAGGGACCAGCCAGCTCAGACAGCTGATCTGGCTGAAAACTAATCACTTGGTGTGATAACTACCAAACGTTTTCTCTGAGATACTAGATATTTGTTGCACTCCTTACATGTGTCTGCTATTTCAGAGGTGCCTTAATATGATGTCTAATATCACCCTTATACAAAAGGGAGGCGACTTTGTACTCAAGCAGGTTTCCAAGGGGTGACGGGAACAAGAAGGTGGCTCTTCCCCTGGCAGGGTCAAGCCAGCACATGTGAGTGTCGTCCTCTCACACCCACCTTGCCTGTGCTTACACCAGCTGGGATTTTTCCACTAATCGCAAGGGTCAAAAACCAGCACTGTAGGTTAGGTACAGTTTAACCAGACGTATGACTTCATTCAAAACATCAAAAGGTTTCCTACAGGAAGGAGAAGAAACACAAATCTGACAAAAACTCTAAGAGCCAGAAACCCTGATTCATCACTATTATTGATAACCAGAAAAACGAACAACCTAGGCACTATTCCTAAACCATTAGACATCAGTAGTAAAAGCACATGTGTCTTTCCGTCTTTCCCACCTGCACACATCTAGCCCCAGGCCAATTTTCTTTAAGAAAGGATATTAACTCGAATTTAAAAAGCGCTTGGCTTCATGTTGCATTGTTCAGGTGTTCCCTTTCTGCTGCTGTGCCCTTTGGAGTGCTGTAAAGGACAGGGCCAATTTAAAGAGATGAAGCAGAGAGAAACAAGTCTACTTAAAAGCAACCCAACCCCATCTACAAATTCAAAGTTCAACTGACAACAAAAGTTAGTGTGGTAGTCTGATCAAGGAGGTTTTCCACTGAACGTTTCATGTTCCCGGGACACAGAGAAGAAGGAAAGTGCAAGACCTTTTGGTGAAAACCAGGAGACAGCAGGCACTCAAATAACTTGGTACCGGGTTTGGGCAACCGTGCAGAATACTGCTTGTAAAATCTGCCAAAGTCCAGTGAGGAGGTGAGAAACGAAGCCACTGACCCGGCATTTCTTAGTATTACCTAATATAGGAGGGTCCCTTTGGTCTATTGTCTCCAAGTAATCTTTTCTCTCAAAGCAAATGAAAGATACAATCACCGACATCTCAGAAGTGCCTGCATAAGCTTAAGATTGATATTACTGGAATACACACATGCCCATTTCTTTTCCTAATACCAAAAATAATTCTATACCATGAAGCTTCATTAATCACTACCTTCAAATACAAAGCACTAACCTTTATTAAAGTGTTTTCACGTACCAGCACGAAGCGCAATACTTGAACCTGCATTAAAGCAAAGGCAAAGAAAACACTACAGCTATAATACTCTCCCACCAGCAATTAAAGGGGCTCTTCATGGAAAAGCTGCCCTTTACAATGTTTGCCCTACTTAGCATTAGCTCTCAATTAGTAAGAGGCAATGCTCCAGAGGATGGTAGGAATCCAAAGAAAAATATTAACAGGTAGAGAGTAGAGGTTGAAGGCTGTTAAATGAGCTCAGAAGATCCTCCAGGTGGCAATAAGAGGAGGAAAACGGGTTGAAGTAAACAAAATGCCACTTCTCAGTGCAAAGCACAAAGGTGAAGCAGTGCAAATCCACTACAACGAAAAAGAAAACGGCACACGAGTCACTTGGTTGCAGGGAAAGACTGAAAAGCACCAGAAGTTAAAACCTGTGGAGAAATGAATACACGGGAGAAGATGACGCCAGGATGCAGAGTAGTAATACAATTTTAAAAGAGCAATGCTCTTTAAGACACCAACATCACAAACAGTTTAAATGGCAGCAGTGACACAAACCCATCTAGGGGAGGAAAAGCTCCGGAGACAAGCGCATCACTTAAATACAGAGGAAGAAACCAAAAGGTTACACTGAGCTGGTAAAAGCCTTCAATCACATTTCTCACGAAGCAGAGAAGCTCACAGTGCTGGAAAAAAAAGGTCAGAGGAACAGTTAATGTATTTCATCTTGTTTCATCCCGTTGACGCAGTGAAACCAGATGACACGCATCCAGAGTTTACAAGCCAGCTGGCGAACAATTTGGACAAGTCAGTAAGACAGAGGCGGCACCAGAAGGAACTTCAGAATATAAACACTGCGCCGGCTCAAAGGCCCACCTGGCTAATATCTTGTCTGACAGTGGGCAGTCGTGAATTCCTCTGGGAAGCATCCAAGCAGCAGGACAGACACAGGATGGTCCTTGCCCTCCTACCGCTTTCCAGCTTGCAGCAGACAGCAGTCAAAGAGTTTCCTGAGCTGGAGACTGCATTTGGACCATTACGTTTAATAGCCCCTGACAGACCTTCCCACAAAAGGAGAGCTGTAATGTTTTTACATCTTACAGTGTGAGCTAGAAAGCAATTTAATCACCAGCGCAGCAAAAAGGCTATTGCTTTGGGATATATTAATGGTATCCCCACGTTCAGGGCCGGGGAGCTAAAATCATACGTTTATTTCAATACTGCACCTTCTGCAAATGTTCCTGCCAGAAAGTTGGCTGCAAAACTAGAAGAGTTAGGGAAAAACCCAACACAGCAACAAACTACGCATACGGCTGACCATGGACAGATAGACAAAGGAAAGAATAATGCCATTAGTCTGAAAGGAGCCAAGGTATCATCTACTAAAACATTTACAAATATTTGTAAAGCAATATTCTAAATGTGAAGGGACCAGTTAACAGTGTAAATAAGGTATTCTGCGTTCCTAAGACAAGACAATATTTGGCTATAACTTAAAGGGAAAACAACAGATCTCCCAAGTGATTAACGAAAAAGTCACTGAAAAAGTGGTTGAGATGCACAGAAATATCTAGAACACGGCACTTACAGGACTAGCAAGGGGAAGTCGTGGGTCCTCCCTTGAGATTTCAAGGGAGAGGGAAAAGTCAAGTTGAGTTTACAGACATCATCTCAAGTCCCATTAATCTTTTCTATTACAAAAACACCCTGCACCATTCCATTTAGGAAATTTCAACTTTACTGCATAATTATTTTTTCCTGTCCCTTTTCCCATCTGTAGGTCAAAGCCCTGACCAGATGCCCAATGGTCTACCACCGGGCTTTCAGAATGGTATTTCAGAAATTTGTGCATACAATTAATGCATACTTAAAAATTAGGCATTTTAGATTTCAGTTTATGTGACAATGTGCACAAGATACCTGTTAATTTCCTTCAATTGTGGAAGTACCAAACCAGACAGTTGCACAGAATGACCGCATGAACCACAGCTGTGTTTTCATTTACACCTGCATTATAACATCAAATACACTTAAAAACCAACAATGCTCAAAACCAATTAGATTTATATTGACTCTGCTGAAATGCTATATAAATAACGGAAAAATGATCAATAGACTGCAGTTCTCAGATTATTAACATTTACTGAAAAACAAATGCAAAAATAATTAGAATTGAGTAAACTGGAAGATTTGCAGTTGCAGCCAAGTTTAACCAGCAAAAAGGTATTTCAAAGGACAGGTCTATGTTCAACACAAAGCTGGTACCAATCAGCGTTGCTTGTTCTTCCGAAAACACCTCCTGCACTACGGAAATAAGGTCCTCAGTCATCATTTGCATGTCTGAATTAACGCATGGCAAACGATGCGGAAACCCTCAATGGCTTTATCTAGGACTTGCATCTTGGAGACTTGAATGTTACACGTGCGTTTTATAAGAAATGCCATTTATTAATGTGTGGAATAACCTCAATGGTTTTACCTATGTAAGAACAGTTTTAACATCTGTAATTTCTCATTTCTTTACTCAGTTTAACCTGCAAACATCAACTCTAATATCCTAATACTGCCACGACAGTGCTAATCTCTCCTTCTGCCAATGGAGACAGCAGGCAAAACACATAACCTGTAATGAAATTGCTTCTCCTGCCTCTCTAAACAAAATTTGCTCCCTAAGTTCACATTTCTTCCCGTCACAGTATATGCAAGACCTTACTGACGTCTCCTACCAACAGCAGACCTTATGTGGTTAATAAAAATCAGGCATTTTACAGCTCGACACCCCACATCTCCTTATTTGTAAACGGTTTTATGTATTTTTAAAGGGAGATTCCCAGCTAGATAATGGAAGAGTCATTACTGGAGCCTAGTCCTGCAAAAGCCCAAGACACTGAGCTTTAATGTCATGCCAATCTTATGTACGGAACAGCTATTTTGGGTAATTACAGAAGTTGTAATAATGCCTTTGGAGTCCCACAAAGTTGAGCTCTACTGTAACTAAGACATGCAGTCTTGCAGGCAGGAGCATTTTCGAAAGGGATTCAATTTTTTTTAATAAAATACTGAACAAAAAACATCCCTTAGACCTTACTATTTTCTTGCAGTATTTGTATGTAGTCACATGCAAGATTTTTAAGCCTAATCGTTAGCTGATGTAAATCAGCATAACCTTGCTACCCGATCAAGTTACACCCATTTACATCAGAGGAAAATTCAGCCTTATACCAGGTCTTAGTTAGAAGTAGCTCTTGTAACTCATCTGCATTTCACTTTCAGTATAAATATATTTAAACAAACAAACAAAAAAATAACCTTAAATGTTATCTGATAAAGTGCTTGCTGTTTTTGCACAAGGAACCAGAGTGCAAAACAAGCCCTTTTGCTGCAGGACCAGCGAAGGACAAAGGCCTCGCTCCAGTCCGTGAGCACCAAGGCTACGAGAAGGGGACCAGAGCTTTTCCTCCTGCTTGTTCTCGTACCAGCTCATGGAATACGTCTTAACTCTCCAAACCGACGGAGAGGTTGTGGACCACATTTTTAGTTTCTGAAAAGCAGCACAAGGACCCACACGCCTCCGTCTGCGGGTGGCCCCACGTGTGTATTTTGTGCTGGTACGTGAATTTCCAGGTGTTCACTCAAAAGCCCAGGGGCTTTACTTTTGGAGCCAGTTAGTACTCTCCAGAGATGAGAAGACTTTGCTCTCTTCTTGGGAAGGAATGGTCTGTTCTTGAAGCAGGCACAAAGCAGAGAAAGCCAGCAAGAAATCAAAAAAAAGTATGATAAAATACTAAAAGCTTGTTAGCGACTGTGCACCTCGGTTTTCACTGACGTCTTTAGTGCAGCCTCCACGTTTTCAAGTCCCTTCTGTTAAGCGGGCATGATTAATTCCCCTTCAGTTTTCCAAGCCTGCTTCTGCTTAGAAGCCAATTTAGCAATTAAATTAATCGTCAAATATTTCTTGCCAGAGAATAAAAAAGGAATTTCACCTCGCCTGGGCAAAATGCAATTCCCAAAGGATTTCAGAAGTTAATGAGCGGAACAGTTACAAAAAAAATGTAAAAATTGGCAAATCAGACAGCCAAGAAACAGACAGGAAGTGACAGATTTAAGAAAATACCTCTAAAGTAGAGGAAATGAGTCGTCCTTCAAGAAGAAATCATACATAAAAAGCACATAAAACAGAGTATTCTTTGTAGACTTGACTGAAGAAGGAAAGAAAAAGATTTTTTTTAAAAAAAGACACATCCTGAATAGCATTAAAAGCAAGACAGCTTCAGTGGTTAGCCTCATTTAGTTAAGAAGGAAATTTGAACAATTTTAAAAGCAGTGGCCAAAACCTATCTGTAAGAGAAGAAAAGCAACTAAATGCACAGGGTAGGAGTGTCTCAAGCCAGTAAGTGGCCACACAGCTGCTCACATTAAGCAAAGGGAGTGCTGCTGTGCTGCGTCTGCTCCATGCACCGCAGCTAAAGTCCTAAGGCTGGTACTCCTGAATGGATAAAAGGAAATTTTTTAAAAATACAATACGCATAGGCTCCTCCTGGGGGAGATGTGCTGAGAAAGGCCTTGTGTTTGAGTTTCTATTCGGATGAAGTTCTCCTTGACTGAGAGGCTTTTTCTGTGAGTTACAGTCTGGAGGCCTTTGCTGTAGCAAAGGGGTTTGATGCACAGCTTGGGGAGTACGTACAGATACACCTTTATCACAGCCATGACAGGCAGTCTCCAAACGCACAACAGCACGGATTGCCTGCTTGCACCCACGGAGCTCACGGACACCCCATGCACCGGGGCCGGGTAGGGACTGGCAGCAGTGCTGAGGAAAGTGTTAAGGGCTTTGTTAAGTGACACTGACATTTTAAAAAGGAAGCTCAAGCTAAGTACAGCCTTGCTTATGTGAAGTTAAGTCTTCCTTAAACACATTTTTAAAGCTAGTTGCTATAATGCAGGAAATGTCATGTATAGAAGAGTTTTATCTGAGTGCAAACACCTTACAGAGAAGTTTAACCTCCGAGATTATGTGTTCATCCCTACAAAAGAACATGCATTGTCCAGACACGTTCAGCAAGGTTTTGCTGGGGGGCGGAAGGTGGGGGGAGAAAATGCAAAAGGAAAAAAAAAATCTTCACTCCATTTTACGACTGCAAAAGGCATTTCGTATACATTTTTGTATAGCTACAATGTTCTCTTTCGTTATAATGTTATCTCATGAAATATAAATTTACCTGGACCTGATTCTTTACTTTTGGAATGATTTAAGATGTCTTTCACTAGGGAGAGAAATTAGACCAATTAATAAACGTGAAAGCCATAAGGACTTCCCCTGAAAGGGCCTTAACAGCACATTTAGCACTAAACTGCTTCAAGCAAGCTCACCGCCTGGTTTTCTCTGGCTATAAAGGCAGCAGCAGTTACACGGAGTAACAAGCCCGCTACTGTAATACATCCCCCATCACAGCCTAACTGGCATGATAAAGCATTTGCTCGTGAGGGGATTGTGCGGCCAGTCCAAACAAAGACCACTTCATCTAGCATTTCCTAGAAATCTTTTTAATTAAAAAAAAAAAAAGAAATAATATTATAATTAGTTGGGTTTTTATTACTGTTACCTGGAGACATTGCCAGTAGTTTCCTCCAGCTGCCTGCAGAGCGGATGAGATTTGCAGCAAACCTAAATCAATCAAGCCAGCAAGGTCATCTTTATTGCAGAGCAAGAAATAAAGCCTGGATGAGCCTCACACGTTACTTCACCCCTCGTCCTCCTCATTTCCCTGCTCCTCCCAATGGCTCCAGTTCCCAAGAGCTCCCAGGGAGAAGATGTAGGAGAACTGCCAGGAGAGCATCTCCCCACCACCAACTGCAGTGCTCTTTCTTCCTTCAGAGAGTAGGGGTACATCTCTCTCTCTCTCGATAAGATAGATATATCACACACACACGTTTAAATCCCTAATTGTTCCAGCATTTCCCCACAAATAGAAGACAGAGAAACAAACAGAGTGAACTATCATCTCTCCAAACTATTATTCTGTTAAATTAGCTGTAGCTTGAGCAAGCAGGGATCTACCCATCAGATGAAGCCCAGTGCAGTGATAACTCTGTTTTGAAACGTACAATCCCCCGATGAGCGTGCCCCAGCACTCTCCGGACACCCTTATGTTTTAACTCCCCTTCAGATCTTATGAATTTCTTACTTTCACTGACATTACATGGCAATGGTTATCCAGGCTATCCTGGCATGAAAAGCAGACCTCTCAGCCTTGAACTTCAACCAAAGTGCCGGGGGGCAGGAGGGAAGGTGTGTTTGGCCACCCAACCCGGATCCTTCCTTTTGCCCTTTTGGGAGGACAGCGTGACATTTTCCGTACCTTACACCTGGGAGGTTTGCCAACCCAGCCTGGTTAACCAGTACATTTGAGTCCCCACTCTCAAAGACTGAAGGACAACTGCCAAAAGCTGGCAACTTACAGCAAAGGCACAGGACAGAAGGTGCCAGCCTTCCCAATGCTACGTGCCTCATTCAGATATCTTCTTATGTCCAAGAGCCAAAGGATAGCTTATCCCCAACCTCTGGCCTGCTGGCCCTCTGGCCTGCCTCCTTTTGTGGCTGGGGTTTCCAGTGAGCCCAGGCTCACCTCCAGCGGAGCTGCTACAGGGAACCCACCCTTGATCCCATGGGAGAACCAAGGTGGCCACTCCATGGTAGCAAACATGGGAGGTGACAAGGCAAACGGGGCAGATGACAGCGAAGGGGGATCCCAAGCAGCCAGCTTGACCAAGAGGGCAGCCAGTAAGCTCTCCTGAAGCAGAGACAAGAAGTTCTCTCTTTACGAAGACGCTTGTCTAAATTGAATTTGGTTGAACTTAAAACATCATTAAAAATATCTTCATCTATTCTAGCCCACTTACTGCAGCCCACAGTACTGTGTGGTGTCCTGCCATCCACTGCGCCTCCCTCAAATCCCTTGGCACATGAGCTTTCCAAGGCAAAGGCTGCCGCACGCAGCCCCCTGCGCTTTCTGCACAACACGCAGACTCCCAGCAGGGATGCAGCAACCCTTACAGGATTACAGACTGCACGTCGCAGCGGGTCACACACAGAAGGAACTCACTCCAGGTTGTCACTCTGTCACCTTCAGCCCAGGACCACTCTCAGGGAATGAAAAACAACCCAAATTGGATCATACATATAACCACAGCACCATGGGCCAATGCGGATACTGCCCTAACAGGATACGGCGCCAGCAGCCTCTCTGGCGGGATGGGCTCAAATCCACCGGGCAACTGGATCTAAGAAGAATGGACAATCCCATGGTTTGTTTGAAACGTTATAGAAGACACAGGTTGAATGTTAATCAGAAAGAAAAAAGTACTGATCATCAACATATCAATGGGCTCAGTTTAGCTTTCAGTGCTCATTATTGTCTGGTGTGAGATGCAGGACTGAGTCTGTACAGATATTTCCAAGTTTCAAAGTTATAGCCATGGTTTTATTCCCAAAGGCTGATGTAGAAAGGACCACAGCAACTCTACAAAACACTTGAGGATTTAAAAAAAAAAAAAAAAAAAAAACAAACAAACACAAGCAAACCTGCAATAGCATCATCCAAGTGACAACGCTCAGGAACAGGGCCTGGAATATTTTATAGTCATTCTGTTAGATTGCAGCACACACAAGGCTGTGAACATTTACTTTAGCTAACCACAGAGTGCAGGAGCACGCAGAGTTACATGAAAAGGGGTGCTTTCCAATGTGTGGCAATCGGGGAAGTCTAACCAGAATATTAAGAGATAGCCGTATTTTGTCTTGCACCACAAGAACCACTGCAGCTCCTTTCTTCTGCATGTAATCATCATATTGATAAAACTGGCACCAACCCAAACTGGCTTTTTTGTCCCACCACACAAAGAGAGGCAGACACAAAGACAACCACTGATGTTATGTTGCCTACCAAAGAAAACAAAAACCAAGCCACTGTTCTCCATTGCACACTCTCTGCTTGGACAGGAAGAAAACATACTCTAAGAAGTCACTTTCAAACCTCGTTTTTGGATAAAGAGCCGACTGTTTTGCATGGTAACTAGGCATGAAATTATACCAGCTACAATGCAGGCTGCTCAGTGGTTTTTCTATGTTGGCCATCAGTCAGGTGCATGAGTGCTCCCACTTAGATTTAACACTGATGCCATGCCAGAACACGTCCCATCAGCATCACGCTTGTCACTTTAGTGCAGGATGGTTTTGCTGGCATGCCAAAGCAGCAGAATCTCAGAGCGCATTGCTTTCTTGGCAGGTATTCCTCCTTGCCTAGGGGAGACAGACATAGGGGAGTTCTGCATCTAGAAAAAATAAGATTATTGTAGCCCATCAGATATGATTTCCGGCTTTAAGGATTAGAGCTGTGTCACAGAGAGCGCCAGGGAAAACAGCAGGTTGTTCCTTAGCTTGCACCTTGTAACATTTTACTGTTTACTTGCACTTATTTTAGACCGATTTCCTTTCTGAAAGCGTATCTCAGTCCTTCTCTGCAAGCCCCCACCACACGTCCAGCCTCTCATTAGAGAAACTGCCTGCAACTAAGGTTAAGCACATTTAAGGTTCACATTGTCCTCACGCTCCTTAAGGAGACAGTTTCTTCAGCAACTGCAAGTGACTGCTTCTCCTCCACTCTCAGCACTTCTGACTTCAACTTTTACCACTGTGTTGACCCTCTGCAAAGGTGAGCACCTGTAAAACAGCTCCCTGATTTACACAGGCAGCCAGACTCTTCCTCATGGCAAGAAACTGGTTCACTTGGAGCAGCAGTTACAAAAGGAGCAACATCTGCTCCATAACCGCTCAGCAGAGCGTTGCACAAGAGCAGTTACTTTAGCCAGCCTGATATTGCAAATGCCAAAGGAATTTGGTTCCCCCGTATCTCTACTCACGGGACCTCTGTTTAGAATATTTGAAATTACTTGGACTCCACCACGCTAATAAGACCCCCCTGGGTTTCACTCTGGCTCTCTTGTTTTGGCCACCTTTCACCTTCAGGAGGTTCTTCCCCGTTCATCCACTTTGCTGCCCGGTGCCAGCAAAGAGTCTCATCTGCACCCCTGCCAGCTTGGCTCCCCCCAGCTTTATTAAAAAAACATCTTCCATGAGTGCTCTGGGCCGTGGTTCAGAAAGGCTGATGGAGAACCGCAGGTTTGTCTCTGCAGGGCTCTTCACTTCCAGCTCAATTCATTCACTCTTTGATGCCCTCTGGGAACTGAAGCAGAAAATGCTGATTATTTTTGCACTTTCTACCTGTGACTTTCTGCACCTAACTGATGGGGGGGGACTTTTCCTGAGCCCGCTCTGGGAAAAGGCCCATTCCGGCAGGAAATTCGGTTCTCCTCCTCCCTCCTGAAAACAAGTCTGCTCCTGCCTCACCTCACTTCAGCCCTGACGGTGGAATTTTAATTGAAGTGACTGCTGAAAGAGGGGAGGGAAGGTGTGGTTTGGCTGCAGGACACCGAGTCAGGACCTCTTACACTCTACACCTTGCCCTGACGGTACCTCCTCCTGTGCCCTGGGGATAACCCCGTGCCATGTGGGGAGAGCCATCGTTCCACAGGGTGGGAGCATGGGAAAGGTTTGCAAAGCACTTTGATGCTGAAGCACAAAATTCTAGACCCGAGGTAACAGTTCCCTCAACGTACTGGGAATTCAGGTTCCTCCAAGTTTCCCTGCAAGCAAGGTCAAAACCACACTTCTTCAAGCTTGCTCGAGAATGACAGCCAGTCTAAAATTAAGTTGAAGAGTAACTTCTCACCCTCTTGTGAAAGAGGCCACAAAAAGCCTAAATGAATCTTCAAAGCCTAAATAGATCTCCAACAAGAAATACTCCCCAGAGAGAAGAGCAAGTACAGGCACATGTTCACAAGCCAGAGACGGGCGCTGACACCAGGGCCTGGGCAGGGCAGAGCTGCTGCTCTCGAGGGACAGGGACTCAGTGGTGGAATACACCATGGATCTGCCCCAAGTCACCTTTTGCCACATTCAGCTATGAGATTTCAGTATTTATCCATGCTAATGGAGCAGAAGAGAACATCAACGTCAAAGAAAAAGAGTTTAAGGTGAAACAGGGCACATCCCTCTTGTGCTCTTCCTTTATCCCATGAGACCTATATCATGGTAATTTGATGAAAAGTTGTTTTTCCACCCAAGCTTTGAGTCAAGAAGCCGGCAGTGACAGCATCAGAATGCTATTTGGGAATGGAACTGAAGAGCTGTCAGCTAGCTTTGTGGGGTTAAAGAAAACCAACACAGAAAACCAAACACAGGAACCAGAAGATGGCAAAACCTTAAGGTTTCTGAAAGCCAAAGGAGACAAACATCACAGCTTCAGAACTCACCGGGACTTTGTCAGTTTACAGAGCTTCCTCTCTCCTTTCACTCCCTCCTCTACATTTCAAAAGATGAGGGCGCATTTCTGGGCAGGACTGGTTTCAGCAAAGTCTCTTTGTGAAATGAGCATGAGGACATGTGCAGGAGAAAAATATAAATATTGGAGGTGGGGGTGAGAAGATGGGGAAATTAATCCAGAGGCTACTAAAGTTTTTGAAGTCTGGGGTTTTCTCCAGTTGTTCAGTGCCCTATGAAAAACAGGGTCCCTCTGTGCTGATGCACACACTGTCTTTCAAGCCAGGTCTGTGTCTGGAGCAGAAATTCAACACGCTTTTCCCCAGAGAAAGTTCTATTGTCCTGCAGTCACATTGCCAAATTCAGACATTTAATTCAAAGTGTGAAACAGAAGGATCCCAGTCCTGCTTTTAAAGGGAAAATCTCCAGGCTACCGCTCCATCACATAACTAACACCAGCTTTGTTCAGGGCAGGACACAGCACAGCTCCCTATCCTCAAAAGGAAAGGGAGGCAACATATAAACAACATATCACTGTACATCACAGCCTCAGAGCCTGCATACCTCAAACAGTAACCAGTGCTAACAGTCTGAGGCACCTCAGCAGATGTATAGCCAAGCTGCTATAAAAGAGCCTTTGTGCCGGCTGAACAGAAACAAGGCATTTTCTGTAAGGGAGACGGCCTTGACCACCTAGCAGAATAAACGGGGTTACACATTTCACACTTCCTCTGCACCAGGAACCGCGAGGGCAGATGGCACAACGCAGACGCCGTGGGCTGGAGAAATGACCTGTTCGCTTTTGCGGAACCACATCAGCGATCTGGAGGAGCCACATTACAACCAGAAGGAAGGTGACATTGCCTCACCTTCCACCTTCCTTGCTTGCAGTTTCCGTATCAGAACTGCACTGCTTGACATAAATTTGAGCAGACCTGCAACTCAGCAGAGACTTGCCCCTGTGGTAGTGTCCATGCAAAAGATCATCAGAAGTACTTCTGATTCACCATCCAGAGCTCCAGACAAACACTATTCATCCTAATGCTTAGGCACCCAGCTCCTATTTTATATATTTTGAAATATCCTTTTCACCTTCATCCTAGTTTCCAGTGCTGAAATTAGGCAAGCTCTTTAAGGCTGCAGGAGCTATGGTGCTATTTTTGGCCTAGAAAAGATAAGAAACCACATGGACGGTTTCTCCTCAGTACGAGCACATGCAGCAGCAATGCTACCATCGGCAAACTTCAGGATTTGGCCAAACATGTTATTGCATAGAAACAGAGCAGGCCTCCCGTTGGGCTCAGTAAAATGCAGCAACAAGACAAAGTGCAACTGCAAAAGGCTGTGAATACAGCACACATTTTAACTCTAAGGAGTTGGAGAGGGGAAAAAATATTATTTGAAAAAGTCAAAGAAAAAATGCTGTGTCCAAAACCTGGAAAAGCCACAGCTCACCAACATTCCCAGGGAAGCAAAAGGCCTGTTGCTTTATGAAGATTAAATCTACTATTGTTTCTCAGTTGTTGGTTTTGTTTTTTTTTTTTTTTTTTTTTTTATAAGGTTCCCCTTGGCCAAAGATGTTAGGAAGTGTCTTCAATAGGAGAAGGATATAAAACCAAGTATGTCAGTTAAATAATCCATTATAAGGTTAAACAAACAAGGTAATGTAAGGTAAGGGGAAGGTTTCTTGACAAATCATCTGTGATAAGGTTAAGCAAATCTCTCTTTTATCAAGACAGCAAAGGTACGCATACAAAGGGAAGAGTATTCTGGCTGACCTGGACAGTGAACGTGAGAGGTATACATTCTGGAGTCATTCTGGTTGGACAAGATTGTTTTTAGTGAAGCATCTGGTATGAAGGCTGTATGGAACCATTAAAAAAATTAGGTCAGGCATTTAAACCACTCTGCACCCATACACTGAGAGGGACTGCAGGAAAAAAAGATTTATAAAAACCTCATAGCTAAGATACAGACAGTTCTCCTTTGAGTATTTATGCAGAATTATACATAATATTAATTATCAACACCCACTTACTAGGAACTTCCTTAGTCCTTATCAAGGGCAAAGAACATTGCCCTTACACAGAGTTACTGAGGAGTGAACTCTGCTATCCCTTGGGCAAATGTTTTCTCTCTCTTTGTAAGACAGTAACACAAATTAAAAAGTATGGTTACAAAGGATTAAGGGTGCTCAGTTAATGCAAACTAGCACTCTCTCCTGCATTCCTCACTAATACAGTGGTGACATAACCAGCCAAAACATGTAGCTTTAATTCAAGTAAGGTTTAAAGAAGTTACTGCCAAGTAATTACACCCATTGGAGGCCTATGAGCAGAGGAACCTTCATTAATACTCTGCTGCTATTCTCAGAGCACTTTTCTAACCAGCTGCACCAATCTGAAGTGGCAACCATGAACAAGAGCAGGCAACAAGTTTTCATGAACTAACTTGTGCTTGCCTTTCAGAAAGCACAGCAACACAAGGTCTAAGCACGGGCAAGAGGACAGTGAGCAAGGAACCCACATGCAAATGCTGGCTGCCGACTCAGAGAGACTGGGACAAGCCAAAGATAAGTGAGTTTTCTGATAAGGTGCTTCTCTCTTTATTACAGCAGGAAGGTGACAGTAGCACTTCTGGAATTGCAAGCAGCTTTCTACTGTCATTTTTCTGCTTTCTAATGAACTGCTGGCTGAGTCCAAACTATGGGTTCCCATTTATTTCATTGCTAATCCTAGCCTCTGTCTAAGAACCTGTGCTTAACCTCAAAGAGTGCCGGATGCTTCTGAAGACTGCTTCCAAGAACAAAAATAAGGCACTCAGCTGGAGCTCCCTACAGCCATTCAGTAGGAAGGATTAAACCCAGAGACTTCGATGGAGCTTAGATCCAGTGGGCATGACCCTACCTGTGCTCTCTTCATTACACAAGAGCATGTCATGCCTTTTCCTAAACCTCTTTCTAAGCTAATGACTCTAAAGCACTGGCTGAAGGAGCCTCATCTCATAGCTCTGCATAAACATTTAGGGCTCCCATCCTGTACTGACATGTGCTCTTAGCTATAAACCAGAACAGACACTAAATGAAGCGGTTTGCTCTACCCTAGCAACACTCCCAGGGCATCAGACCACCAAGCGCAGAAGCTGATGGCTGGAGCTTCATCTATGCTGCAGCCCTGGGAGCAAGTCCCTGCCAGCAGCACAGGTAAAACGGCATTACGCAGACTGCAAAGCTTGCCGTGGAGCAGAAAAACTGCTGAGGTGCTTACTTGGAAAGGAGAGCTTACTGTAGTGGCTTTCCTCTTATCAGCAATACTCCACATCAAAGTACAACACTGCAGTGTGGACAAAGTATAAATGGATAAACAGTGATTTCCAATTCAGAGTCTTAAAAAACACTTTGGGTCCCTAACAGCAATTTAAATTACACACAGGCTTTGACTCTTTTGCTGAAGTCCCCATTACTACACAAACTGCAAGTAACTGGCATTAAGTTCAGCTGGTTCTCAAGAATGCCACTGATAAAAATCAGCCAGAACTTTTACTTTTGCATCATTACTGTAACAGTATTTTAAACTTGCACAAGAAAACTGAAAGAATCACTGCCAACTAACTTGCTTTCACTAAGGACATCAGCAGAAATTCACTTTTATGTAAGAAACTACCCAGAAATAACCAGAACTCAACTTGCAGTTCCTGCAAGGACGTCCAAATAGACTTGCAGCCTGAAACTTCAAGATTTAAGAAAACAAAACCAGTTAGCTCCCCAAACCCTTCCAATTATGTTCCCAACTTCTTTGTGACACATAAAGGTCATTTTGGTCTTAAGCATGCAGGAAGATAATCCCCACCCTTCAGGCAATCAGGATTTCTGGCAAGATTTTAAGAGGTCTCCAGCTGATAACCATGGAAGTTCACACCGCCAGGAGTCCAGATAAGCTTTTAACACAGGAAATTAGTGCTAAAATGTTTTAAGCATTTTAAGGATCAATTAAGAATGGTACAACAGTCCAGCAAAGTAGAACCAGGTTTGTTACTCCAAATCAGATGGGTTTAGAACATAAAACAGCAGCAGCAGCTCTTCAGCCAGGAGATGTCTACAGGAAATGAGGTTAGACAAATCCCAGACAATTAATCCTCCATGTGGTCAGATTACATACTCACACCATCCACAGAGTCATCAGACAACAGCACAGAGCACCGAGTTCAACTGCTACCTGCCTGCTGCAAGGACTGGCCGTTGCAGGTTGTCATCTTGCATTTTTCCTGGTCATCCATGAACCAATGGTTCTCCCACAACCTAAAAAGCCAAGCTGCTTGCTGACATATGTTAAGTGCATTTGGGTACAACGCACAGGAAGACTCAAGATACTCATTTCTCATTAGTAACTGCAGCTGCAAGCTATTAAAAAAGCAATACGGCAGCACACTGAATGTCATCTTTTGCCTTGTAAGCACAAAGTCCATCAAGGACAGTGACTTTAGGAGCAGGCAACTGGGAAGAAAAAGAGCAATTGGCAGTTCCTGGGCTGAGGTGAGAAGTAACCTGTTGTTAACAGGTCTTTTCAATATATCTCCCCGCACCAGCAGCGGACCAGTGACTGCAAAGATGGTGAACTGGCAAAACACAACTGTACAGATCACAAATGCCTCCTCAGAGATTGCCCTAGTCCACCACCAGCCCAGAGAGCACATGGAAATGCTTGCAGAGCAGCTGCTCCGTGCTGTGTCAAGGCAGAGTCAGCCTGCTATCTACTATTTTCTCCAAAAGCATTAAGAAAAGCCCTCATAGCAGGTTAGTGCTACAAACCAATACGGCTGGCTATAACCACTATGTAAAGCAACTCTGGAGAATTATCTGGGTTCATCCACTCCAAAAGAAAAAGAAAATGATGTTTCACATTAAATTGTTTTTATAAAAGTAATAAATTGTAAAAAAAAGTTATAAAAATTTACATCAAACCCCATCATATCCGTCCATTTAAAAGATCCACCTTTTGCTTCTTCTCTGTAATAATTCAATTGGGTTTATTGTTTATTTAAAAAATTCAATTATTTCTCAAAACACCATACTCCAAGTATAATACAGCCAGCACTGAAGGCAGCTGAGCTGAATGTGTTTCTACCAGCCCTTCAGTGACCTCAGCTAGTTTATATTAAGCCCCTTCCCCACATCAGCACTTCATTTCTATTTCCCATCACTAAACAAGTCTGGCTTTTCTCTCCCATGCTTACAGGCTCTGACACCTCCATGCTGCTGGCGCTTTAAGCCGTGCACAGAACGTCGGCTCTAATAGATTGAGGGGACAAAAGCAAATATTCTCTCAAAATTTACACAGTTAACATCCTCCCCCCCAAACTTCCAGGTCACAGTCCCCCTTTACATATAGGTCTGTTAAAAACTTCCATACTGAGAGCCCCAGCTGAAGACGCTTCACATCCACTTCATCTAAGAAAGAGTATTTTTTTTTAATTATTATTTTTTTTTACTGTCAAGTCACTTGGGACATTTCACAGAGATTCTGTTTACACACAAGTAGCCGTGAAATGGTTTATTCTCCCACCCTCATCTTTTATACACAGGGATAAGCACTAAATAAAGTGGAAAAGAAAACTTGCCAACTCAAAGTTTGGTCAGACATAATTGACCCATGGGAAACAACTGACTATACAGGTATTACTGGGTTTTATATTGATTACGTTTCAAATTTAACCATATTCTTCCAAGGTCTCCAGTCAGGTGGGATTCACCTACGAGAGGCAGCGCAATGAGTAGCTCTGATCACAGTCATTTCTTCCAAGTACTGAGCCTCACAGCTCCGGCAAGCTGTAAAGTAAGAGTCAACCCTGCAAAAAAAAGGGATGGCTTTCCAACAAGTTCAGAAGAGAAAAATACATCAGAAAGCTTCTGGTCTCATACTTACCTCCCTCTGCCAATCCTCATTGCTGCTCAACAGAACAAACTCAAATCCTCAAGTATCTTCTGAGTGGCCTAATTAAGAAACTGGGATGATGTGCTATTTTATTAGAGTTCTTTGTGCTGTCATGCAATGAAGGATTAGCCTTTCCTGACTTGTCCTCAAGATAACAACTAATCCTGATGGCTCTCCCTAAACTCAACAGGCTGCACAGAACCTAATTTCTAACAAAACCACTTCAGGAAGACAGTAATGGGGAAAAAAAGCAATACTTCTGTTTGCTGGATTCATGGCCAAAGCTTCCTTAGAGTCTGCACGACACCAAAGTCCCCATTTCAGCACCCCTCAGCTTAGGCATTAGATAAATCACACAGCTAACTAGGGACAGATTAACCATGTGCTCACAAAAACTAGGTCAGTCTCAAACAGTCTCTATAGCCTGGAAAGGCATGTATGTGTAAGCACAAATCACACAGCCTTCCTCTTTTAAAATGATGGCCAGCAGAAAGTCAGTGAGATCCAGACTCAAGTAACTTTGCTACATCACTTGGCGCTATATACAAAGTGGTTCTTGATTTCTACAACAAACAAGAAACGTTTACCAACCTGAGTTCAGAAATCACTAAGGAATGACTCAGCAATATCAACTTTAACGCTCTTTGAAATATTCGGTTCTCAAATATTTAATTATTTTCTGAAGTGAAAGAGCTAGGCCAGGACTTGGGTGCAGATCTGAGATCTGTCTCCTATTCCAAACCTCCCTAACCCACACCTTGGTTTCACAAACTTAAACTGCAGTCTTTACTCTCTCCTTTGACCTCTCTTGACCTCCTCAGCAAACATAGCTACTAAAATTAGACCACGGTGGTCATACCACACTGCCTCCCCCACTGTCGTCACAGGCTCCCTGTCACATCAGTCATGTGTTTTAGTCTCACACTGAGCCCCATGCATCACCTTCCCTGCCCAGATAAAGCTCTTCTCTAGTCTTACCTGTCTGTCCTCTGACAAAATGCCATTCCTCATTACCTTCATGAAGCTCAATCTCCTCAGAACGGATGGCCACCCACTTCCAATTTATTCTGAAGCCAAAAAGACACCTCTGAAGCGTTTCAAAGATAATATTTAGTGCTTAAGAAAATATGATTTATAAACATCCACCTAAAACACTGAGCATGCTTGTTATCCTCCCTCTCTCTCACACACACACACGATTTGTATCATACATTTCTTGAATGAAGAGATGCAATAGGCTACACGCACATGGAGAGATAAGGTATCTGTCGCTGTCAGGGTTTGCCAAGTTCCTATGCTCTGACTTAAAAAAAAAAATGCACAAGCTTTGAAGCTGGGACTATATATATATATATATATTAGAGCATCTGATTTCAGAAGTACGGCTGGTTGCTCCTACCACACAGACAAGTCGAGTCTTACATTTGCTGCCTGGAGTCCAAGGCTAGGGTCCACAGAGCAAGGGCAACCGAACATCACAGTCCAACCCCACTGCCCCACACTGACGGCGGTGAACCGAGGTGCTTCAGAGCTCCCTGTCCAAAGCACCCCCTCACAGACCCCTCCTGCCCTGCTCCAAGAGGTGCTGCCATACGTTAGCCTGCTACAAAAGGACTGAATCTCCTTTTTCGTTAATGAAGGATTTCTTTTTCAGAGGGTAAAGCAAGGGAACTGAAGGTTAGCAGTTAACAGTTGCATCTATCCCCAGTCTTTCAGTTCTGATCAATCGCTGCAGGACTTTTATCTTTTTTTGACTTCTGGCTATCTTACAGGAAACCATAAACTTCCGTTTTGCCCCCAGGAGAGTCCATTCCAGAAATGGTATGTTCTGGCACTGCCAATGTACTTGGCAGACGTAATGTGAACTCTAAGGGCTCTCCTAACTTCAGTGAATTTCAGAGTAGCAATTATCTTCAATTACTCCAGATGAAAGACCACACAAAATGTTAATTCAAATCCCCCCTCTCCTGTAAGCCCCCCGCTATCCCTAGTCACCACTGCCCTACTTTTTCCCTCGTCAAAGCCCAAAAGATTGGGCCTACTCTTCTTTGATGCTCACGTTTCCTGATGTGACCGCTCCCTTCCTCATAGCTTCTTTTCCATGCATATTATAAAAAATCCTGTCTCACTTCAGGACACGTAAGAGTACTTGTTACTAGTCTGGAGGAAAGCACTGCCCCCTCTGTCTGTCTCCACACAGACACTTTCTGCTTCTTACCTAATTTCTCCCACCACCTCAATCAGGACAGAAGGAAAAACTGACAAAACATGTGGGCATTTGCACCAGCAGTTAGAGGTAGCATAAGCTCCCCCGTTGGATCCAGCTGTTTCTATTGCGCTGTAGGACATGAAGCGGTTCATATCACCTGAAAGCAATGTGTGTCAGAAGAGTTTAATTACTGAAGAAATTAATGGGATATGTACCACCACTGCCTTGATTTCTAGAAGCTACAAAGAGCTCGTATTAAAGTTACCAGCACCCTGAAGATGAGGATATTAAACACAAAACTCAGCAGCAGCTACGAAACAAGGCTGAAACAACACTAAGCTACAGAGTGATGTCTTTGTAATTCAGATACATTTCAAGGAAACATTAGACTCCAAACGAAAACCGAGATCACCAATACGTTGGGATGGTTTAAATCACAAATGAGATAGATAGCTTGTCATCAAACCCGAAACCTGTTCTCAGGCTGAATAGCCAAGACTGCACGTGGCACCACAAGGCAGTGCACGAGAAAACAAAACTAGCACATCTTTGTGATCCACGCAAGACAAACTAGAAGAACTACTGGCCGGAGGAAATGAGACTTAAATATGTAAACTTTTTCTGAGAAAAACACCCAGCAGTGTGCCAGAAGTCCAAAATACCAATATTCACTAGAAATCGCTTCCTAGGAAGTTCAGTACAAGCCTTTTGTCCTCTTCAAGAGGACGGACTGCGCTCTGTATCACTTTTTAAACTGTCAGGCTCCCATCTGTAAGCTTCAAAGATTCCACAGCTCCATTCTTTTCATTACTTTTTTTTCTTCCAATTTGCTGCATAAAATCTGCAGCTCTGGCTGCTCCACCCTATAGAGGGCTGAGTTTTACAGCTATTTGTCAAATAGCAGTAACGCTCTCGGCTTTGTTTTCACAATGATGATAATCCTTGCCATAAGGAACTTTCATTTAAGAGGCATGTCTCATTTGTGACTCACTTGACCTGTCTCAAGTAAGGCAACAGCTACAAGCCTGGTCACAGGAACCTAAAATCCATCGTGGGCTGCAAACTGGTCCTGAAGCAGCAGCCTGGGTGCGTCAGATGAAGCTCCCCAGAGCCCAGGGAGCTTCAGTTCTCCTCAAGCTTGCACATACTGTTGCTGCCTCTTTTCTGGGGCGAGATGAAACAGGAAATCCAAAGAATCGTGGTGTCAATTCCTCTACTGTATTTGCTGAAAAGCTCCTGACGGCAGGAAGAGCGGGAACAAATCTTTACAAGTCTCGAAGCGGGCAATAACCGGTGCCACTAATGAAGTGGTCTGAGAGGCACCACAGAGAGCAGCAAAGTGACAGAAACACAGGAAGGGGGGAAAAAAGGGTTTTAAGACAGACTGCTGCGAGCAGAAAAAAAACACAGAGCCAGGCCTGGAGACGCATTTGGGCACACCACCAGAGTCAGAGCCAGGGAAGATGAGCAGCACAGTAAAGACATTGTGGGATCCTAAAAATCAGAGAAAGGGGGCAGTGACAGTCATGGAGATGAGTAGAACGACTCTGGGCATAGAGCCCACTGCAAGAACACTGCAGGGGGAAAAAAACCACTCGCTCTGAGGTCCGGCAGGGCATTCCATGTCCAAGATGCTAAGAACAAAATCCAAAGAGCTGGGGGGTGACTGCACAGACCTGAGCTCCTCATTTGCACTGCCACTTGTGACTCTCCAGAATAGGAAGTGCAGGAAGCAAAGGAGAAGTTTGAGGTTTGGGTTTTCTGAGGCCATGCCGTTTTGTTTGACGAGCCTCGTGCTGTCACTGCTTCCCTTTCGATGGGAACCGTGAAGAATGTGGTGGCTGTGCCCCAGCAGAGCAGGCACAGATAAACCTTTTGCTCCGTCAGAAGCTCACTGAAATACAATGCTTCGCAATTCACATACAGTGGCCTGTTACTTGATGTTCATGAACGTACAAGACATGGGAAATGTCGCTTTTACACCAAGCTTTCCTAACACAGCCATTACAACAGCTGTGTTATTTCGCACAGCTATTGCTTTATCTTAAATAAAATACCAGGCACATTTAATCTAGTTGTCTGGGCAATGAGAGGACCAGATCAAAAAAAGGAAAAGATGACAGGTTTTTAAATTGAAAAGCCTCAAATAAATGAGAGCAGATCTATTCGTCTCAGAAGCAGCATGCTTTCATCACTGAAACTCTTCCCTCTCTCCAAAACAGCTGAGCCTTAACATCTCACACTCATGGGTTACTTCTGAACGTTGTACAGTTTATACACTTCACAGAAACCAATTTTAAGTAATTCATGGCACTTGGGAGAATCCAGCACTACGGATAATTTAACAGAAGCTGACCAAACGAAATAGATCTTGAGAAAAGACCGACCTAATTCTGTCAGGTAGCATTCTTAGTGCAGTTGTGTGCTATTGTTAGCTATTTCAAGCCAAAATTTGATCATACTGAATTTAGGAGGTCTTTGCCAGTTTCAGTAGGACCAAAATGCTGACCTTCAGTAAGTTATCAAATGCCACATGGTACAGGCATTCACACCAGAAGTTATTTAAACTCAGAATGTCTAGAGTAAAAATTTTATGCTGCTAAAAACTGTGGAAAAATGTAGCGACTCCTCATGAACAGCCCAAACCACGACACCAGCAACACATAAACTAGTTCCAGGTCTGTAAGCGGGGAACGGGGAGAGCCACTGTTAGCCCAGGAAGTCTTCATGCACAAAAGATATGAATGAATTACTGCAGCTGGAAACCTCCTTCCCCTTCCTCAGAGGATTTCCCATCACTGAACTGTGAACTGAAACGAAGCAACAGCTTCTGGGGACAGAAATTCAGTGTCAGAAGTTCAACACAAGTCTTTGCCAGTGAAAGAGCAGGTCGGCAGCAGTATCTGTCGTCATCTGTGACCACAGCTCCTTTGTCACATGGGCAGATGAGTCCCCCTCTTAACCACATCTCATAAAAGGACAAAGTGATAGCTGCGTACAAGTCATAAATGTTTGTGTAAAAATATAAACTGTTCACCCTCTCTTCTGTTCTCAACTTCTCCCTTATTTCTAAGGCAGACCCACCAGCGTTTTCCCTGGTCCTGGAGAAGAAACTGCAGCTCAAGCCCAGCAGGTGTTTTCAATCAGACAGTCTGTAAACACCCGGGCCTCACTTCAAAGAGCCCAGCGTACCCGGGCAGAAGCCCCCATCGCCCCTGGGAGGAGCCGCCAGCCCCCAGCATCCAGCAGGAAGAGCAGCAGGAAACTCTGCCACAAGCAGGCTGGGGACTCTCTTGTTTTTTTCCCCCAAGATGCCAAATTCACAGCCACGTCAGTGTGGGCAGACCCTGAATTTCAGTGAAAGAGTGGTGGCTTGTCTCTGCTGACGTCAAGGACCTGCTACGCAGGCGTCTGCAGGATGGGGCTGCTAGCAAGTCCCCTGAGCAGCAGCGAACTTGGGCTGCGGGCAGGCTGCGAGGCAGCTCAGTGTGCAGGGTGACAGTGCCAGCCACCATGAGACATCTCTGCCATGGCTGTAGTTTGGGGAAAACAACTGTCACTGTCAGGGCAAACATCTGTCAGCCTTGCACATTTCAACTGCAGCAAGTTACACATTAATTGTATCATCTATTTTCCACACTGACACCATGACATACTCAGCTAAAGAAGATAAAAGAGACTTGGACAGTCAAGACTGCAGGGACTCGTGGTCATTTTGATTTAAGCTTATTCTGTTTCTGCCCGAATAAAAATAACTGTTATGAATGATGAATGTTCTTCCCCTCACCCCAAAGTGCTTAATGTCAGGCTCCATTTCTCTCCTTACTATTGCACTTCCATATTTGTGCACATCTCTCCCAGGATGACACTCGTAAGAAACAAAAAGCGTAGCAAATGTACAGTTGGATGGTCAGGTTGCACAGAGAGGTGAGCTCTGGAGGAACTGCTGCACAGCTGTACAACAGCAATCCCCTGCTGCCAGCCTCCCCCACCCTCTCCTCTACCTCCCCAAAAACACACACCTCATTCTCCATGCCCTCATCCTTACCTCGTAGGACCATACACACTGCACTCCCGCAAATCTCCGTACGCATCTTCCCACTTCCACGTCCTCGTGGGTGGTGTACATCTCTCGCAGGCACTCGCCAATGTGGGGCACCATTCTCCGCAGGACTTCCCGGCTCATGATCACTCCTGGTCCCCCCATGCAGAAGTTCTCGCCTGGTTCTAGCGCCAACTTCCCCATCTCTTCCGTGGTGCCGAGGCCAGTCTGACCAAGAAAGAGGGGCTCGCTGCTGTTCAAACTCCTGAGGAAGTTCTCCAGTTTGTCTCCTTTGATGTAAACATCGTCATCGGCTCTCATAAACCATTCGTATTTGTCCAAGTAGTGGTCATGCATGTATTTGAGCATCATGAAAGATTTCTTCTGGGGTGGGTAAGAGTCATCTACACCTGGAAGTGGCACGATGGGGATGGGAATAGAGGTGTCCGAACCCTCACTGGAGAAGAATTCAACCTTGCCAGGAATGGTTTTGGACCACGTTCTAGATTGAAAAAGACAATAAGGACTAATTAAGTATGCAAACCAGGCAGGCAGAGTGCTACCAGAGACCACTCAAAGGAGCTACACCTCATCTGCTTTACAAATTTTCTTTTTAAATGCCTGAAGGGTTATTTTTTCCCATGCAAAGGAGGACATTCACATGGCACACAGAGCAATTGGTATAACACACAAAAATTCTGATATGATAAGCATCTGAATATCATTTTTGCATGTCTATCTGATAGATAAAGAATTCAACAGGAGTAGTTCACTAGTGGCAGGCGGGATTTCTTAAGCACACTCGGTATTGGTCTAACAGCTATTTGTCACAAGATACAGGGCGAAGACAAAGGGAGCCAAGAAGGGCGAACAATTCACATATAACTGGATTTAATGCCTCCAAAGCTTCCCCGCAAGTTATCCAGCGTCATATCCAGCTGCCATTCCCTCTAAGCCCCCCAAAAGCTCAAACCTGTGTTCAGAAGTACTGACTTCCAGAGAGAAAATAGATGCACATTTCACATGAACTTGTGAGAGGAATCGGTATCCTGTGGGAAACCAACCAAACAGCAACTTCTCCAGAGGCTGTGTGGAGAAGCATGTAGGGCTTTGGCAGAAGTAAAATGCTGCTGCCTGTTTGTGACAGCTGGAGAAACACAGAGCATGGTAGCACTAGTAACCTCAAATGGGTCTGCCCAGACCAGCAAAAAACTACCAGAAAACTAGTCCTAAGAGATGCGTGCAAAACATGTAATCCCAACAGATGACCTGGTGCTACCAACACCCGCACCTCCAGCAGCTTCCCCCACACTTCAGACCAGATTTTAGTAGAGAGGAACACCACAAAAGAAGAGCGTTTTCTGTGCGAAGGAGCACAGTGACATCTGCTCCACACCTTCCATGCTCTTCTTTGCCAAATCCAACCCATCTGCGTGGGCAAACTGGGTCACTTATAATGCAGGAAGAGACGTAGGATGATTCAAGGCAGACTGCAGAACGCTGAACCTCCTCCAGGGAGGATTTTCAATCATGTAACTGTTACAGCCTTGCCCTAAAAATTATGAATTTTAAGCTTTCGGTACCATTTTCTCAAATCCTACCTGGGAAAAAGCCGAGTTCATGTATCCTTCGCAAAAACTCACAGAAAACTATCTTCATTGGTAAACCAACAGGTTTTGTCCTTTTTTGTATAGGGGGAGAGTATTTTCTAATCATGTTTAGCGACTATGCTCAGAATATAACCTATATTCAAAGCTGAATGTGAAAACACTCTCAAGGTAAGAGGGACAGTATTCCCTCAATGCATCACTATCACTTTTACCAGATGCCTCTCAACATAGGTTTCTTGCCAAAAGTAGAACAGATTTTGGGCAGTACAAACCATCTGAAATTTGAAATCTCCAGAATTAGCTACTGTACAAAGTCTGAAATGTAAAAATATTTCAGAAGAATTATTCCTAAAGTTCCACTGGGAAATGCAAAGGTATTTAATCAGTACTAACTAAACATCAACCTCAACACCTTAACAGTTACACACTAATTCAGCTTTGTGTAATGAATATCACCCAATTACTTTAAAAGCTTTGTCTTCTGGATTTCTTACTGCCATGGGCAGTGTATCATTGAAAGAGTTTAGATCCCAGCTTCCCTGAAGAGTACAGAGTAAAGTCAATGGAAACATTCCTCTTGACTTCCCAACAGAGGTGATGAGGCCTTTAATCATCAGTGACGCAATTAATGCCCGGTACTAGCGGTTATAAAGTCACATCCTGCTAAAGCACTGAAAACTACCCGTTTTAAAATGAGACATGCTCATATCTTGAACTTTCACTAACTATGAAGGAAGTTCCGCTGTTTATTTTCTGACACCCACACCCCACATAGAAATCATCTAGTCTTCCCATATCAACTCCCAATCTAAGTTTAAAAAAAGTTCTTCACTAAAGGTACCTTGAAGCGTTCAAATTTTAATCTCATAGAAAGAAAAGGCAGCTCGTCTCATCCACTGTGACCAGTTCCCAATGCAGCTTCAGGTGGACACTTTTCAGACAATCACTGGGGGAAGTTATAAGCTAAAGTCTTATGGAAATTTCTGCTTATTGACTTTTTTTATCCAAAAGCAAAGAATGAACTTTCAGACTTGCTCTCAATACCCTGAAAGATCTGCCTTTGAAATGATTACAAATCACAGACAACGCAGGATGTCTTCTATCACTCCAAGCTCTATCTCCCTGCTCTCCCACCAGGTACCCTCACCTCAGGACCCCTTTACGTATTGTCAAGAGACGAGTTCCCATTCAATGGGGCGGGAACAAAATGCATGTACATCCATAAACCCTGGCACGTTTGATTCCCAGTCCTCATATTGCATTATACCCCTCAGCTCAAAGCCAGTTTGACCCCATCTTTTCATGGCTCTGGGACATATTTAAGTTCCACCCTAAACCAGGAGTAAACCAGATACATATTCCTGCGTACCGGAGGGGCACAACATACCTAGAAAGATCGTGCCCTAACAATAACCACACACCAAGGATCAACGTGTGACTTGGGTCAGCACCACAACATTACTTTAGGCTTGGGATCTCACGTTGACCATGCCCCAGCACAGCTTGTTTGTTCATTTCCTGCGACAACGCAATTTCAAGGATGAGACAACTCGCCGTGTTATTTGTGACTGTGGCTTTGAGCATTTGTTCAAACTGAGACAGACGAAATATGCTCCCACTTCGAAAAATTGCCTGAGTGTCTGTGTCAACGCAAGCGCTGCTCAGTGGAGGCTGAAACAATGGGAGTCACCATGTGCTGCTCTTTATGTCCAAGCCACAGCTCGCTGCTCCACACGGCCCCTTTTTGGGAAGAAATACAGAACAGTTTGCTCAGGAAACATGTTGTTGCACCCAGCCAAAGCAGCCAAACCACACATTGTAAAATGAACTGTAAGTACATTTTTCTGACCCCAGCTATCAGCAGAACAAAGGACTGGCAAATGCAGGGGAATTCTGACCAAAGCTACCTTTAACTTTTTTATCTGCTGTTGCAAAAAATCAGACCTGGCTCAATCACAAGCAGTTCTGAAGATTAGCACGTCAACAGCTACGTTTCTTGCCCATCCTACCATCTCCAGTCCAGTTTATCATGTCTGCTCTCAGGTTGTGGGCAGCAACCTGACGCCTCCAGCTCCTCAGGCACGGAGCTCCTGTCTCAACATTTTCCTACTCCCATGGCCCCAGCAGCACCCACTCCCACCGGCTAACACATAACACAGCTTTCCTGGTCAAGGCTTCTCTAATATAAGATTTGCAGACTTATATTCTGCAAATCAATTTTAAGTTTGATAATTAAAAAAAACAAACAAACAAACAAACAAGGGAAAACATTTTTAGCAATACTTGACGCCCTCCTTCTACCCACAAGGGCTCCTCTGTTACCCTCAGCTGTTTAAAGGAAACGCGGTCACATTTCTGACACCCGGCTCCTGTATCTACATCTGCAGAGACCACCTCCACTGCAGCAATCACTGGTGGCCTCAGCCAACTTAAGGCCATTTCAACTCTGTCCTGAGAGAAATACCAGGTTCTGAATACAACCGATATGCATACTGAACCGGTGATTTAAAAACTCAGCAACTGACCTGCTCTGACAGATCCCAACCTTATCTCCTCTGTGTAATCTGAATCTGCTCGGTTAAACCGGAGGATGTGCATGAATCAGGATGGCAAGGCTCCCTATTACCTTCCCCTGGTGCAGCGACCTGGTTTCTCTCAGTGCACAGGGCACATAACTCCAGCAAACTAGAAGCTAGCGTTAACAACAGAATCAAAGTGCAATTTAAATAAACACAAACATAGATAAATTAGATAACACTTCCTTGTAAGAAACCTCTTAGCAGAGGACATTAGGACTGCTCCAGTGTTGGTGGCTACCAAGTCAATTTTACCACTGCTTAATTGGTTTTGTGCACTGGATATCAGCTCTGTGTATCCTAATTTGAGCAAGTCACAAGCAAACTGGGTGCAAAGACTTTGTCACAGCTGGTACAGATATTCATGCAATACAGAAAACTGTGTGCACAAAGAGAGTGCTAAAAAACCCCAGTATTTTTTAAAAATTGACCACTACTCTAGTCACCACATGTTGTCATAAGTCATTTCTTAATTTAAGAAGACATTTAAAAATCATAGCTTGGAGCAGGAGGAGCACAGATCTGGAAGGTTTTATATTCAGTTTCCAGTGTTTATTATTTATTTGTATTACCTTGCTTTATTATCAGCTCTGCACACTCAGCAGAAGCACAGTCAGCAATGTTACTCAGACAGTGCTCCCTTTGTAGAGACCCAAACTGAAGACGATGACAAAAAATGTATTTGGTTTTTGTCTGCAGCTTGGGAACCTCCCTCAGAGGAGATCAGAGAAACCATTTAAAGTTTTGAGAAAGAGCCATCTTGTATAAATATGCTGAAGAAAATCATAATTTGTGAAGAACTCAGCAAGATAAACAGACCTAAAGGACTGATTTCTTGAATACACAGTTCAGCTAAATTTCATGTTGAATCAGGGACAGTTTTGTGTAACTGCTCTTCAAGGTCCCTTCTTTCCAGCAACGCTTCCTACAGGGGAAGGAATGAACTACAGTTTAGCCACAAGAACTGAGCAAGAAAACCAGCACACTGTTTCTGCATGTGGTACTGCAGATGATCATCATGTGAGGTCAGAAAAACAAGCTCTTTTTTTAAGTTTCCAGATAGGTTTAAAAGAGCTTGACAGTGAAGATCTGCATTACAGAATTCAGATTTTGAGGAAGCATTCGTTCCAATTTTTTGCAGGACAGCTTGGTATCTAGCTTTAACAGAGAACCCGAACAGCTTCTACAGCTCCCTGGAGTCCTTTGAATTAAACTCCTCCAATTTAAAGTGATGCCAGTTTTCTGTCTGTGGATATCCACCCACCTTCCTTGTGGAAAG
Organism: Larus michahellis; assembly: GCF_964199755.1. Lineage (NCBI taxonomy): Eukaryota > Metazoa > Chordata > Aves > Charadriiformes > Laridae > Larus > Larus michahellis. Next base: position 3,841,929 of record NC_133904.1, on the reverse strand, counting down.
AGGGACAGAAACGGATCCATCATCCGTAGACACACCAATACTCAGTGGGTCGGACTAAGATCAAAGACCAAGTGTCCCAGAGGTTTGGGCCATATGGTTCCTTCGGGGTACATAGGTGACTTTGTTTCTCCATATCCCCCAGGCATCCATACCAGTTGCTCTCGCTGTATTTGTTTTCATACTGTTCCTTAAACATTCTTGCAAATTTTAGCTAAGTGCTTACTGCTCGGAAAGCCCAAGTATGTCATACTTCTGCTAGAGGGCACAAGAGCAGGACACACCGAGTTCTCACTATTGCAACACTCCAGTACGATTGAACGATTGATACGTTAAGCAAAACATGTATCGCGTTGTCATGATGTTCAAAGTCACTTCATGTGACTTCCTCCTGAAAGGCAAGACTGCATGCTCCACGATCCATCTTATTACCTCACTAGCAACCAGAAACGACCAAAACCAAATACCACCCAACAGCCTCGACCTAGGCTCTGAATTTAAAAGCAGCACAAAAATGTGTTTTGTATTACACTTCTGCAGCAGCTACTGCAGGCTTAGACAGATAATACAAACTCCTTTAGACCCCAAATCCTTCTGGCTGCCTTTCACTTAAGCTTTTCCAAGCACTCAGGTATTTAGATTCCACTGCAGTCTGTTTCCTATAAGCCACCACGAACAGTGTGGCAGCACGTTCGAAATGGAGCCTCCCGAAGGGCATCCCTCTGCTGCAGGAGCGGGACGGCTTAGCACGAGCCCTGGCCTCATGCGTGTGGCCTCGTGGCACTTCAAGGTGCCGTGGGGACTGTCCCAAACTGAGAAGTACTGCAGCTGTTCCTGCAGAGATCCTGCCAAAGGCCAACATCTCGCCATTAACTGCATTCACACTAGGCTCCTGCCACGTTTCCCAGGAAATCTAGTTGCTACGCAAAAAAAAAAAAAAAAAAAAAAGAAAAAGGGTTAACTGCCTGATATTTCTGTTCCTAAGACAGCAGACTTAAATCTTCTCGGAGACTGCTTACTGCCATCCTCTCCTTCCCGCAGCTCTTTTAGGACAACTCCCCCCAACTGCAAAACCATTAGCACATATTGTTGCACTTTCCCTGAACTCCAGCCATACCTTAACTCCTTCCTGCACAGCTTTTTTCCTGACTATTTCTTGTCCTTTGATGTGACACTGCGGTTTCTGCTGCTGCACTTCACCAGCCTCCTGGAAGGGAAGCTCTGCTAACCTGGCTGTCAGATGCAATAACTGCTGAAGCTACAAATCTCCCGTCCAAAAACCCCATAGATCTAAAGCTTATTCTCTGCCTCGCAGATTACAAAAGCACGACTGTTTCAAAAAGCTGGTGTCTCCTGAAAATCCAGCAGGCCCGTTTTGCCTTGCAGTGGTCATTTTGCTCGTGATTGATGTTCAGGAAGTGGATTGCTTCCCCTCTTGTTAGGCCCTATCTGGATTCACAGCAGCAAGGATCAGCAAATGCTCGGGTCCCTTTTAGCTGTGTCTGTAAATGGCCTTTGAGCCACAGCAATTTGGAGGTATTCAGCCTATGAATCCCTAATTCCTTTCAGCGCTCTGGCTAGCGTGGTATCAAGGCTCTGCACACGCTGCCACCCCGGGAATGCCTTGCTAGCAGCTTCCCATTTCACTCGCTGTGCCAGCGATTCAGCTCACCAGGATGCTTTGTCAATGTAGTAATCCCAGCAATTGTCTGCTTGAGTACTTCATGGCAATCAAAAGCCATTTAAGATTTCAGGTTTGTCTTCCTCTCCCCACTTCTCCCCAAAGATGTCTTCCTGTCACCAGGACATTAGCTTGTTTCTTTTACCAACAGAGGGGAAAAAAATGCTTTCAGCCCTACCGCAATGTTAAGAGGTCTCTTCATTCAGCCCTTCCCAAAGCGGACATCATCTCTAGAGGTTAAACCAAAATAGCAGTGCAGTAAAAAGCAATACTCAGATCTGCTTCCGAGGGCTGAAGGAGCCTAATGCCATTAGCTGAATTTGTTAACTTGTATCTTTAGCCATTTTTTTTGTGTGAGCAGATGTTGCAGATCTGGTTCTGTAAACCCAGCTCTCCCACAGCACGGGACTGCTCAGCAAGCACGGGCAAAGCCAGGGACGAGAATCCTTCCCACACCAGCAAAGTGAAAAGCTCCACAATTAACACTCATCTCTGGACAATGTTGTGATAAATTTCCCTTTCTTGAATTCTTGACACAAAATCTGATGGATGCTAGACAAACTATTCTGCCATAAAACCTGTTATGTGATGTCCCAACAAGACTCCAGCCTTTCCGTATGTAAATGTGAATTACACGGCTCATGAGATTTGCAATCCAAAACGCTCCATCCCACACGGTGAAGAATACATAACCCTGAAGAAACAGATTCTTTCACCCATTTCAAAGCATCAATCACGCACTCTCTGTAACTTAATTACAGGTCTACTGCTGAAAGAAGAAATTAAGTTTCCATTAAAACCATCTTTGGTGGACAACATGTTTCAGATTGCCCAAATTAATTTTACTGCATTTGATGCTGATATAAAAAGAGCTACCGTTTCCCAAAATGGGCTGGGCAGGGGGAGGAGGAGATGGTCCATCATACATGGTTTTGCCATCCTGTTCTTACTGGCCAATAGGGCCAAGTACTTTTCAACCTGGGCAGGCAGGAGATGGAGAAGGGTTTGTTCTAGTACAAGACTAAAGCGGACGTTTTATTACAGAAAGATCCGCCCCAGAGCTCCTGGCTGCTCCTCTGACGGCACTGCCTGTGCAGCGCTCAGTCGGAGCCGGGGTATACCCGAGCTGACATTTTAGCTCTTAACTCTTTCAGATTTCCCGAGCAGGCTTCCCGCGCAGCCTCTCAGCACTGCCTGCTGGCGCGGACGCCGGAGCAATAAGCATATTTCAGCAGAGCGAAGAGTTTCGCCAAAGCCACAGACACGTCTCTCACAGAAGAGATGATTATTCTGATGCTGCCGAGGCTTTGGACAGAAGTCCCGTTAGCACGCAGCGCTGGCGGTGATACCCAGCTACGGCTGGAGACCACGCCGCGGGCCACAGCGAGCAGCATGCGGTGCAAAGCACAAAGATCGTCTCTGCTGCAAAAACGGGTGTACTCAGGTAATAAACACATGGCTCAGAGACCCCTGTTCCTGCGCCAGCTTCATCAGCACAAAGCTAGGAGCACTTTGACTCTCCCCATTCGAGCTGTTTCGCTACCTGGTCCAGCCTTTGCCATAGCTGTGGTGAGCGAAGGCTGATTTTACTCTTTGTTCTCAGATGCATTTTCTGAGTCTCATTCCTAAGCACATGTTCCCGGCTTGGCACAGTGGTCTTTTTTTTCCTATCTAGGGGATTACAGCAGTCTCCAAACTTTATTATTACCAGGCTGTCGGCTCTCTTCAGAAGCAGCAGCCAAGGACTGCACCAGCGTGATGCAGCCATGCCCAAGGTAGGAGCATTGAGGGAAGCACTTCAAGGACCGGTGGTACGTGCCCCCCGGCTACGATGGGGCTACCTGACCCTCACAAATGACCACTGGGGCTGCCTGCCAGGTAGCGGCTCAACCAGACCATGTTGAGTACCATGGTCAAGCAGACCACCCCCTCAACTCGACCCTTCGTGTCTCCACCAACCTGTCCAGGCGACGGAGCAGAGCTTGGGCCGCCTCTCTCTCCTCACCTCACGGCCCGGCCACACGGCGAGCGCCCCAGCGCTGCCCACCCGGGCCAGTGCGAAGAAAGCCGGGTCTCAGCGTGGTCTGAGGGGCCCCCTCGGCTCGCTCACACCTGCCCCGGGGAAGGGCGAGCGGTCCCGGGGCTGCGGGGGGGTCCCGGTCGCAAGGGCTCCCGCCCGGGGGCTCTTACTTCAGCCGCTCCGCCAGGGCCGTGCCGAGAGCCGAGCCCACCCGAACCGAGCCGAGCCCAGCCGAACGCGTCCGAACCGAACCGAGCGAGCCCAAACCAGCCCAGGGTCGAACCCACCCGAGCCCAGCCGAACCTACCCGAAGGTACCCGAGCCCGGCCGAACCGAGCCCAACCGAACCCACCCGAGCCCGGCCGCCGGCAGCCGGGCGGAGCCGCCCCCCCCGCTCCCGCTCACCGGTGGGCGGCCACGGCGCGGCTCCGCAGGTACTTCTGCGCCGTCATGACCCCCACGAAGAGGAAGCTCTGTGCCGGCGGGCCGGGGCGGCGCGGCGGGGCGGCGGCGGCGGGCGGAGGGCGGCAGCCCTGCGGGCGGGCTCGGCGGGGCCGCGCCGCCGCCGCCAGCTCGGAGGCGCGGGGCAGGACGAGGCGCGATGCGAGCACGAAGCCCAGCACCAGCCCCAGCAGGACGCTGAGCCAGGCGCGGCGGCCGCGGCCCGCCATGCCCGCCCAGCGCCGCGCAGGCCCCGCGCGGCTCCTCACAGCCCCGCCGCCGCCCCGCGCTGCGCCGCCGCCGCCAGCCGCGCCGTGTCGCCCAGCGCCGCCATGGGGGAAGGGGCAGGGACGGGAAGCGGAGGGAGGGAGGGAAAGAGGATCGGAGGGGAAGGGAAGAAGGGGCGCCCGCCTCTCCTCGGCCCTGCCCCTCGGCACAGGCGCCGTGGGCGGCCCGCGACGCGCTGCCCGCCGCCGATGGCCCCGCCCGGCCGCGGCGGAGCAGCCCCCGTGGAGGGAGGGAGGCGGCTCGGACCGGTCCCCTCGCCTCCCGCCCCGCTGGCGCTCCGGGGGGCGGCGCCCGCCCGGGAGAGGGGCCCCGGTACGGGCCTGGACCCTGGGGTGGGCGGGGGCACCGAGACCGGGATGTGACCCCGCGACGGGGAGCGGCTCCCAGGGCACCTCCCTGGAGCGGGGCCGCGGGACGGGGACCGGCGCCTCGACCGAGCACCCCAGAACAAGGCCACCCCGAGCCGGCATCCCACCCCGGGACCCCAGACCCTCGGCCCAGCTGCCCAGACCAAGGGGCTGGGAGAGGAGCCCGAGAGAGTGTGGGCGCTGGGATCTAGGGATGGGGACTGAGACCCCGGACGCAGCCCCAGGATGCGGACGGACCCCAGCCTGGCACGGAGACCCCAGGACAGGACCCTAGTTCAGGAGCCAGGACTGGGACTCCAGCCGAGCCCTTCAGACCAGGATGGGAAGGCACCGGGAGACTGGTATGCCGACCCAGGACGGGCACCAGGTGCCCATGCCCAGTGACAGAGGCCCATCGCCCATCCCAGCAGAGACCCAGCATGGCTCCATATGCACCATTCCCATCTCGGCACGGTCGGGTCCCTGCTACCCAAGCCCCAGACCTGCCCTGCCTTGGCCCACAGAGCGGAGGGGAGGCACGGCAGCGAGGAGCAGCCCTCCAGCCCCGGATTCACCCGGCACCGATGCATTCATGCCACACGTGCTCTGGTGCCAGGGGGAGTGAAAGCATAGGCAGTTCTCCATTTTTTCCCACCTTGCTAATTAAACCGACCAGAAATAGGTCAGTCTATTTCCGCCCGGAGGCTATAATGACTGTTCAACAGAGCGAAGGCGTTGGCTGTACTGGGTGAAGACTTCTTTTTCCTTTGTCCGCACAAACTCTCCACGTGCATTTCATCTACAGAATACTTCAGCTTCAAATGCTGCAGCCCCGAACCCTTGAAGTTTTACAGGAAAAAAAACCCTCCAGTCTTTACAGGAGAAACATATCTAGTACAACCCACTGGCCTCCTGCTTATCATTGTGTTTTCTTCCATTTCCTACCCACTTTTGCATCTCTGAGTGCCAGTGTTTCCCATTTTAAAATTTATTTATATTGTGGCGTTGTCCACAACAAGTTGAGAAGAAGTCTCGGCGTAATGGCAGCCTGCTCTTGAGCAAGAACTGTTGCCAAAGAGGACACTGTATCAAATTAATACTGTACGTTAATATGTCAGAGCGCCATACATGACAGATTTTTACAATCCTTGTACAGTAACTCACTTTCGTGTTTCTGGGAACTGGCAGGTAATACCACAATCTGTTTATCTAACGAACTTGCTAACATGTCTTGAAAAAAAACCTGCTTTTGTGTGGGTTTTATTGCTCTCATGGTGGTGCAATCCTCATACGGAGGTCACCATCAACGAACTCCTGTGACAGCAGGAACAACAGATACCACAAGGAAAGAACCATCACAATTTATGGTATGGAACAAAAATAAAATTAAATATACATAGAAACTGGAGAAGAAGTACAAGCAATTAACGCAAAAGAAGAGGGGGAGGTCTCCTTTCAGTCGCCCAGGGGCACAATACAGGAGTACTGGGTGAGATGTGTCTTTGTGTGAAGAGGAAGAGAAGAACTAAATGGTGAAAGAGAGGGAAAGGAAGAAAAGTCCAAGCTGGAACAGACGGGCGGTGGGTAAAGCCAGGGAGCACCATTGCTTGGCAAAAGCCAGCTGGAAGGCGAGAAGAGTTGCTGAGGCCGAGGTTGCCTTCCGGAGCTGCAAAACACCAGGCAAGGGTTACAAATGCAGCGCTAGCTCGGGTACAGTGAAGGGCAGCAGTTTCCCAACAGCTTCGTGTGTGCCACCAGGCAGAGGAAAGGTTGATGAAAATCCCCAAAAGGGCTCCTCCCAGGTTGTCCATGCCCAAGGCATGGAGGCGTTCCCACCCCAGACAGGCACTGCGCAGACCCGGGGCCGTGCAGGGCTGGCAGCCCCATGTTCGCTCTGACAAAACCAGCATAAAGTTGCCTGTCTGAGACCTTGCTCCAGGGAACAGGAGTCACGATCCACCTCAGTTCCTCCTATTAAAATAATCCCAAACCGCTATTTATACCAAGAAAACCGTTTCTGCTATACTGTCCTTTCCATCCCTTCCATATGGGGAAATCCACCCCCAATCACTACTGCAATTCCTTTCTCCTTCCCAGCAGTTGCAATGCTTTACTATTATTTTTACTGGTGCCCTGATCCCCTTCTGTGAAGCGTGGGGTCATCCTCAGCCTGTGCCGCTCTGCACACGGGGATCTCTTACTCCGCTTTCAAAACCTTCTTCAAAAGGGACCTAATCAAAATCTGCTTCTCCCCTCAAGCCTGATGTTCAGCTCCTGAAACACAGGACACCAACAGACATTCAAGTAAAATAAAAAATGAGGCCACTCCTTTCCAAAAGAGGGAGATGTGGCAAGTCCGTAGGCAGGAATGGGATTACTCTCAGCGTGCTCCAAATCAGCAATAAAAATCTCCTGATTCAAGGGAAAGCCACTGTGGCCTATGAATTACAGGAAAAGGCAGAGCTAGCGTGGTTAAAAGGCAATAAAAAAGAGAAGAGTTGGGGCTGAGGAGCTGTCAGTTGGCTTCTTCCCATAAAGAAAAGAAGTTAGTCATCAGAATTGAAAACTTCATGCGACTTCAGCACACATGGAAACGATGAAGCGGAGCAGCACACTCCTGTGTTAGATCCCCTCTGTTCCGAATTCTCGTTTGGCACATTCCCACCTCCTGGCACCTCCAGAGCAATTACGGTCCCGGACCTCGCTGCGGGCAGGGGGTGAGCAGAGAGCGCTGGGGGAAGGGGCAGGAGAAGGAAGGGGCACTTTCTGGTGCCAGGATTTAACCCGGAGGGGCGGCACGTTCGGAGGTCACACCACCAGCTATAAGGGCAAGATGTCCAGCTGTGAAGAGGGTGTAGCACCTGGGAATGCTGCGATGCTCACACAACCCCCCCAAGCACATCCAAGTGCCTCGCTTTATTTCATTTATTGCGCCAAACTCATGTTCAAAAGTGTTAGGTGGGCAAGTGCCCCTTTTACTGCTCCTGCCCCCTCCCCTGTTCATGCATAGAGCAGCTGCTGTTTCCACTATAAGAAAAAGAGGAAAAAAAAAAAAAAAAGGCAAATTAAGGGAAAACTCGAAGACCACAGCTTAGTTCTTCCAACTGAATTATAACCCTGCCATTACCTGCCTAGAATATGTTTTTAATCCGGTTGGCAGAGAAAGGTCATACTGCTTAATCACATTCAAGTGCCTTCCCCTAGTAAGACAGCTCTCAGTCTCGATAAATAGCTGACACTATACATTATGACTACTTTATATTAAAAGACACGGTATTTTTCTCATATAACACTGTATACAAGCATAAACACATTTTTATGCAGCACATTTTCTATTCTGTACGGCATTGGTTGAGGAAATATTCTGAGGGCTCTCCAAAATCCGAAGAGGGTGCACGTCGCGTGCGCTCCATCCCTGCGCTCCCGTCCCACTCGCTCCAGTGGGACCAGCACCCGGACCAGCCGGCGGGAACCCACCCGACAGGCCCCCACAGTTTAGATTCTTAACGAGATTAACAAAACTGTAATCCTATCTTTAAATGACGAAAAAGCCAAGTCCTTGAAGCGGCGAACTGTTTTGTGTGCGTACTGAATAGATATTGTCCTTTTAGAATAAAGAAGCTTAAAACAAAGAGAAAAGTTTCTTCCACATATGGGACTCTACCCTATAGAGGAAAGAGGGACAATCTTGCATTATAACCACTTCTTTTTCCCCAACAGTTTTGATCTCCAGTTTTTCCACAGTGGTGAGCCCGCTCTAATACTTACAGGATGTACCTTCTACGTTATATATTCTTTACCGTATTTTAAAATACTAGTTAAAGTGGTGAACTACTTCCCAAGTGCTCCAGAGACTTTAATTATGAATGTTCCAGTACTTAAACTGATACTTTAAAAACTACCCAGGCACTGGAAAATGAGCATACTTCATATATTCAAGGTAACAGACTCACGGTGGAAAAAATCTAGCTGGGCAACCAGCAGCATTTGTCTCTGTCACAGTATTTCCAGCACCGCTGCATTTTCCCAAATGATGCAGAAACTCCTTCCCCAGCTCCAGCACCCACTTTTATTTTTCCCCTCCCCATCCTCTTCTGGTCCTACCACGGCCCAGTCCCAACCTTTTCTCCCAGCTGAATCACTCGCAAGATGCCAGTTCAAGGGACAAAAGTATGTCACCGCTTGCTCCTTGCTGGAAAGCCAGCCCAACATTGCCATCCTACGGCCCGGCCCCGCAGTGCAGCGACCGCTGCCCTTCCCAGCCTCTGCCTTTCCCAGCCTGGAACCCCAGCTGGGGCTTTGGAGGGGGTGGAAAACCCTCCTGCTCCCCACGCAGCTCCCCAGCTGCCTGCTCAAGCCTCCCCTTCCCATCGGCTGGGCGGCAGGAGCAGCGCTGCCGTGATGTCCACAAAGCCGTTGAGGGTTGCAACGCGGAGGGGAAGGGGATGGATTTTCGCATCACGGAGGGGAAGGGGATGGATTTTTAACGTGCTTCCACCAGACCACAGTCAACAAACCAGTGAAAAAGCCTAGAACGTGTATGTAAAAAGCAAGCGTCAAGATGCAATATACCTAAGAAGCAGAACAGCTAACAACGTGGCAACTACCTCACCTAAGAAGCAATAAGCCAAGTTTACCGGGAATGTTACCCCTTCCAGTACGTGATTAAGTAAAGCTTTAGGACCCAGCTTTGGGTTGGTTGTGTTGTGTTGTTTGTTTTGTTTTTTTTATTTGAAAGTGCATCTTTTAAGCCAACTTAACAGTAGCTCCCCCTTTTAATGCACACAACAGAGCAGCAGAACTAGATGGAAAGGCCAGGTATTTCAGTGTATCCGTTTTCCTTCCATTCTCTTCAAATAGAATGTTCTGAGTTCTTTCCCTTGCCCTCCCTGCATTAATATCACCCTCAGTACCAGCTCTGAAGCTGCGCTCAGTGCGCAGCACAAAGAATCTCGATTTGTAAACGACGGTAGACACAGAGAGAAGAATGAAATTATTAATTTATCAGCAGAGATCTTGCTCCGTGCTGAAAGTGCTTTTTAGCAGGTATGCACGTCAAAACACAAAGGATCACAGAAAATAAAACAGACATTAGAGCAGCGGCTGCCCACCTGCCAGCCCACCGCAACAGGAATCTGCAGTGAAAATGTGCGTATTCCCCACCAAAACTGAGCTGAGGAGACCTATTCCGTTGCAGCCATTGGTCGCTTCATGAAAACTGATGGAAGTTTTTGAAGTCGTTGGCTCTGGAGCTGGGAATATGGGCAGGGTGTGTGTCAGGCTTGGAACAGCTGGCTTGGATGCTCGCACAAAGTCAGCTACAACGGCGCAAGCGGGCCAGGACACCACCCAGCCAGCAGCCGTATGCTTTTCCTTTGTGGTTGCAGAGCTGTTCCAAAAGCTTAAGCTTTCATTCCAAAAGGGGGAAAGAAAAAAAAAATTACAAAAAAAAAACAACAACGCAAGACTTCAGCCCATCCAAGTCTAGACTGGCTTTTTCTACAGTTGGAAATAATATAGTTTCAGTGTTCAGCGACAGCGTGGACAGAAACACGCCGTGCCCTGCTCTTGGCTAACCTGGTCCCCGAAGAGGTGTCACTTTTTTAGCCTGTACGAGGGCAAAAACCATCCAAAGGGTGGATCTGATCCGATGTAGACATGTGTGCTGATGTGCAGCCAGGCTTGAAAAACCACTGGCAAAACGTACGGGAGACTGTCACGCTGGATGCCATCCTCCTTCGGAGAGCTCTCTGCGTGCAAGCACTCTCTTTAGTCATCTTCCTGGGGAGAGGGGGGGAAGACACAAAACCCAAGAAAAACCAACCCAACCCCCTGAGCCGAGTACCGGCACAATCTAAGGAGGACACCAGACTAGGCACAGAGCAACTGCCGAACAGCCTAATTCCTTGAGTTTTGAGTCAAAACAGTACGGAACTGTATAAAACACAGTAGATCAGGTTTGTTGGAACTCACATTTCACACCTGCCTTCAGTCTCTGCTAGGAGAGCAGTTCCTTGCAGATATGGGTAAAACTATCACTTCCATTCACACTCATCTTTGATTAACACACAGGTAATTTCGGAAAGCCCAGGAATAGCTCTGCTGACGGACTCCCAGTTTGCCCTCACTCCCCCAAGTCCATCTTCTGTTGCTCATTATTAAAAATTTCCAGTATAAGAAACTTATTTTTTTTTAAACAACTAAGTATGCAACATCACTCTCAAAAGCTTTCCCTCATTTCACAATGTTTTTAAAAGGCATAAATAAAGCCAAATAAATTTTATGAGTGTGACAGCATGGATTTTTGTTCAGTTTTAATTCCAGTGCTCAATATCTCCTGATGAATAGTTAAGAGAACTATGCATAAACTAGACCTCATCTGCAATTTAAAGAAAAAAAAAAAAACAGCTTTGTTCCTCCAGCATATAAATCATCTGGAAGGCAATGAACAATACGTAGCTGCGTTTAATTTAAATTAACATTTTCATGATTTTTTTGTCCCTCTGAACACTTGCTTGACTTAGGATTTTTCAATAGCCAAACCAGATTACTCTTCAGCTGCTAAATAACGTTATACAGCAGTTAAATAGCATTGCATTAACTCTAAGTTTGTTAGTTAGCTTCTTCCAGACAAAGATATTTCCAGAACATCTGCATCAGTGGAGTAGAAGGCTTCTTGCATAACTGCTGTAAGTGGGGGGGGAAAAAAAATAATCTTCTGAATGCTTTTTAATATGATCTTTCATCATTCAAGTTCTTGGGAATTCATACCATAATAGGAATAATGCATTCATTAAATAGTTCACTTTCACCTAATGCTTTCTGCATGCTTCACTCTTAAGCTACAAAGCAACCTTCCCATACTTGTTTGTGGTCAAGGGAGAGCTTTCTATTTGAAGTCAGAGGAAAAACCCTTCCATCTGCTGGTGTAGGTCGCGAGCCAAAAGAGAAGTTTTGCAAACTGAGGTTCTTCCTCCCACCCTGTTCAATAGCTTAGAAGTGGCTGATCAAGAAAAACTTAGGGGCTTGAGGATTAAAATTAAAAAAAAAAAAAAAAAAAAAAATCAAGGGAGAGAGAGGGTTGGAGTTTCCAGAAATATGTAAATCACTTCATTCTCACTGGATATGTCTTCATAAATCTTAGAATTGGGCAAAAATCCATCTCCCCAGTCCTAGCCAGAAGCAAGTCTTGAGACACAGAGAAAGATTAGCATATGCTCAGTTCAGACCTGCTTATTTATTTCTTAAAATTTTTTTACTGAATTAAATCAACCCGTCCTTACCATTTTGTCAACACAAGGAATTCTGCTTCTTTAAGACAACAATCTCCCCTGGTTGTTTTTCTGAAGACAAAACCTCCGTTGCCTGTTTCCCCAACACACGGGGAAAACGTTCCCCAGAGGCACAAGCAAGATAACAACTTAGTCCTCTTTACTGATGAAGAATCTTCAGATCTTGAAAATATCCTTCCCCACCTCTATTTTTTTTGCCTCGTTAAAGATTAAAACCTGAAGTTACATACTCCGGTCTGTGTTACAACAATGGAAATTGAAGTTTACATACCAAAACGCACAGAAGCCAGGAAATGAAAACCAGTTTCCGTAGGAACATTAATAACCTTCTCACTTCATCTTCTACACACACTTCATGGGTCTAAAGTAAAAGGTTCTTAGCCTTTCCGTTTCATTAGCCGGCAACTTTAAAACTCACTGGTAACATGGTACTGTTACATTTACAGTCAAGAGAAAAATCAGGGATCACCTGACATAAAGAGCAGTACCTGTATACATACAAACAGTGTATTCAAAGTTGGCCCTCGTACCTATTGACAACACAAATATTCCAAGCCTAAGAATTTAGAAAGAAGTGTTCAAGCAGCCCTAAGCTACGCTAATGAAACACCGATATATACTTTAATGCCTATATACAAGCTCAGTAACAGTAATTGGAGACGAGGACCCTTGTCGTACGCTGACAGGAACTGTTTCACTCTTTATCAAGGACAGCCTGGATTCCACTCGTCTTTTGTATTTTGTGCTAGAGCGAGTATCAAGGGCATGGGATGTTTGGAAAGCTCAATTATGATGACCGGCTCTAATTTCATTTTCTATTGACAGTGCTGGATATACACCAGAAGGATGAAGACCACTCTTCACAGCCCCTCACTCTCAGGTTTCACACGTCTGCCAGCCAGAGGCCCTTTTTCAGCACAAACCATCCTCAGCTTCCGTGCTGCGCAAGCTGGCAGCAGGGTAAGAGCACACCTTGGCATCCAGCTGGGCTGTTCGGGATAGCCATGCAGCCAGGCCGTCAGTGCCCACCCTCAGACACGTCCAGAACAGAGGGTGGTACAAAGTAAGCTGTTAATGTCCCCGAGGTGTAACCCTGACACTGCACTGGTAAGCCATAGACAGTCCTGCTGCCCACAACACACCGATCTCAGCACGGTTTGCAGCTTCTCTTTTCCCTTTGAATATCTTGCAACATCTGAGTTGACCATGCCTACGTATCCCCTCCTCCACAAGCCGTATTTGTCAACAGTAATTTGGAAATAAACCCTCTCTGCTCTATTAGAGCAAAGGCCTTTGTTATGCGTTTTCTTGATTTAGATTCAAATACAGCTGATGCGCTTAACAACCAGTAACGCAGCCTGTCCAACTTCAGAACCACTTACTGTTACTGGGGTGGGGAAGAGGACGGCGTGTTTCACTTTTTAAACTTGGGAAAACTTGATTTGGTCTTAACCTGAAGGTGATTATTCTAAAATCATGATTTGGAACACAGACCACCCAAATAAAACAAACCTTTTAAAGCCCAAAAAGATCAGCTGAAAAAACCCTTTTTCTATGGAGGTAGTCAAATGAAAATCATTTCATTTGATCTCTCGTCTTGCTTTACACACATCTATTGCACTAAAACACACGCCTTCTATATAAAAAGATGCTGTAGAAAACCACAAGATTGTAAATACTAGATTTATATTTGTTTGCAATTATATTTAATATTAATAGTATTTTGTTTTTACAAAGCAGTTGAAATAATAATAAAAAAAAAAAAGAATAGCAAGAACCCCCCCCGTCTGCTGTCTAGCATCAGTAATCCTCACTGGTTTGTTTACCATTTATAAGGAAAACATCATTCAAGGTAGCTTGTCACAGAGACTCTTCTGCAAAACTGGCCTGCTGTGCAAATCCGTGGCATTTATCAGTTCATCTTTTTTTTCCTGAAATTCTGAAAGTTCCTGCTCCTAAAATTCAAGATACCTGCTGATGGTAACGTTCTTTCCCTCTAAAGTACCTTCCAGCCAAACACAGTAGATCTGGTAACACATCTGAGGATGGTAAATATCCTCATTTTACAAAAGTAAACCAAGCGTACATAATTAAATTTGCCTGAGGCCAGTCTTTTGAATAGCCATCCACAGAACCCAGATCTCACAATCCCAGGTGATTCACCTTGGCTGGAGACTACGCTTCCCCTCTACAGAAGAGTAAAAATGAACTGATTACACTGAAATTGTTTCTTTCTTCATCCTCTCTAAGAGGATCAGGTATTTTTCTTGGGTGGTACCAGCTTCGGCACTACTATTTGGAAATGGTGTAAATCTGTTTTCAAGTTAACACCTGCACTAAGCCCCATCCCAAAGGAGTCACTGTGACACGCAAACTGTAGGCAGTTAGACAGTGGGTAAGATCAAGCCTGCTAGTGACGTGAGACACTAGGGAGGGTTAGCCTCATCCACCTGCTGATGGGCCTCTCCGGCCGGGTCTCCAGGAACAAGTTCCGCCTCCTTCTCCAGAGAGAGGGTTATAGCCTAGGAGTACAGAGAAGAAATCCACCATATCAATATTCATTCTCAACAGGCCTTCACCAACACACAAGAAACACCAAAAATAAATTTCGCAATGATTTGCCCCTTGTTTATACTTACTACATAGGCAGCATTTTAAGGAAAATGAAAGCAGAGAAAATAACCAGACTTGAAATGGTTTATTTTTGTAGTGCTAACAGTAAAAGCCATTGCAAAACACTTGTGTTTTAACTTGATCAATTAGGATTAAATTAAATTGAAATTAATTATAACTTAATTTCTCTGAGTCTGCATTAAAGCTTTAATGCTGTGCTGTACAGTAAACTCTTACAGTAAATTCTGTAAGAGTATCTGTGTTCCGAGAGCCCTAATAGTTAGGGACATAAAATAATCTTTTATTCTGGTCCTGCAAGGAATACTCTGAAGGTCAAAAGGTGGATCCACTCATTACTATGGTAAGATTTTTTAAAAAATAATTTGAGAAGGCAAGTATATATGGAGTAAGGAAAACAGATACTTTAGTTGAACCTCCTAATGCTATAACTATAGGCAACTTCATTTTATGAATATGTACTTGGAAAGATACAACTTGGCAAGTGTCCTCAATTTGTTCTGTACAAGGCAAAAAAAAAAAAAAAAGAGAAAACTGAAAACCTAGCAGCTCTGCTAACCCAGCAGGTTTCAAAGCAACCTGTTCCACTGAAACTGCATGCATCACCTCCATCTTTGAAGTTTGTTTTTCTCATACTAGCCAAGTTCTGCTTTCTAGCTTAATTCAGCAGCTGAACAGTACAGATGGTTCTTTAACTTCGTGCTGATCTACCTCATGAGAAGATCAGAGACCTCTAATTCTATCGTCTGTTACTAAAGCAAAGATTCAGCTTAGGATGAAACTGGGACAGGCAGCAGCTAAAAGGGTGCCTATGCCCAGCTGCCCTGATCCTGGTTCCTAGCACAGCTATTCCCCATTATTTCTCATCCCCCATAGAGGTAAATATCCCATGCAAGAGCTATAAAGGATATGTGTCAGTATCAGACATTAGACTGCACTCATATTAAACAACACAAGATGAATCAATCGGTCAGTTTCTTCAGACGTTGTCAACAGCTGTCAGTAAAAATACTCAAAAGCAGAACTTTCAGCACTGAACTATTATTGAGGTTTAATATGTTTAATCGAGAATCTTCAGGTTTCACACACTTAATCAAATGACTTCGCACTGCACCCCAACCCTTTTAGTCTGATACGATTAAGGCTGTTAGGTGATCCCCTCTGCCATGGAAAACTGTAATTAAAGTATTACACCCAAATTAGCACTTGCAGGTACGGCACAGGAGAGAACGCAGACCAGCTGCATGGCCAATATACAGCAGTGATCCTAACGTGGGCTTTGTAAGGCCACAGAAAGCAGTTCATCCACCAAGATGATTTCAGTGGCTGACAGTTTAATGGTAAGACCCTCTGGTGATTTCCGAGAACTGCTAAGAGTTTATATATCTGCAGGATTTAGGTATTCAATAGGTTGTTATTGTGGTATCTAGTGAAAAAGACCACATTTTGCTGAAGTCTCTCATCTTCCTGAATCTACATAATACAAAGTAAAACATCGTCTTCCTGCATTTAGTCAGTACTACAGAAAGACCAGAAATTAAATTATTGGACTTCTACAATAATGTGGGAGGGATCTCAGAAATATTCTAAGACTCTGTAATTGTGAGTGACAAAATCTCAGTAATTATGGCAAAAGCATTTACAAGAAAACTGAAACACTGCTTCCCCAGGGAAAAGCACCATAAAAACATCCTGCTAGGTTTTGCACAAAGTGCAAAGCAGACCCCACTGATTAGAGACAAAGAGCTCATTTGTAAGGCACATTTTGTTTCCTCCTTGAAGAAGAGAAAAAATACGTACAATGACTATGTATGCAGCTGGATAAATGCTCTGTTTCAAGCTCAGAATATCTTAAGGGTTTCAAACTTACCACCTCCTCGCAAGGGCTTTTTGTTTGGTTTAGATTTCGGGACTGCTGATGAGGTGGAAGCACCAGATTCTACTTCTTGCTGTTCAAAAAAGCAAAAGTTACTCAGAATTTAATCAACGTGAATTTCAGCTAATCTAATCACATAAACATAATTGTAACCTGATTAACACCACAGTTGTTACCTGATTCAGTTTCAGGTTTCCTTTATAGCTTTTTCCTTCTTGCATGCTTTCCCACATTGCTATCTTCTGCCTTCGTTTCTCTTCTTCAAGCTAAGGAACAAATCCAGGATACGCAAAACTAAGATTTCAGAACTAATAGGACTGCCGGTGCTACAGAAACAGCTACAGCAGAGGCATCAAAACCCAAAGGATCTATCTTCATCTGATGCAGTATCTCCGAGCTGATGGAAGCATTTACTTTTTTAAGCACCCACGTCTTCCCAACAACAGAACAACCACCCCTCTTCAACATATGCAGACTGTGTCTGCAGCTTTGACCACTTCATGCTTAAAAACATTTTGAAAGTAAAACAGAACCAAGTGACAAGCTTAAGTCCTGAGTTTATAAGTACTGGGTAAAGAATATTGCATATGAAATTAATGCACAATGTAGGGTTCTACAGAAGAAAATGTGTTTTTCAAATGAACAAGACAGCCAGATACATATTTACATCCCAATATACATTATCAACAGTTCTCCCAGTTCTCTTCTAAAGCAATTTATCCACAAAATCAAATAAATTAATGGTTAAGACAGACTGCCGCCTTCTCGAAAAACAGAAAGGAAATTAGGCAGCTACTCCAGCCTGTCAAAGAAAAAGAAAGCAAAGCCCCGCAAGTCCAACCACACTAGACCTAGACTTTCTACAGAGTGGCTATTTTCTTCCACAATGCAACTTTTTCTTCCTTTTTAACTGCCAATATTTCTTGAAGCATCAGCTATAAACTGAGGTGTGAATGTATCTGACTGCAGAAGTAAAAACAGAAGAAGAGCTGGGATTAACGAGCAATATTATTGCTACGCTGATCACATCCACCTTTCTATGCTTCCCCACACAGCAATATGCTGCTACTCATTATCTCAAGCTGTAGTTCAAACCATTAAATCACAGCAATGCTAAGCTACATTTCTAAGAACTTCCATTTGCCATTAAGAAGAGAAAATACATCTATGCAGTAGTACAATTAATCTAAATGCCAGGAAATCCCCTCCAGCCATTCACTGTACATATATCTATGTTTCTGTAGGTACAGATTTACCCATTAAAAATAAAAAAAAGTAGTATCAGGCCCACAGTGTCCACCACACACAATTACTTGCGGACCAGCAAGTGCCACAGAGATTAATTACTTCAGGAAGGAGCAGAATACTACATGCATCAATCATTCTAATCAACGAAGAGCATCAAGACATCGGGTCAGCACAGAATATAAGTACATGCTTGCATCACTGGAGGTCCATCATGATACCTACAGCTTGTTACTGCTCCATGGATCAAACGATATCAAAAGTGGTTCAGGTAAAGGAGGGGGGAAAAGCCCACCACCCACATTCCAGCAGAGAGAGTAAGTCTCCTATACTTCTGGTATCTAGCATGGAATAAACCTTTCTAAAACAGCAGCAAAGTACTTGGTGACAAATTTATGAGTTAAAGAAACGCCCTCTGGTTACCTGTCTTTGTTTTTCTTTGTATCTTTCTGCTTGTGCGTTCAACTCCTCTTGCATCCTGAGGCGAGCTGCTGCCAAAGCTTCCTGCCTTCTTACCACCACATCAGGTTCTAGGAAATTGGGAAAGAGTTTGCAAAGCTATTCAAAATAAATTCTAAGTGGTCTCCTCAAAGAACTGTAATAAGGAAAAGGCTCACATCTCTCCCTGCAGCTCTTTTGCAGAATATCACAGCTCAACATCAGTTTCCACCTAATCTTTTACAGCAATTTATATGCTGATTTAAATTTCATAACATTTTAGTATTTTCAGAGCAATTACCTTTAATGGGATTTTAACGAATAAAGACACCGATGCAATGAACCCATAAAAAATTAAAATTCACACTTCTAGGATACTTGCTTCTATTTCTGAAGGATTTGTTTGACACAAATAATTTTAGAAATATCACCCATGCTTTGCAGGGATTCCATTTTTACGCAGAGAACTTCTTTTACGCAGAAGTATGAGGCAACCAGCCCACATTCACTCCTACTCCTTTTGGCAACTGGTCCTGCTTGTTTCATTACAGCAGTGAAGCAGTGGCAGATTTAACATGCTCCATCAGCAGAGAAATTACTTACAAATATCAAACATATCTCAAGAGAAAACTGGCAGCCTCCGAAAATCTACATTGAGTCACCACTTCTCTTCATGATTGGCCTTTAGAGAAGTTAAAAGAAAAATTATATCTGAACAAAGGCAAATATTGCTCTCTTTTTTTGCAGAAGCTGAAGTATCTCTACACTCGTTTATCTCCCTATATGTTTGCTACCATCCAGTAATGAATACATAAAAGAAATTTCAGTAACTTTCAGAAATTTTATAGGCAGTTTTGGCCATTAAATCAAGATTTAATTAGCATCACAAACGAACAACAGTAGGATCAGGGCACGTATGTAATATTTTCTGGGACCCCATGTAGTGTGATGCCAATATGCCAAAGGTATCAGCGCCAAGCACTTATCGTTTTGGCAGATATTTAAGTACAGCTTGTGCTTTACGGCAGTGAGTCTCCAAGCGAGGCAGGATCATGACTGTGTAAGATTTTACAACCTATGCCACACTTCAGAAGATAACACAGACGAGAGGCACTTACACCCCAAATGTACACAGCCTGCCAGAGTAGGAAGGACGAAGGAATAATTGAAAGATTATGAATATTAATAAAAAATATATTACTAAACAAAAAGGTTTTTTCACCAGTAATAAGATTTGTACGTTTTGTTTTTCTTTGAGAAATCTGTAAGTTATTTGACAACTGACCACAACCCATTTGAACCAGGTGGTTCTCTCAGCTTCTGCACTACTGAAGACCAGCTATTCCCTTGTTCTGCAACGTACCACTCCTTCTCTCCCAACCACATTACTTTGGGACACAATCCTTTCTAGACATAACGTATTAAAAACACTTCTCTTGGTCCAACCTTTACCTAGCGATCTCTTCAGTAATATGATCTGTACGCTTTTGTGGGCCTGAACAGTTATCCTGAGCGTTGCTCACTGTTAAAATACCTCAGAACTGGATTTCTCTTTGGTTGTTTTTAAGCAACGGCTCCGTGTGTGTGGATTTGAGCAGCTGTCAGACATCACGACTGCGGAGCGCTTGCAGGGAACTAGAAGAGACACCAGCACCACCCCGTCCAGCTCTGAAGAGCAAGCAAACATTTACTCACCCACATCTGCGTCAGCTGCTCCCGACTGGCCGCTCGGCCGGGCCGCCAGGCCCTGGGATATCTTCTGGATGAGGAAATAGATGGCGACAGCGGCCAGGAGAATGTACCAGCCATAGCTGGACAGCAGGGAGCCCACTGGGACGGGAACAAGCCGTAGGTGAGAGCAGGTTGGAGGGGAGGGAGCCCACCCAGTTAGTAGGCGAGAACGCCCGGCTGGGCCCCAGCTCCTCTCCTCAGCGAGCAGACCGAGTCCGCCGGACCCCCCTCCGCCGGGCGCCCCAGCGCCCCGCCACCCCTGCACCCGCCCTGCCCTGCCCGCCGTTCCCCGGCCCCTCACCCGTGTGCTGCAGGACCTCGAGACCGCCCCGGCCCAACGCCGCCTGCCCCGGGCCGGCCGCGGGCCCGCCGCCCCCCAGCTCCATCGCCCGCCGCCGACGCCGCCTCACGTCCGGGAGCCGCCCCGCGCCCCCGCCAGCTGCGCCAATCACCGCCCTCCTCGTCCTACACCACCTCGAGAGCCGAGAACCAATGAGAACGCCAGGCTTCCCCTCGCGGGCCAATTGGCAGCGACTAAAGAGGGTGACATCATGTCTATCCCGGCCAATGGGAGGAAGGGAGGGGCGCAAGGGGACCAATCAGGGCGTGAAGGTGGGGCTCCTCCTCTTCTCGCCGCTATGGCCGCCCCTGCCGCGCTCCGCTGCAGCCCGGCCGGCGCTGGGGAGGCCGCACCACGGGGAGAAAAAGAAACGTTCGTTTATTGAAGGCCGAAATGCGCAAGGACGGGGTGCGGGGGGAGGGTTGCCCGCGGCGGCGCCGGCCCGAGCCCCCCTGCAGGGAGAGGCAGCGGGCCCGGGCCTACGATCCGTTGGGAACCGCGTCTTCCTCCATTTCTTCCTCAGCCTCCTCTGACGGGCCTGGAAGGACACGAGACACCAGGGGTTACTGCAAACGTCAGCTCGCTCTGCCACGGGGGCGACGTGGCAGGGTTAATTTCCTGGGGGGTTAATTTCACGAGGGGTTAATTTCCACCCCTCTGAAGTGGGGCAGTAATAGTGTGAACTCTAAAACACAGCAGGAAAAAAACCCCTACATAACTAATATAGGGAAAAGAGGGGATGTTGCCAGTCTGACGTCAAGATTCATACACACCGACCTCTGAGAGATCACAGAGACTCTCCTGTACCCCCACCCGAGGCACTAATGCTCAACAACCAAGGCCAGATGTACTTTGTAATTAATCTCATTTTTTTAAGTAGCTGGGATGAACTGTTTGGAGTTGGCCAATACAGCGAAGCACCTGGGGCTGACATTTGGCACCTTGCTCTCGAGGGAGCCCAGTGTAACAGCCCTCAACTGCACTCCAGTGGCCAGGCGGCCAGTATACTGATGGCAAGAGTCTTACAGATGCCATCCTCAGTTGTTCAGTCTATAAAATTATACTCATTTTAAAGAGGTTTTTTTCAACTCTCCAACTGTTTGGCCTTTCCAGCGTAGCTCCCTACTGAGATCACGTATAGAATCAGGAAGCAATGAAGAGAGGTAGATTTTGTTTGGGAAACTAAAGTAATAAAAGCGCAGAGTGACCTGATTTTCGTTCTCTGCCGGGGATCTGACCAGCCTGTAGTAAGCCTTTCAGTCGCTCCACTTCAGCCAGAGTTGTGGCATTTGCTATAGCAGTCTAAAAAACAGACAAAAGAACACGATGAATCTTCACATACAGTATTTCAGTCTGTTTAGAATAAACATAAACCCAAGATTTTTTCCAGTTAAGTGAAGCTAAGCCTCTATAGAAAGTTCTACAAATGACAAAATACAATCTTACTTCCCCCTCACTAAACAAGCTGCTCTATCCCGGGAGAGCTCTAAGCTCAGACCAAAATTTCATTTAAGTTCTTAAAAACCACATATATCCTAACAGATGAAAAATGACAGAAAAAGCACCTAACCCACAGTTAGGACCCGCTGTTCTATTCGTCTGAATAGAGCCAGGGGTTGCCAGGAGGAAGGAAACATTTGTTCAGATCCACGACAGTTTCTTTTCCTCCGCTTTTGCCCACGTGTGCCGTCTTGACAGATTTACCTTTATTGCCTCAACGTCCCCTGGGGAGGGCCCGGCTTTCTTTTTGTCAGTTGGCAAACCAGCACCTGGATTGAAGCTTCAAAGGAAAAAGAGACTCGTTACATCCTTTGAAGGGCATGCGCTTCTCTCGCTCCCAAACTAGGTTTGGAAGCATTTCATTCAATCAAGTGTAGTATCTTATCTTTGTTAACAAACTGATACAGTGAAGAGTTGCCTCCTTCAGAAACACCAGCAACTTGTCCTCGCTCTCCCATTCCCCCCCCCACCTCCTTTTCATCTGCTCATAAAGAGAGGCAGAGCTTAACTTTATAAATTAAGCAGTTGACAAAAGCTATTCGTTTTGGATGTTGTTGAACACTCAGGTGGTTTGTTGTCATTAGAAAAGCAGGGTGGATAAATAAGAGTAACTGAAATGGGGTTTCCTGTTCTTATATGTCTAATATGTTATTATAACGGCCTATATTTAAAGCCTACACTAGACCGGATGCAATCTTGGCACTTGCAAGAAAAAGCTTAGCTGCTTCTGCTTTAAAAAAAAAAAAAAAAAAAAAAAGGAAAAATTTGTAGTCTGTGAAAATGGATGTAATCAGCTGGAAAGAATTTCCTGAAGTGCTGACCCAGCATCAGTGCTGCAACCTCTTCTGCAGCTACAGAAACATTTTCTTCATATCTGTTTATTGAACTATTTAGTTCAATACTTGTTCTTACAAGTATTTGTAAGTATATTACAATACACGTACTTGTTCTATCACAGACCTGAACCTCTTTCCACTCAAAAACCAGAGCGAGAGTCCATCTATTATAGTTTTAAATGCTAAATATGTTCAAGATATTTTTTTATTTAACTATGACTTTGGAAATGGCTGTTGCCATACATGATACGAATTCTCATTTCCAAACAGGTTGATGAAGGATTAAACAAAACACACAGCGCACCACTTGAGAATTAAGCTAAATAAGCATATATTTGTAATAGCTTAACTAAAGCTTTTCATCTGCATTTATCCTCCTAATTACAGCAGATTTTACAGTTTGTATTCCCTAGGAAAACGAGAGATTTTAGTTACCAATTATCGAGGGGAAAAAAACCAAAGCAAAACAAACAATGGCCAACTCTCTGCAGTTAAATAACAAAAAGAAAAAATAAAATGAAGATTTCCTGCTTGTTGACTTAAATCAACCCACCCTGACCAAATCTCTCTTTCAAAACTATTGCTGAGATGTATTCACCACCATCCAAAAATGGGGATGCTTGGATAAGGCACTTCTGACTACCAAAGCTTTTAAAGCATCCTGCCAGTAGCTGATATTTCAGTTTACTGCCTAATAGCGCACAGAAAGAAAGTGGTGTTTCTGAAGGAGAATGCCAGTGTAAATTTGGTTTTTTTATCTTACGTTTTTGTTCTCCTGGCAATATCCTTTGCAAGCTGTGCACCCCGTTTGCCCTTGAACATTTTCTCTGCCTCCTGTCGCTCCTACAGCGATACCACACACACAAAGTTAATTTTAGAACATTGCATTTTGCAAAGCTTCTGTCCTTGCAAAGAAAAGATGCTTTGGCTCAGCTTCATCAGTGAACATTGGTACGTGGAGACCAGATGTAAGAACAAGCACATAAACATCACCCAAATGCTCAGACTCGAGATATATCAACCTCATGCTCTTAAAAGTAAGAACTCTCTCCCACACTCATCTCCACTGAGAGCAGAGCGCTCTGTTCCGATCGCTCATTTCTTTCTCTAGAGGTCTGTCTTTCTACCAACACCAGAGCACCAGAAAATAATCAGACTAAACAAACCAAAGGTAGTAAAACTCAATTAAACATAATTAAACAGACTACCTCCTTAACAAAATAAAACCACGAAAGAAAACAATGAGCATGTTTTAGAGCCACTTACAATACACAGTTCTGATAAAATTTACAGCTATGGCAAAAAACTCAGTTACCACTGAATTTTCAAGAACGTAACAAGAAAAGAGGTGTTCATCTTGTGCTGAATCAGAAGAAAAGATACTTACTTTGAGTTTCACTTTTTGAAAATCCAGCACTCTGACCTGGGGAACTTTGTGGATCACATATAATCTGTAATGCTTCTTATTTGTTACAGGGTTCCTTAAAATGCTACGAAGTAAATTAAGGTTATAAAGAGATTCTTAATATTTTAAAATATACTGAAATATATTAATATAAATGCATTCATGTACCTTCTGTTATAATAAACAACAAACACCACCATTAAATAAGCCAAGCGACAGCGTTCTCTGATATTATGAAAACTATAGTAAAAACTTGCACTTTATTTTATCAATTAGGTAGATTTTAATGAGGAAGAACATAAAGAACAACCTCAAAATATTTAAAAAACCCCAAATAACTGAACTGTCACACTGCCCACCTGGACACTGATCAACCAAAAAAATCATAGGACAGATTGCTTTTCTTTTTTTGTCCCTCACATCAAACGTAACATTACTGAAAAGTTGTTGTTTACATGTGTTTTAAAGTATTTTGTAACAACAGTTTAAACCTTTAGTTTTCAGGTTTTTAAAGGTTAAGGTTACGTCAATGCTTGCATATTGGTTTATAGAGATGTTACGTCTCATTGGTCCAACAGTGTCAGTAATAAAAAGCCTGACACATTAAATACTACATATTTCTGAAGAGTAGTGGAAACGTTGTTTATTGATTCAATTTTTAAGCGTAAAGAATCTGTCACAGCTCTTAAAAAGGAAAGCATTCCAGATCAAAGCAAAGAGCCAGGCCAGCAGCAGAGTTCGAACAGCAGAGGAGGAGTAGCTTTTCTTTTCAAGATTACGTACCTCAGGTAAGTCAGCGATTTAATAGTTGATAACGGATCCAGTTCACCCTACATAATGGGAACACAGTAAGTATTCCTAGGTCCATTTTAGTGAGAATCACAGATTTGAAAACAAAGTTCCTGAACTCACATCTATTTTAGAGACCAATTAGAATTACTGCCATTAGTTTAACAGGAAAACCGCTAAGACTTTGTGACTGCTGTTCCATTGCATGCTGCAAATTATGTTCATTAAAATATCTACATCACTAACTACCAGCAAACCCGTATGATATTACTCTAAAGGGAAACAAAAAAGGCTAATTAGAAAGATGAATAGTACCAATTATTACCAAAAGCATATGACACCACTCTCAGGAAAAAGGTTAATTAGAAAGATGGCAAACACAAATTTAAGCTTGTTAAGATTTATGCTGCATCGATAGCTTACCAATTCAGCAATGTTGTTGTTGGTAAGAATGAGCTCCGTCAGGCTGGGCAGAGCCTGTTCCAGGCTTTCACCAATCCGACTAAAGAACAAAAACCAAAGGTTTAACTTAGTCCAGAAATTAGCAATGGCGAAAAGACAACAGAAATATGATAACACAGAGGATCTTCTTGTAAAACAACCCAATCTAACACTTGCAGAAGTTTGGGTTAGCAACCCCCACAATACTTTTTCTAATAAATACCAGCTGTCAATGTAAGAGCATTGGATACAAAATGAGATTTATGCTCATTCACTTGCAGGTATCCCCGTTTTCTTGTCTTTATGGGGATGGTACTGAAATCCAAAGTTCTGGTCAGATTCCAATTGTCATTGTCCCTCTGAAAAATGATGACTGACCTGGGACAAACTTTTACAAATCAGGCAACTTCAGGAGGGCCTAAGCAGTAGTCAATGCTGATTTTTTTTCTCCCATAAAACATGCTTCTACACCTACCCAGCACTGAAAGATGCGCACACACATCTCTCCCAAGAGCATTTTCCTCCACCCCCGGGTCCCATCTGGCCAAACTACAACAGCTTACCAAATCCTATTGTTATTCATCAGAAGAGTTTTCAGCCTTCTCAACAGAGGGAACCCATCCAGTTTACGGATCTCATTGTCAGAGAAATCAATTGCATCAAACTGGTCCAGAGTAGCACCCAAGTTCTCAATAACAGGGATTTTATAGCCTGGGGAGAGAGTGCAAGACAGGAATCAGATGGTGCCCACAAGAGAGTGGAACAAGCCACAGACAGTGCACAGGGGGCATATCTGGATGGACTGAGGATGCAGATAATCTCAGTCAAAACACCTCTGGAGCAACTGTCCTCCCCACCACACATAGACCAAACTCTCCCCCTCAAAGCCAACCGCCCCCACAGCCTTCTCAAGGCATCCCTCTTCCTCCCCCTCACCCAACACCCCAACTCCCTCCCTGTACCCATCCCCTCGGCCCAAACCCACCTTTCCACCACATCCCTTGTGTGGATTTCCCTCACCCCCAACACCGCAGGTTCCTCCGACATTTCACCCCAAATTCCCATTCCATTCCATCCCACCCCACTCCATCCCATCCCATTCCACCACCACCCCAGGTTCCCCTGCCGCCGGAACCTCTTTAACCGCCGCCCAAGCGCCCCACTCACTGCAGGCCCCTTCAGCAACCTCCCCCCCGGCTTCCCCCGTCCTGCCGCCGCCCCTCCTCCCGCTGCAGGCCCACCACAGGCTTCATCCCTCTCCCCTCCCGCAGGCCCCTTCCCGGTACAGGCCGCATCGCCTCCACGACCCCCCCCGGCCCCCCATCCGAGCCCGGCCGAGCCCGCGCACCGCGCAGGTCGAGCTCTCGGTCGCGGACGGCGTTGGTGTACTGCGCCGCCTGCTCGATCAGCTCCGCCGTCAGCTTCACCATCCCGCCGGGCTCCGCCGCTCAGCTCCACACCGCGCCGCTCCCCGCCGCGCCGGACCGCCGCTAGGCCGCGCCGCGCCGCGCCAGGCCGACCAGCCGAGCGCCGAGCTCAGCCAGACCAGGCCAGGCCGACCAGCCGAGCGCCGAAGCGCCGCCGCATCGCCCACCCTCTCTTCTCCCCGAGATGGCGGCGCTGAAAGGAGCGCGGCGGCAGCCTCCCCCCGCCCCAGCCCGGGCAGCCCCTGCTCCCCCACCTCCCCCGGGCTCCGGCGGCAGCCCGGTGTCGGGCAGGCCCAGGCCGCGTCCCTTCAGAGGGTGCCGAGGCCGGTGCCCTCTGATGGGGAGCAGAGGGGAGCCCTGCGGCCCCCTCCCAGCCAGGACCCTTTCCTCCTTCCTCGGTCTCCTCCTCCGCCTCACCCCCTTAAAGCTGTTTTCATGGTAATTTCATGTACAGTTGAAGCCCCGCGGCTGCAGGGAGGGCCGGGGCCGTGCTGCTCGAGCAGCGGCTATCGGCCGGCCATGGCAGCGGCAGCGCTTCGGCCGCCGGGCAGCAGAGGGACCCGGCGGCCCGCGGACGCGGCCCCCGTTCAGACCGGCAGCACCGGTACTCCCGGTGCCGGCAGGCCGCTGGCACCAGACCCGCTCCTTGCTGAGGTGAGGGTCCCCCGCGCTGCCCTGGGCCCCCCCCAGGCCGCCCTGCAGCCCCACAGGCGGGCAAGGGCCGCAGGCAGGGCCCAGCGCCCGAGCAGCGGTCAACAAACTGAGGAGGGGCTTGGCTTTGCCATCAGTAGCATCCTAACACAGCACAAAGATGGCACCAGAGGTTCCCCGCTCATCCAGGCACAGCCTAAGTGTGCATAAATGGAGGCAGAGCAGGTTGGGAGCCGGCTCCACACAGACGACTGGCAGCCAGCGGGCTGCTGGCCTTTGGACAGAGTTGGCTTAGCCGGTGGGATGGTGCGCGTTTGAACACGTGTCGCTCCCTTCCCGCTTCCCAGCCTCCCGCAGCAATTACAGCTCTTGGTGGGTTTTCTCCTCCACCCAAGTAGCAGCTCAGCCTTCGCTCCTGGATATAGGGTTGCCCATAAACACCTTCCCCCTGCAGCATTTGAGACAGTTGCGCTGGCGCTTCCACGCGTGTTCTTGCTCTTGGGGAAGCTGCGTTGGGCTGGGAACGTGCCACAGGCCGTGGCATGACATTCACCCTTCATCTGTGAGACAAAATGCGCTTTCAAGTGTCACTACATCCCCTCTTACCCAGTTCAGGGTTTTGGAGATGTCCTGGTTTGCGTGACACAGGACTAATTTCTCTTCTAATGCTTGGGAAACCTGCACTTTCGGAATACTCTAGTGACTGAATTTGTGACAATATTTACTTTATAGCCAGCTATACTATGTGGCAGTCAAGGTCTCAGTGTTTTCAAGCCTTGGCTGGTGCAGGGATGAAGAGGAGTGAGAACCCAGGCACTTGACCCAGGCTGGCCAACAGGATATTTCATACCATGAACATACCATTCAATATAAATTAGAAAGTTTGTTGCGTAGTGCTCGCTCTCCCTTGATGGTGGCACTCCAGAGAACTTATCATCCCAGTGCTGGAGCCCCGAGTCCTTCCCTTCCTCCCAAAGCTGTGGCGCTCCCAGTGTCCCACGTTTGCTGTCCCCTCCTGGGAGCGCACAGCTTCCTGCACACGGAATGGGCTGAGTATGATCCTTGTCTATTTTGTATTGGTATCAGGATCAATACTGGTTCTTTAGTATTATTGATGTTAATTTTTTAGTCTTATCCTATTATTGCTCAAGTGGAAGAAGGAAGTTTATAATAAGTGGAAGAAGGGACTGACCCCTTGGGAGGATTACAAGAATGCCACCAGAGCGTGCAGGGATGAAACAAGGAAAGCCAAGGCCGCCTTGGAATTAGACCTGGCTAGGGACATCAAGCACAACAAAAAGAGCTTCTACAAGTATATTGGAAGCAAAAGGAAGACCAGAGAAGTTGTAGGCCCACTGCTGAATGAGGCAGGAGTCATGGTGACGGAGGATGTGGAGAAGGCAGAGTTACTGAATGCCTTCTTTGCTTCGGTCTTTTCTGCTCGGCCCAGCCCTCAGGAGTCCCAGGCATTGAATAAAGTAACAGGGAAAGAAGACGACTTCCCTTGGGTTGAGGAGGAGCGAGTGAGGGACCAATTAGATCATCTAGATATTCACAAGTCCATGGGCCCTGATGGGATGCACCCGAGAGTGCTGAGGGAGCTGGCAGAAGTCATTGCTGGGCCGCTCTCCATCATCTTTGAAAAGTCCTGGAGAACAGGCGAGGTGCCTGGGGACTGGAGGAAAGCCAATGTCACTCCAGTCTTCAAGAAAGGCAAGAAGGAGGAGCCGGGGAACTACAGGCCGGTCAGCCTCACCTCCATCCCTGGAAAGATGATGGAACAGCTCGTTCTGGGTGTCATCTCAAGGCATGTGGAGGAAAGGAAAGCTATCAGAAGTACTCAGCATGGATTCACCAAGGGGAAATCATGTCTGACTAATCTGATAGCCTTCTACGATGGCATGACTAGATGGATAGATGAGGGGAGGGCGGTAGATGTGGTCTACCTTGACTTAAGCAAGGCGTTTGACACGGTCTCCCACAGCATCCTCATAGGTAAGCTTAGGAAGTGTGGGTTAGATGAATGGACAGTGGGGTGGATAGAAAACTGGTTGAAAGATAGAGCTCAGAGGGTTGTGATTAGGGGCACAGAGTCTAGTTGGAGACCAGTGACGAGTGGTGTTCCCCAGGGGTCAGTACTGGGTCCAGTCCTCTTCAACATATTCATCAATGACCTGGATGAGGGGATAGAGTGCGCCCTCAGCAAGTTTGCTGATGACACCAAGCTGGGTGGGGTGGCTGACACACCGGAAGGCTGTGCCGCCATACAGAGAGACCTGGACAGGTTGGAGATCTGGGCAGAGAGAAACCTTATGAAGTTCAACAAGGGCAAGTGTAGGGTGCTGCACCTGGGAAGGAACAACCCCATGCACCAGTACAGGTTGGGTGCTGACCTGCTGGAGAGCAGCTCTGTGGAAAGAGACCTGGGAGTCCTGGTGGACAACAGGATGACCATGAGTCAGCAATGTGCCCTTGTGGCCAAGAAGGCCAATGGCATCCTGGGGTGCACCAAGAAGAGCGTGGCCAGCAGGTCGAGGGAGGTCATCCTCCCCCTCTACTGTGCCTTGGTGAGGCCGCACCTGGAGTACTGTGTCCAGTTCTGGGCTCCCCGGTTCAAGAGGGACAGGGAACTGCTGGAAAGGGTGCAGCAGAGCGCTACAAAGATGATTAGGGGACTGGAACACCTCTCTTATGAGGAAAGGCTGAGGGATTTGGGTCTCTTCAGTCTGGAAAAAAGACGGCTGAGGGGTGACCTTATCAACGCTTATAAATACTTAAAGGGTGGGTGTCAGGAGGATGGGGCCAGGCTCTTTTCAGTGGTGCCCGGGGACAGGACAAGAGGCAATGGGCACAAACTTGAACATAGGAAGTTCCACCTAAACATGAGGAGGAACTTCTTTACCCTGAGGGTGACAGAGCACTGGAACAGGCTGCCCAGAGAGGTGGTGGAGTCTCCAACTCTGGAGACATTCAAAACCCACCTGGACGCGTTCCTGTGCCACCTGCTCTAGGTGACCCTGCTCTGGCAGGGGGGTTGGACTAGATGATCTCCAGAGGTCCCTTCCAACCCTATGATTCTATGATTCTATGATTCTATGATTCTATTAAATCGATTTATATTTCAACCCTTGTGTTTCCATGTTTGTCCCCGATTCCCCTTCCCGGGTGGGGAGGGATCATCGGGTGATAGAATAATTGTCTAAACGACAATAAATTGTTGTGGGTTTCTCCGTAACAGGGGAACAGCGAGGAAGAGCTGGGGGAGCTGAGATGGCTCAGCCTGCCGTGTCTGGCCGGGTAACTCCACTGCAATGTGAAGCAGGTCACCGGGTCCGAGCTGGGCTGCTGCGGCCGAGGCTCTTGGCCCCGCTGGCAGGGCTCGGCCGGGAGCAGCAGGGCTTTGCAGGCGGGTGAACCACAGCGCGGGTGGTGTGGACGGAAGGTGGCACGTGACGGGAAGCAGTTCACCGCCCCCAGGTCTCAAATCCTGTCACCAAGCCACCGCTTCTGTGGCCCTGGAGAAATTATTCCCCAGCTCTCCAGGCCCCCCCCCCCGCCCCGCCCCAAGTGAGATGAGGCAGAATGATTTCTGGATCCGCTGCTATCGAGGGAAGGATTTTTTTTGTGAGCCGTGACATTTCCATGAACCCAGAGGATGTGATAATAGGTTAAACGCTGCAGCCACGTTTGGCACTGCACAGCGATGGCTCATACTTTTCTTTTGGGAGCATCTCGCAGCATCACCCTGCGAGCGACGCCTGGCTCGGTCCCCGGGACTACAGCGTCAGAGCTGGCTCTGGTCTGGCTGGAGATCCCTGCAGAGGTGTCAGCTGGGGTCAGGCAGCTCCTGTGCTCCCTACTTGAAAAAACACCCTCACCAAAGCTGGATAGGAAAGCACGTAGTCAAGTTTTTATAACATCTGCACTTGTTTAAAAGCAGTTAGGAGAGAGCAAGAAAAAGAGACAGCTGTCACAAGCAGCAACAAAGACTTAGCAGCACTGCTGTACGTGACTCAGGAGTCACGCGGTGATAAAGACAACAGTCTTTAGTCATTTCAGGCAGTTGTTAAAAGGAGACCCTCCTCAGCCTCCTGGAAAGCGGGTCCTGCCTCCGAGAAAGCCAAATAAAACGCAGACCTTGCTCCTTTAGCACAATACAGCTGTACGCCTCAGCTCGACAGCCGTAATAGAATTGTAATTGAGAGCAGACAGATTCTTGGTCTCAGATGCTGTACACGAGCTCTTAAAAGCCCTTTCTTTGTAATGGAAAGTCAAAGCAACGATTTTTAAGATGTGTGTTCCCCACCTGCCAACTACGAAGTGGCAGATGGCCGAGGATGCAACCTGAGAGCCAAACAGCAAACGGGGAGTCGGGCTGCACTAAGGTTTTCCAGAAAACAGCTATTCTAGATTTGGCTTTGGTGCCAAGAGACAACAGAGAACCGGGCTTTAATAAGTTGCCTAAATATGCATTTATCTTGAAGATACAGCCACTTTGATCCTCTGAGCATACCAGCGTCAGGGAGATTTTAATAGCTCCAAGCAAGCATTGCAATAGCTTGGATAAATAATCTGAGTTTTATTGCTTTCCAAGAATGATTTCTGAGGGAGTTAGTGCCCTGGGAAAGGCTGGGAGCTGATGATGTTGCACGAACTCGACGTGTAGAATTTGTTTCTCTTTCCCTGGCAGGCTGGAGGGCAGCATAAAGCAGGATAAAACCGGGACTGCTGGGGATTTGGTCATCTTAAATTGCATTGCTTCACCCAGTGTGTATTTTAAATTATGCCAAGGATGTAAGGGTAAACATCTTTCTTTTTTCTTTTTTTTGTTTTCTAGCATTTCAGTACATCTAAATATACCAGTGAGCAGTATTTAGAGGCAGGCCGCCTCTACAGTGAGCCAGAGAATTGAAAGAACCCAATTCACAGCTCCCGTCTTCTGACTCTCTGACACAGCAACAGAAATGAAAGTTTGTTATTTTACAACCAAAGGGGCAGAAGCCGGGAGAATTTCACCCCTCTTCTGACCCCTGGTTTGGCCCGAGACTGAAAGGGGAATCCTGGAGCAACAGAAGGAATCACGGTTTGTGATAAATCATCCGATTAATTCACATCTGATGAAAGCGAAGACCTGTAAGACCCACGAGCCCACAGCAGCTCTGAGAAAGGACCTTCCCCAGTGGGAGGACTCCGTTCTTTTCTTTTTTTCACACTTAAAAAGCTCAGCTCCAGCTATCCAGGCCCTACCCTGGGCACCTGGCCCATGGTTAAACATTGCAAAACCACCGCGACAAACAAACGGCTGCACAGCTCCCTCCGCTCCCCGACGCGCCAGCGGCTCCTCTCCTTCCCCGCCAGCCCAAACGGGAAGGTGGCCCTGTGGATCCCCGCAACTGCCAGCTGCGGTGGGGCACCGGGGGCTGCAGGACGCTCCGGGTACGGGCGGGAAAGGGGCACGAACCCCCCCCGCCAGCTCCTCCATCTGCAGACGCATCGCCGCACGCTGCGCTCTCCCCACAACCGAATACGCCCAGCCGTGTCCGAGCGCGGCCCCAAAACCCAGCCAGAGCTGCCAGGCACAGGGCATGTATTTGGGATACGAGTTCCCTCTGAAGGCAAAAGACCTTTCTGAGAACAAATCTGAGGGTTTTGTTCCTGAACTGTTTCTCCCGCAGGGGCTCTGGGCTGATCAGGAGCTCCAGCCCTAACAGCTGCTTTATTTCAAAATAAAGACACGCGGCGCATCCTCACCTTGCCCTGCCTCTGGCTGGGATGGCGGCTGCACGAATTTGGAAAAAGCACAGATTCATTTCTCAGGGGAGATCAACAGTTTATTAACTTAAAAGGTCAGTTCGCCAAAGCTCCGTCTTTCTTTGGGCTCGGTCCAGGCAGGTGAGGGCTGGTGACGCTGCGGCTCTCCCCTCGTCACCCGGCTGAGGTGAGCTCTAAGCGGGCAAGCCCAGGCAAGGGCACGTGTCGTGGCAACCGAAACCAAGCCGGGATTATCCCAGCCCCGTGAGGAACCGGTGACAATTCGTACTGTGAATTTCGTTGGCAAAAGGTTTAACTCGTTAAAAACTATCAACAATGAAAATTGGAACATGCAGCGTAGGAAAGAGCGTTTACATACGCCTGGTGCAAAGAGCGGCTCTGCAAGGTCAGAGAGGAGACAAGGAGAAGGATGTAGGAGAAAAAAAGATTCCCCACTCCCATATAAAAAAATAGTCCACAGAGAAAAAACAAGGATTGTATAAGTTATTTAAAAAAAAAAATCCGTAAAACAACATAGCCAAGGATATTTTAAACACAATTATATAAACACCACATGACTTACTATGAAGAGAGAGAATGAAAAGGTTTGTTTCGGGGAAGGGTTTTGTAGAATTAAGTTTCCTGGCTGGATCCCTGGAATGACTCTTTTGGAAACAGATGCCCAAGAAAAATCACTGCCGTGAACCGGAGGATTTTGTGAGAGAAGGGTATACCCAGCGAAACGGGGGGAGGATCGTAACGCAAAATGCCAGAAGAGATTAATTGGGACACCATCTCCTTTAGAGGAAGGATCTAGCTCGTTCCAGAACTGAATTAATCAGCGACTTCCCAGCAGTTCCGGGAGGGAAATACATTTCACGGTAAGGCTGTGACCCCCCGGGCTGGTCGGTGCAGACGAACCCCCCGAGTCCGCCAGACTCCCCCCCGGGCAGACGGGATTTCCCTGCCTGCACTCACTGCGGGGCAAAGCCCTGCTGGACTCGCCGGGCTGACACGCCGGCAGAGCCACCAGGATCAGCTCTCGCTTTGGTCCTCAAACCTCCAGTTATTGCCACGGCCAGAGAAAAACAGCTACTGACCGAATCCGAACAGGAGTGCCAGAGCGGGCTTGAGGGCACCGCTCCGGGAACCACCTAATTCATCGTTTTACCTATGTACAGAGCACGGCGCCGGCCGTTTGCAATGTGGCTTTATACCAGCTGTCACCTAGCAGAAAAGAGTACCAAAAACTGGGCCAGAAACGGCTCGTTCTTCACAGAAGTGTGAAGTCCTGCGTCCTTCGCGGCGAGGGCTCCTGCCAGCCGCTCGGAGCGGGCAGATCAGTAGGATTTCTGCGAAGAACCAAGCGTGTGTACATGGATCATGCATCGGTCCCTGCTCACGAGGAGTGTTTGAGAGTATTAATATCACCGCTTGTCTGCTGCCTTTCAGGACTTGATCATTCAGGGTACGATCCGATCTCTGCCTAACATATTGCTATAGAAACGCGCTGACAGTGATATTAAAGCTATCAAACTTACGAGCGAATGCTTGACAGCACCATGTAAACTCTCCCAAAAGCTGAAAAAATAAACTTTTGTCCTAAACATTTGGCAAAAACTGGGCTGGCAGTTGGTGGAAGTCCTGGATGGATGCAGCCGCTGAACTTTACCCGGCCATAAGACACGTCTGACAGCAGAACTGCACAAACAGCTTCTTTTCACAGAGCTTGTTTGATTTCACCATCTCACAGAAAGTCTTGTCAGCTGGGAGGCCGAGGCGAGGAACAAGAGAAAATGAGAGCAGATTAACATTTTAAATAAACAAACATTGCACGTAACAGGCGGTGCAATTCGTTCCAGTGTTGGAGGAGAGCGGATTGAAAAGGAGTCGCTTTTTAAGGGCATCTTTCACATGGTTTTGATGAAGGAATAAAGCGGCTTTGCAGCGAGTGGGAGAATTAGCCCCAAGACTAAACTCTAACGAAATAAAAAGGCTTGGATGCGTTGGAGCAACAGGCAGATATCCAGCGGCTCTGCCAGGTAAACCGCCCGCCCACCGCAGCCGGAGCCCGGCTCGCTGCCGCCGTGCCCCAGCAAGCCCAGGAGCTCCAGCGCTTTCGGCTTCCTGCTCTGAAGGGAATCCCCCCCAAAACCCTCATTTTTTGCTAGCGGCGAAGCACTACGGTGCCAGTGGTTCTGCCACAACTACTTACCGTTGGTGCAGGTTTCATTTGTCACGCAGGAGCCGCCCAGGAGGCTGAAACCTTCTTTACACTTGAGGCAGTTTCCACCAGAGCCCTCGCAGGCTGAGCAGTGGTCATCGCACCTGGGGACAGACACCCTGCAGTGGCCTGAACTGGCACCGACACCCCGACCCCGGCCACCCAAAATGGGCCATCGGCCAGAAAATATGTCTGCCACCACTGCGACATCCACACCGAACCGGAGGATGCGGAAAACGGCGAATCTAAAGCTTAAAAAGTTACTGAAGCCCTGGGAAAAAATGGGCTCGGCGGTGCCAGGTCGCTGCTCGGTGCCGGCCAGTGACATCCCAAAAGCAGTCGCCTGTTGGGAAAGCTCAGCGGGGCGTGCACCTCTCTTCCCAGCGATCCCAGCTAGAAAAAGGGCTGCGAGAGGAACCTGCGCTTCTCGCAGCTGTTTGCTCAGGCAAGAGAGCCCATCAGCTGAGCCTCCTGCCTGGGGATGGCGGCTCGCACAGACCGTACCCGAAATCCCTGGGAAGGGATGCTGGACCCCCGTTCCTCCCCACCGGATAGCCAGTGTGGGCGAGCGAAACCCCGGGCGGGCAGGCGCTGCGCTGCGTGTTCCCAAGTCACCTTTAATCCTTGCCTTTCATGTTCACCTTAAGGAGGCTGAATCCACTCCCACTCCCCACTTGAAGCGCAGAGTGGGAGCAAATTGCTGCCTCCTGGCATCTCCCGGTCCCCCCCGCGCAGCCCCCACGCTGGGCCAAGGAGCGGGCCAGCGCTCCTCCAACACGGCCGCCGGGCGAACGCAGCAGGTTTGATTGAAAGCTGGAATATTTGCCTAAACATCCCTGTTCCTCATTCCTCCCACACCTCCTCCAAAGAGCCCGGGGCTGGGGCTGAGCCCCTTCCACCGTAGCCCTAAGACATCTTGGCCGGCTCCGGCGGGGGGAGCGTGCTCTTAAATCCATAGGGCAGGGGCGTGGGGGGTCCAGCCCCACGGCTGCCCTGGCTCCCTCATCCCTGTTTTAATTTCCCTAGTAAACAGTTCCAGCTGTGAGCTGTTTGCAGCATTATTATTTTATTATTTTTTGTTTTATCATCGCTGCCAGCGCTCCCCCCCGTCGGTGCTGGCTTTGCTGCGGCCGCCGTCGGGGCGGTAACGTACCTCTTGCAGACTTTGTTGGGCAGCCCGTGGCTGTCGGCGGGGTAGAAGCCCTCGCGGCAAGCGGGAACGCAGCGCCAGTGGGGTGCAGGGGCCTCAGGGCCACAGGGAGCGCAGTCCTCCTCGCCCAGCCCTGCGGGGGACAGGGAGAGATGACGCGGGCATTTTTGGGAGACAGGAGCCACGTCGCGCCAGCAGCCCCGTGCGAGATAGGATTGAACAAGCTGCTGGTTGTGCCACCAGGGTCCTGCGCGGCTGCTTGGCTCCCACACCCCCCAAAAAAACCCAGCTTCCGTCTCAAAAAACTTCAGCTCCCATCCCAAAAAACCCAGCCAGGACCCGGTGTCCTGCCCCTCTGCAGACCACCACATCAAAATCCCCTCCGGAGCATCAGGCACTGCTCCAAAGCACGCACCGGTTTAGCTTTCCCACCCTACGGAGTGTCAAATGCGGAAAAAGAGATGCTAGAGTGGGCTGCGGAGGAGCCGAAGGAGGGAAGGGCTCGGGAGAGGAGCTGGGAAAGCAGAGAGCCCCGCTCTGACGCCGGAGCCTTGTGGCTGGACGGCAAACCGTGGTGATGGAGGTGGTGTTATTAGAGGCCTTCCACACAGCAGGCTTGAGAAATGGTTATGCAGGAAAAGGAGACGAAAAAAGGCTTGAAAAATAATTGTGGTGAAGTACATTTACACTGACTGGAATGAGAATTAGAAGGGAAGTAATTTTCTTAAAGGATTAAGAGCCCATTCCCTTCCACACTTGCCAACAAGATCAATAAATATTTTGGATTTAGTCTTAGGAAATTGCCCATGTATGATAGATGAGATTCACACCACTGAACACAAATTGTCTGGAGATCATATTATCATCAGATCTATGATGATTTTTGAGGGCAGACGCAAACATTAACAACGGAAAATAATTGGGACTTTCAAGCAGCGAAAAAGGCAGGATTTAAAGGGAACGCCGAGCGGCTTTGGGCGGCGGGAGGAAGCCGGCAGCGGCCAGTCCAGCCCCGTGGGGTGACCAGGATAACGCGCCTCGGCTGCCTGACATTTTTATACGCTGCAAAGCCATCTTCCATCACTCCGAGAGGGTTTTATGGCCTCCCCCGCAACCTTATTAAACTAAAGCACCTGGCGTCAAGAGGAACCGGGAAATAAAGAATGGCTCTAATAAAAATGTAAAAACTCCCTAAAAACCTTTCTAATATGAATATACTCCCAGCACCTCGCGGGATGTGCTGGAGAGCTGGGATTGCTTCCCTGCCGGCACGCTCTGCCTTGGCTGGGGGTGGGTACCGCCGGCATCGGATCAGCTCCTGATGGACAAGGGTCTGGGGGTTTCATAGAATCATAGAATGTGTTGGGTTGGAAGGGACCTTTAGATCATCTAGTCCAACCCCCCTGCAGTGAGCAGGGACATCTTCAACTAGACCAGGTTGCTCAGAGCCTCATCCAGCCTGGTCTTGGATGTCTCCAGGGATGGGGCCTCCACCGCCTCTCTGGGCAACCTGGGCCAGTGTCTCACCACCCTGAGTGTAAAGAAATTCATCCTAATGGCTAATCTAAACCTGCCCTGCTCTACTTTAAACCATTGCCCCTCGTCCTATCGCTACATGCCCTTGCAAACAGCCCCTCTCCAGCTTTCCTGTAGGCCCCCTTCAGGGACTGGAAGGGGCTCTAAGGTCTCCCCGGAGCCTTCTCTTCTCCAGGCTGAACCCCCCCAACTCTCTCAGCCTGTCCCACAGTAGAAGTGCTCCAGCCCTCTGATCATCTTTGTGGCCCTCCTTTGGACCCGCTCCAACAGGTCCATGTCCTTCTTGTGCTGACGGCTCCAGAGCTGGACACGGTACTCCAGGTGGGGTCTCACCAGAGCAGAGCAGAGGGGCAGAACCACCTCTCTGGGTCTGCTGGCCACGCTTCTTCTGATGCAGCCCAGGATGCAACTGGCCTTCCGGGCTGCGAGCGCACATTGTTGGCTCCTGTCCAGCTCTTCACCCACCAGCACCCCCGAGTCCTCTTCCGCAGGGCTGCTCTCTATCACCTCATCCCCCAGCCATGTTTCACGTGGGGATGTGGCGGGGCGAAGGACGTACCTGTGCCAACGGGGCAGGTCTCGCACCGCCGGGGCTCCCGGCTGAGGTACATGGCGGGCTGGCACTCCGGCACGCAGCTCTCTCCTGCCAGGCTGCCGGGAAAGCGGAGAGGACGTTGGCACCTGAAGCTACAGGCTCTGGGGACCCGGCACAGCCTGTCCCCCTGTCCCCATCTCCGCATCCCCCAGGGCCCTATGGCAGCCTCAGCCCGTGGCGCGGGAGGCGTCGGAAAGCCAGCCAGCGCTCCAGGAGAAATTAAAGTCCTGCCTGGACCAAAGGGACGGCTGCAGGTTCCTTAATTAACTATCCAGGAGGAAATAAAATTATTCTTTTCCCATGGGCAACCAGCCAGGCTCTGCCAAAGACCTTTTGCACTGTGAGGCTCCCTGGAATAAAAGGGAATTGGTTCCGTGCCACGGCTGGGCTGGTGCTGCTTCACCGTGGCAGGGATGATTTGGAGTCCCGGCTTAAAAGGATATTGGACAATAAAAAGCAAGCACCGTGCGGATTATGTCTGACAAGTGCCTCCAGTTTTGCTTTTCCGAGGGAGTAGATAATCTTTTGGCAGTGGCAATTTCCTCGTCTGAGAGCGCCCCGCTGCTACACCCTGTCCCTGGCTCGCTTACAGCCCCTGAGCAAAGCAAAGCGCGATGGGATCCTACTTCCATGTGAGCTCGGGGATGGAAAACAGCTTCTTCCCGGTGCCGACGCCGCTCGCCAGCATGGCTGGGCTCTGCGTCCCGCAGGAGCCGCGGGGCCGGCAGCAAGGACACCCGCTGATCCTTGCGGGGCCGGGGCTGCCCCACTTCCACCCACTTGTCCATCCTACACGAGGCCCGCTCACCAGGTACATCGGATAAAATTTTCCAGCGTGGATGAAGCTGGAGGGAAGGGTTTGCGCGCTCGCAGGGAGCATTTTCAGCCTGCCTGAACAGCTCAGCCTGGTACCAGCTCTGCCCCGTGAGCAAAACCGAGCGCCCTGTTTGGTTGGGATGGCTCCCACGGAGCCGCCCGACACTCGGGAGGAAAGGTGCGTTTGGCAACGTGTGGTGTAAATGTTTTCATTGCTTCCCCCCCCCCCCCCATTTTAGATGCTGCGACGCCGGGAGCTGCTCTGGTCGCAGGTCACCGAATTTGGACAAGCCCTTCTGAGCCTGGCACTTACCCACCACCCTCACCCTGGCAAGCGCTGGAGAAAAGGAAATTAAACTGAAATCATGCTTTTCAGCTAAGAAAGGGACACAAAGCACCACCTTTAAATTCCCAATGCTCTGTGCCACAGCTGTAGTACCACAGAAGCAGGATCTCAGGTCTTTAACTAATTCACTCTCTAATTTCCCATTGGTTTTCCCACATTTAAACCGCGCGTACAAATGCTGCAGGTATAAACTCCTCCCGTGCTGGTATTTTACCTGAATCCTTCTCTGCATGCAGTACATTTGTCTGCTTCGCCGACACATTTTTTACAGCTTTGATGACATTTCAGACAGCGTTTCTGACCTTTTAAAAAACAAAGCGAGGCAGGGGAGAATAAAATCCGGACAGTGATTTGCAAGCGGCAGCCGGAGCCGCAAAGCCCCACTGCGCCCCAGCAGCAGCTCCCCGGGGAGGAGAGGTATGTCCTCCCCCCCGACGGGTCCCTGCTACCGCAGATGACCTTATCTGTCACTGCTTGCTAAGAAGAAATACGCTTTGCAAGCAGCTAGGGCCATTAATTACAGTCTTCTAATTAAGAGCCAAGTTGAGTGCCTCTGCTTCGCACCACCCTCTTTGAACACCCAGAGGTTTCCCTCCTCCCTTCACGACACAAAGTGGGTCAAGGGGGGAAATTTAAAGCCAATACTCAAAAAACAAGGTGTTTCCTCCACCCATAGCACTTAAAATAGAAGCAACCCTCATGCTACAGCTCGCAAGTGATAAACATCCTTACGTTCCTCGGCGTAGAAGCCGGGCGGACACAGCACCACACAGGTGCTCATCTCCTGGTGGTGGTAGAGGCTCCGCTTGCACGCCGTGCACTGGTTCGGTCCCCTCCCGACGCAACGCTCGCAGCCCTTGTAGCACCGGCGGCACCTCCGGGCGCCTTCGTCACCAAAAAATCCCGCGGGGCACGAGCTCACGCACATCCTGGGGAAGGATGCGAGCGCTCAGGCTTTGGTGCCAACACTCGGACGCTCCCGGCAGCCTGGCACCTGCCGCCGTCCCCTCACCCGCAGCATTCAGGGCATCCCCCAGCCTTGGCAGCAATTTGGGCTCCTTTACTTCTTATTCTTAAGATTTAGGGTGTCTTGAACGTCATGGCTCTTTAATAAAGAGCCCGGGCATCTCTTGGCCAGCAACCCCGTCTACGGGTAAACTCTCCCTGTGCCAGCCCAGGAGACTGAGGGGTGGAAACCCCAATTCCAGAAGTGATTTGGCACCTCAGCTAGCTGTCACTTGGGCACGGGTGACCCCAGCCAGTGAAGCCAATGCTTCTTTCCCAGCATGATTACATGGCCAAGGTCCTCCGGGGCTCTCCAGCTCTGTGTCCCCCACCCCATCGTACCCTAATCCAGGGCAGGGATCCCCACACCTCCTCCTCCGTCCATTTTCTTGCCCATACTCTTCTTTCTCTGTGCAAACATCACCCACGCTGCGGTACGAGCCCTGGGGAAAGGCACCGCCACTGCCCGGGGAGACCCCGCGGAGACACCCCACCACCCCTCACCTGCCGGTTTTCACGCTGCCCAGGCTGTAGTGGATGCAGTTCAAGCACTGGTCGGCGTTGGGGCCGTCGCAGCCCTGGTCACCGCATTCGGGGTGGCACGGACCTGGGGAGGGAGAGACGGGCTCAGCCGGGGGAGAGGCTGAGCATCCCCAGACGCCATGGCCAGGATGCTCTCAGCACACCCTCCCTGGACAGACGGACGTGGGGAAGGGGCTGGGGACCCTCCGCCTATCTTATCCTATGTCTATTATCTTACAAATCTTATATATCTTATCCTATGGAGCTGCATGGCTCTGGGTACTCGCCTCTCCTCCAGCTCATCCCCCCCAAGCACGAATCGCACCCGACCATCCTCCAGCTGAACACTCCCGTGCAGGAGGAGCTTTGAAAGCAGAGCCAGACCCACTCCTTGGGGACGGGCAGGGGAGGGAAGGTGGGCAGAGGAGCTTTTTTTACTCCTCAGACGGCCGCACCAGCAATTTGTGGCGGGAACGCTGTGATGGGGCGTTTCGCTACCTTCTAATTTCACCGTCCTGCTGCCCCGCGCTGGCCGCAGGCACCGCTCCT
Organism: Larus michahellis; assembly: GCF_964199755.1. Lineage (NCBI taxonomy): Eukaryota > Metazoa > Chordata > Aves > Charadriiformes > Laridae > Larus > Larus michahellis. The sequence goes on along the minus strand of NC_133904.1, from coordinate 3,800,059 downwards.
CCCAGCCCGCCCTGGCCCCGGGCAGGATCAGGCCTTGTGGCTCCCCTGGTTGGCATTTTCCCAGGTATTTTGGGGGGGGATGACATGGCAGCTCAGCCGGCGCTTACCCGCGTACTCTTCCTCCTCCTCAGCCACCTCCACCTGGCTCTGCAGGAAGGCGACTCTCGACGGCTCCATCTCCGATGCCGGCACCTCCAGCGTCCTCCCACGGGACTGGGGGCCACCCAGCGCGGTGTAGGGGTGCTCAGCCGTCCCGTAGAAGAGGAGGCTCCACTCCTTCAGTTTCCCTGCAGGGGCGGGCACAACGTCACCCATCCCGCTGCCCATCCCGCTCCTTCCCTGGTGACCCCGCGGCGCAGCACCGGCTTTGGGGGAAGCAAGAGGAGGGTGGACTGGACCATTAGGGCTTCTCCACTCGCTTGGCAACGCACAAGCAAACAACAAACACCCAGAAATCTTCACCAGCCCCCCGAGCTCCCAGCCTGCACGAATGCAGCTGTTTAAGGCACCTACAAGGGATTTTTTATGCTATAACTCGTCTGCATCGCCGTACCCATCCCACCCAACGGGCGGAGAGAACCGGTAACTAAAAGCTCCGTAATGGAGGACTAATTCTCTCTGATAAAAGCCGCCCGGAACCCACCAGATTCTTTCTTGCTGCTATCCGACATGTCACAGGTCTGAGCTTGGTGTCCCCCAAAACACCCCAGGGGCCACCGGAGCCTGCGCAGCACCTGGGGGCTCCCCACGGCCTTACACCCACACCGGGGTCTTCCGCGACACACGCAGCTTTGGGGAGAGGGTCCAAAAATGCTGCCGCCTCTTTCCAAGACTTTTTTTTCTTTCAGTTCCCCACCAACAGGAGTCACTTCACGCCTGCGGCACGCGCGGCTTTAACCACTAATCCCTGCGTTTCCAGGAAGGGCTTAAAATTTCCGACACCCAAATCCCTTGGCTCTCCCACAGGGCTGCGAGGACCCACCTGCTGCAGGACGGAGCTCGGGCGGCACCAGCTGGGGCAGAGCTCAGCCGCGCGCCTCCACCGAATGAATGAAATTTCCTTTAAATCTAAAGCATCCCGTGCGAGGAAAGCCCGGGCTGCACGGGGCTGATGCTGGGGACGCAGCAGTGCCAGCGACGCGACAGCCGTAGTACTTAATTGGTATTAAATTAACCGATTTAATTGGTTTAATTTAATGGTCTTAAATTAACATTTAATACCTGCTTCTGCCGCAGGCTGGGAGCATCGTCCCTCTTTTTCCTCCCGCTTTGCCCTCTCTGCTTCGAACCCGCTGCGGACCCTTTGAGAGGGGGGTGACTTAACGCACTCATTTTCGTTTCGTTTTGCAAAGCCGGGTGAAGCCAAGCCCTGACGCCCGTGGGGGGCTCAGAAGCACCCACCGCAGACCGTAAATACGGAGGGGGGGGAAAGCGGCTCCGTGGGTGCTTTGCTGCTGCTCCTCCGAGTTCAAACGATTCCGGGTGAAGGCAGCAAACACAAACACTCTCTGCACAATGGAGCCCCCACGTGCGCCTCCCGCCAGAAAGTCGCGTGGGAGAGATTTTTAATATACTCCTGGCTCCTTATCAACGAGCGTGTGGATTTTAACACCCCCGCGACGCACGCCAGCCCCAGGCAGGATGCTTCATGCCCCGCTGCCACCAGCCGGCGAGGCGGCTTGTCCCTTCCCGGCGGGGACGGATCCCGCCAGCCCGGCTCCTTTGCCGGGAAGGGGTCAGGGAGCAGGCGGCCAAGCCGGTGGGGGGGGACACAGCGAGGTTGGGGACACGCAGTGGGGCCAAGGCTGAGCCCGGCCACCCCCTGCCAGCGCGGTGGCAACCCGGAGAGGATGTCCGTCCGTCTGCAGCCCGAGGGGCATCGTCCCCTTGCGCCCGTTGCACAACCAGCCCACGCGCCAGATGTCCCAGCAGCGAAGCAAAACAAACAAACAACAATTACAGCTCTCGGGTTTCCTCGTTTTGACTCATTACGGTTTAATTTTGGAAACCCGGCTCTCAGTTGCAGCCAGTTTGCTGCTGGGAGAAAACCCGCTCCCGGCTCAGCCAGACCGGCAGCCTCTTGCGCGGAAGTTTTATTCCCATTTTTGAGAAATTTGGGCAATGCAGTTTTGCTGAAGACAATAAAACTTGCAGCAAAAATTTACGGCCAAGCTAAGCAGCCTGCAAAGAGCTCTGGGGGCGAGGGGGACCGGCGGGCGCTGGGGGGACGTGGGTGCTGGGGAATCTCACCTTGCACCGCAGGGTTGCGCACTTGGGATGGCGTGTCGTGGATCTCCAGGGTCCACTCCCCCGCCGCCCGCTCCCCCCAGCAGTGGACGGTCATGAACTCCCAGCCCTTGAACCCCTCGTTGGAGTGGTCGAACACCCTGCAACAGGAATGCCGTGCATTAAGAAGCGTGACTTTGAATGTCTTATTAACTCGGAAAAGATAAGATAGGTAAGTAATGATTTTAGGGATCCTTGCATGCACCCACCCTTGCACGGAGCCTTCCTGCAGCTGAGACCCGAGCACGCCCACCGCCTTCCCAAAAAACCCGAGCAACCCCCAAAATGAGGATGCTGCCCAGCCCAGCCACGTACTGGCTCCGGCCGCTCTTACCTCCTGCCGAGGAGCTGTGACCTGGTCCCTGCCGGAGAGACGAGGCTGATCTGGAGGTCTCCCCGGCGCGGGTGCGAGATGCTGAGCCGCACCACGACGTGCTCCAGGTAGAGCACGTGCTGGTCGCGGTGCTCGGCGCAGGCGCTGCTGAGGGTGCTGGCGCGCAGCACGTGGTCGGCTCGGATGTACCTGCCGGGGACAGGAACACGCCACGCTGGGGACAGCACTGCACTCCGCTTCCCAGCAGCATGGACGCCCGGTTTGAACCCAGTCCCTACTGCTTCATGGCAAAAATGATCTCATCCTCCATTGCAATCCAGCGTCCTAGCACGGGAATTTGCTGAATTGCTCAATGGTAACGCGATGGGTTTGAACTGCCTCGAAGATCTATGCCTTATGGGCTGCAAGGGCGCTGCTTTATTATAATTATCAGTACAGCGTTCCTCTTCGGGTTGTAATTAGTGTCTGTATCAGATAAATAGTTTCATGAACACACTTGGCTCCAGATTCATTCCTGCTCTGTGTATGCGAGTCTTCCAAAGGCACTCCTTGTCTGATGAACAACTCTCTCGCTCTACAGTCAGGCAGCGGTAAACCAGGAGGGGCCATTTGGTCAGATCCCCGATCCCACCCTTTAACCTAGTAGAGACGGACCCACCACGGATGAGATGTGAACCTAAGCTGGTTTGAACCTGAAGCCAAATTCAAAGAGACCCAGGCATTGGCAATTTGGGAACCTTTGCAACAAAACACCTTTTTTTTGGTGTCTTCCATCAAGATGAGTTGTTTGGTGGAAGAGGGAGGGGAGCCCAACCCATCACCACTCAGCGGGTGAGTTGGTTTAGGGGTCCCTAAGCCATTTCCAAAACGGCAAACAGCACTGTCAGCCCTCAAAAAATCCCTGATGGTCACCCACCTGGGAAGCAAAAGCATGGCAGGGGCAAAAATAAATCACCTGCCACCAAAGCTGGTCCCGGAGAGCCCCTGCGGGACCCACTCCTCACTGAGCTGTAGGCACAGACCCCGGGTGGGCACTTCTGGGTCAATAAACAGACCCTGGCGTGGATGGTGTGGGTTTCTCTGACCATAAAAGCCATGAACATCACCTGCACACGGGCTTGTCCCAGCCACCCCGACTCCTGATTTCCCTTTCTAAATGCCGGGACAGTGGCTCAGCCTTTGCATTGCAAGAGTCAGCTCCACCAAAGCTCCTTCCAAGTGGCCGCGTGCCCCAGAACAGCCCCCCCACCCCACGACGCTCACTTGGGCACCCTGTCCAGGCTCCCCACGCAGACGTGCTGGGGAGGGACTGTCTTCCACTTCTTGGCTTCCACCACAATAGCGTCTGCATCCACCAGGCCGAAGCCATATAGATGGCTAACTGGAAAGAGAGAAGACTCAGAAACCCACTGCCCTCCCAGCAAGTGACAGGAGCAACTCCTCGCTGCTTGGTGGAGCATCCTCCAACCATCGGGCAAGGCGCAGAGTTGACCTTGTTGGGGTATGAGGTGCTCCAACACGCAGAGCTCCTCACCCTGTTCAAGTTACACCCCAAATCCACGTTGGCAGCATGGAAAAGCCATTGCTGGGAGCAGCCCGCCGAAAGAAGCGGGCAATGCTGCAGCTCAGGAGAGCCTCCACCAAGCCAGGCTTACAAGCCTGCACCAACCAAGGCTTCCAAGCCTCCCATCCCACGAATTACTCCCCTCTCCTCCCTCCACTCAACAGCCTGACGGTAGGAACCCGTGAGGCAGTTGAGAGCGGCCACCCAGGGTGAACGCTCCCACCAGTGAAGCTCTGGGGACCTTTATTTTCCCTTGGGTGGCTGTTTTCACCATGCCACTTCCGCCCCACGGCCCCTCACCTTTATGCCCCGCGCCGTTGGTCTTCCAGTCGGCCGCCCGCAGGTGCGTCGGCCGCGAGGTTTTGACCAGCAGATGCTGGACGTCCCTCCAGGTGAGCAGGGGGCTGCAACGACACACGGCTCATGGGATGGCCCCGTTGCCTCCAGGATTTCCAGCAGCAGCAGGGACCTCCGTCGGGTTAAAAAAAACCAAAAAAGCCTCTTTGCTGCCTCAAAACACACTGCCTGGAGGCTGGCCAGCACTTGGGGAGCCCCCAGCAAGAGGGGTTGCCCCCAGGAGGGATGCCACATGCCCATGGGTGTTGCAGGATTTATTCCTGGCCAAGGGCATTCAGCTCTCCTGCTCTGGGATATAACTGGAGCGAATCAGGAAGATTTTCCCCATTTTCTTGTAAGAGATCGGGAACGAAGCAGGAGCTGAGGCAGGGTACTGGGCTCGGCAGCTCGCTGGTACACGCTGCTGAGCAAACCTTTCCTTTATAGGAATAACCGCAAAAATTGCTGGAAAAAAACCCTGAGTTGCTCATTTAAGAGAAAAATGAAACCCAAAATGTTTCCAAACCCCCCCTTAGGCTGGGTTTGGGTGAGGTTTGTGTGTCCAGGACGCAGGACACTGAGCACTGTGGGCTTTTGAGCCCCCCACCCCACCCCAAGACCCCAGCCCAGGGATATTGCCGAAGAATTTTCCACACTTTTCCTACAGTCAGTTCCTTCAGCATCTCGAGCTGGGATTTATATTGCTCTTGAGCAACATTTAAGAAAAGAAATTCAATTTATTCCTTCTCGTCATAATGGAGTGCCTGAGCACCAAGTTCTGGTACTTAATGTTGCGTTTTATGCCTCAGCTAAACAATTCAAAAATTACATCTAAAGCTCTTACTGTATTTGTAATGAAAACGGCATCTCCAGAAACATGCTCACCCGACCTGGGCGCTGGGATCAAACTGGAGGAGGGGGACTGGAGCCACCACGCTGCGACCGCCGTCCCCGCGCGCAAGCGCAACGCTGCCCCGCAGGCTTATTCGCAGCCTTAATTTTCTTTCCACCCCATAAAAATAATACCAATAGTGAGAAGTTCATGAGAAGATGCTCCATGGGGCAACACGGTCCCCCGGGGGGGCTGCTCCTGGGCTGGGGGACCAGGATGGGGACAGGAGGCAAAGAGCAGTTTGTGCGAAGCAGGGAGCGTGCCGCTGCTGGTCACGCCACGTGGGTTTCTGACAGTATGCAAAAGTAGTCCTTTCCCCCCAGAAACGAAACACTTGCAGAAAACCATCACTTCTACAAGACATTTTCCATTTTCCGCGATGTTTTCTGCCATCTTTTTTCCAGGAAGTATTTATAAAACTCCTGTTGGAGCTGGCTGTCAGCGGTTTCAAAGCACCAAATGAAAAGCCTGACTTATCTCATCAACCCCAACTTTTCAACAGATGGCAACAAGTGAAGAATTAGCTCAATAAAATACCTGCAGGAAGATTAGATACAAAACAACAACGCTGTATCAAACCTTGCCAAAAAGGAGCAATTTGGAATAACTTTGCCCCGTTTTGAGTTGCTCCAGAGGAAAAAAAAACCAAAAAAACAAAAAAACAAACCACCTTTTTTCTTTCTGGTTTTGCTTACCAGCTAACTAAATTTGGAAAGATCTGCAAGCCGGAGGGGGGAGGTTGCACTTACTTTGCCTCCAAAGCCAAGGCGATGATGCCGGCGACCATGGGGGCGGACACGGAGGTGCCGGTGTGGCCGTCCGTACAGCGGTGCCGGAGGTCGGTGGTGACCTGCGGAGAGAGGAGCTGCAGCCCTGCGCCGAGGGAGATGCTGCCGGGGGGGGGGCATTACCCCATCCAGCACCCCAGGTTCGCTCGGGATGCTGCCAGCTCGGCGCTGAGCCTGCGGGTACCCAAACCTGCCGTGGCTCCCATGCCAGCGGAGTGCTCTGAGCTCCCCCCTCCCCCCGAAAAAATGGGCTGCGGACACATTTGGCACGTGAGAAAACATCCCTGCTTACGTTTTCCTTTGCTCAAAGGTGCAAAAAACTATTTGAAAGGTGGGGGGAGAGTCAATTTCGCCGGGGGTCAGCTGGAGGAAAAGCCAGCCGCACCACAGATGGAGCGGCGCGAGCAGGGCAGGGCTGGCGGGGGTCCGCACCCGTGGGTGCGTGTTGAGTTGCGCCATATTAACGCTTTCCATAAAAGCTCCAGCTCCTGGTGTCAGGCAAGGATTTCCACTTGCATGGGACACAAAAAAAAAAAAAAGGAAAAACCCCACATTTCCAGCTTTTTTGTTTCAAGGCAGAGCACTGATGCTTGGGTACCAAAAGCTCAGAGAGAGGAGGTGGGCAGAGAGATGCTCAGTCGGTTACATTTTTAAAAGGCTTCTGGGCTTTGAGTTAATATGGTGATTTTTGTTTGGGGGGAGGACACACACATGCTACCCAGTGCCCCTGGAAGCCGCTTTTTCGCCCAGCAATGCTGCGGTAGCCCTGAGCTGGTGCCGGCCTCAGCCACGCGAATGCTCCTGAGGGCCAGGAAAATGGCACTTGGATTCTGTTTTCTGTCTAGGAATTCATCTTTTAGGGGCCAAACAAATCACTCCTGAATAAAAAAAAATAAAAAAAAAAAAAAGAGACTTGTAAAAACCCCACAATTTTTTGTCACAAAAATAATATGGGTGGAAAACTCCCTCCCCAGCACCAGGGTAAGGTGTTGCGCTGGTGGGTGATGTTTTACTGCCCGATGTTCGGATGATGGATGGGGATGTCGGTAACAAAAGGCCTTGCTGTGATGCAGCCAGAGCGGCTGTTGGGACAGGGCAAATACAGCCCGTGCGGCAGGGAAATCCAGGCTGATCCACAACGTGCACACACCTTCAGGCAATTCCTGGCCTCCAAAAAGTCTCTGCTCCCCGCTTAGGTTTGCCGCATCCCTGCCAAACGCCTCCATCCTCCCTCATTTTTTCCCTGTCCCAGGCTAAAAATCCTCAAAATTCCCTTTTTATAAGCACAGGACAGCGAGCAGGCACTTTGGGGGACAGGTAAATATTTGCACGGGTATTTTTGCAATCCGCCAGCCCTTTCACCCATTTACCAGGGAAAACGCCGCGTGCCCGAGCTCTTCCCAAGGACCAGAGCAATTTTGGCCCCACCATAAAAAAACCGCGAGCGAAATCCACCACAGGGCTAAGGGCAAAGCCCGGCTCTTACGACAGAGCCATCATCCAGCCCAGTCACGCAGAAAAGGCGCAGGGGATGCTGCCCCACGCGACATTGGGGTAAAACTTACTATTTTCCGCTCGTAGAAAGCCCCGCTGCTGTAGGTGGTGGCGAGGGTGGAGGCGCATTCCTCCAGGTACCAGGGCTTGTAGCCGTTCTCAGTGGTGCTGCTGATGGAGATGGTGTAGATGCTGTTGGTGTAGCCGTCACAGGAGCAGTAATCGCCCTCTCTGCCGCCGTTCCCCGATGCCCAGACGAAAATGGACCCCAAGCCCCTGCGGCCCTGCGGGCAGAGAGGGGACGGGGGGGTGAGAGGAGGTTTTTGTCCGGGATGAACGTCCATCTCGGCACGGGCAGCCCTCCCTGGCACTGGGATGCCGTCGGTAAGCCTGGTTTTCGGGTCAGGAGGTAGGGTTTGGTTAGGGTGGAAGGACGGCGCCTGTCCTGCCCAGGGCTCAGCCCCCTGGATCAGCCCCCGCAAACGTGCCCCTCGGCTCGGCCAGCCCCACGTTTACAGGTGGCGACTCCCCGTGAGGACGGGAGAGCCTCCGGCGATGGGGACTGTGGCATCTTCCGCTGGCTCTCACGGGGGAAAACACCTGGGGTGCTCGGAGCCCCTGGAGCAGGTGGTAACACCCAGCACCACGCTTTCTGGGGTGCAGGGACGGCCCCGTGGGAGGAACTGGCAGAGAACCCCCCGAAACCCACGTCTCCCTCACCCCGAGCCTGCAAAGCCCCTTGTGTACCCATCCAAACCACCAGAAACTTTCCCCCGGCCTATCCTTTAGGTTCCTTTTGTTTGTTTTTAATTTTTTAATCCCGGCCTTTTCTCCCCTCCCCATCGCTTGGCAGGAACATCTGACGGAGCCGTCCCCAGGGGCTACAGCTGCGGGAGCCCACCGGGAATCGGGGGGGCGGGAGGGGTGCGCCATCCGCCCGGACCTCCCCAGAGCCAGGGGAAAATCCAGCCCGGCAGCGGCGGCCGCGCTGCCAACGAGGGGCCCCTAACGAAGCCAAGGGCGCGGGGGCGAACCGCCTCCATCCTCCATCCTGCATCCCAACCGCTGCCAGGGCATCCCCCGGGGGTTCACAAACCGGGTGCCACGGTCCCCAAGGGAGGATTTTTGGTGACCCGAGGGGGTTTGGGGCAGGAAATGAAGCGGCTGGTTCTCTTCCCTGCCCCATAAGGCATGGCTTTCCGGGGTTGGCAGCCAATGAAGCACACGGCGGCGGAGCAGCCCTGTCCTCCCCACGGTTGCTCCCGCCACTGAGAGATTTCGGCGCTAGCCCGGGCAGATCTGGTGTTTACCTCCCTCCCACTGCTCTGCGGTGGCTTCCTCCGCAAATAATAATAATAATAATAATAATAATAATAATAATAATAATAATAATAATAATAATAATAATAATAATAATAATAATAAAATCCTACTAATAAAAAAGCAGCTTTGCTCTGGAGGAATTCACTGGGATTTATTGTGGGTTTTAAGCGCTGGGGGGAGAGGGATGGTTTATTACCTGTCTCACCCTCCTCCCGGGGCAGAGGATCTCCGAGCTGACCCTGCCTCTGGATACACAGGCTAAGTCAGGCTCTTTCCTTACTTTATGAAAGTTTTCATTATCCAGGCTGCCTCCCAGCCAAACTGGGTGGATATTTCCCTAGCAGAGATTTAATAGAGCTGTCTGGAGCTCTGCGAGAGAAAGTGCAATTGCAAAGGGAATTATTGCCCTGCCCCGCAGCACGGACGGCCCAACCCAGCTCGCCAGCCCACCAGGTCTGCTGCTGGCACCTCCAGTCCCACTTCCCAGGGATCCCCCTGGATCTCCGAGGCGGCAGCATCCCAGCCCACGTGCTTGATGCAGGCAGCGACCGCCCGGCTCCCCGATGCTAAAATCCACCCCATCTGCAAGGACCAGCTGCGTGCACCCCAGGCTTTCCTAAATTGCTTAATAGGAGGAATAAAACCAGGCACCGATTGCCGAAGGCGTGCGGAGACATAGCAATGATTTCGATTGGGATCAGCAGACAGGGAGCCCGGACCTCCCTTGCATCCCGCAACCCGAGTGTCGCAGCCGCGGGTGCCGAGAAAGGCTGCTCGGTCCCGGTCCCGACCCGCACCCCCGGGATGCTGGGCAGGGCCGCGCTGCAGGAAAGCGGGTTCGGAGCCAGCACGGTCGCTCGAGGACACGAACAGGCACATACACGACACTACAGCAACGCACATCTAACACCTGACAGCATTTCCCAGCGGAACGAGAGGTCACCGCGTATTGCAGCCCCCTCGGATTGGAAAAAAGCCACGCTTCCCCTTTGCTCTCAAACAAGCAACCACTAAGATTTCCACAAGCAGACCCCAAACACCCAACGTCTTTACTTGCCATCCTCCTCAGCCGTCGCCATCCTGGCGAGGGGCTCCTGGCCCCTATAAACCCCGGGTTTGGCATCATTTAAACCAGGGAATCCCTCCCTGGCCAAGGCTGGGGACAGCGTGGCTCACGCCAGCAGTGCATTGGTCGGATGCGGGATCGGTCGGATGCGGGATGCACAGCATCTCCCCGCTCCCACAGCGCTGCCGGCGCCTGGGTGCGTGCCCAACGGCACTCCATGAGAGCCCAGGATAAATATCTCCTCGTTAGCTCGGGAACTAATAAGGTGTGGCTGGAGGAGCGGGAAACAAGATGATAAATTTCCCCAGCGCAGTCCTATTGCTAACAGATAAAGGTTATTTTAATGTTTCCATTAAAAACTCAATTTTAAGGATTTATAACTCAGTTACAGCCGTTTGCTTGGGCTAAAGGTGGCGGCTAACTATCTGCTTGTGGCTTTCCTCATTATTTAAGAAGTCAGCAATTAAGAGCTGTGCATGCAGGATAGTGGGTGCCGCAAACACGGGTGGCAGTGGATGGGGGGGGACAGGGATGGGGGTGGCAGGGTCTGATGTCCCCTGGGAGACAGGAACAAGTATCCCGAAACAGCAGGGCTGTGCCGGGCAAGTGTCCTGCTGCCGCCCGTTTGCTCCCGCGTGGAAAAATAATGTTTAAGCAGCAGCTTGTTCCCCCGTATTTACACGGCCTGAACTCCCCGGCACTTCAATGGATTCCTCGGCAGGCTCACCGCCCCGGCAGGAAATCAAGTAAATAGTGGGAAAAACACTCCACCCTATTTTTAGATAAGCGGCAGGCTGCGACGCCCCGGCCCGCGGCCGCCCCCGGCGCCCTGCGAGGAGAGGCAGCAGAGGCAGGAGTGGAGGCAGGGAGTGAAAGGGGGGGGGGTCCGAAGCCCAGCCTGGGGCTGCCGACGGCAAAACCCCATCCCCAAATTGGCCGAAGCGCCCGGGGGACGCTCGCTGCAGAGACCCCAGCCGCTGTGACACTTACCCGCGGCGCCCGCCGAGCTGCCAGGAAAGGTCTTTTTCCCGATGCTTTTAGCCAATATGGAGCGTATTTTTTAAAAGCGCCCCAAAACAGAAGGGGGGTGGGAAGGTCAGGGCATCCCCAGCGGGGATTGACAGCTGTCAGTCACACGTGACACCCGCTCAGCCCCTCTCGCTGGAGGACTTCAGGGACAATAATCTCAATTTTTCCTGTGCCCCTGTGGCGGCACCCACCCCCCGCCCAGCCGTGACACAGCCACCCATTCTGGGTTGAAAACCAGGGAAACGCTTAATGTGATGGAGACCCCCGGCAGAGGACACCGGGGGCCTGAGGAGGGTGAGGGAGGGGGGATGGAGATGCTGGGGGGGCGGCCGCTTCCCTCCGCACCGGCTGCCAGAGGGGGACATTTTGAGGTGCAAAGCCACCCCCCCCCAGAACCGCTTTGGGTTTCTCATCCGGGCAGAGCTTCGCAACTCAACCTGGGGCCTGCCTGCTCTGCCGGGGCTCTGCCCGGGGACCGGCGCTGCCGCATGCTCCCGCCGGGGCCGGCCGTGCCGAGGGGTCCCACCGCCATCGCCAGGCACCTCCCGCCGTCACCGCCCGCCGCCGCAAAATCCACCGGAGGAGCTCTTAGGGACGCCGGGGAAAACTAGGAAAAATTAGAGATGATTCGCCTCCCCCCGCCCCAGCCCTAGCGTTGGCATCGCCTCGGGGGGCCGAGCCGCCCATCCCCGTGCCGGACCCCCGGCCGGCCGTGGCCCCGGCACGCGTTTCCCCACGGGGCAGGAGGAGGAGGGCGAGCGCATCTGGGCGCTGCGGGATCCACACCTTTTTAATGCCATGCTCAAAAGCCTGTTTGGCCAATAGACCAGGTCCATCAACTGTCTTCCCATCATCATCTGGCCCCCAGCTCGCGCTGTAAATGTCAATGTAATCGGGTCTGATGCCAAGCGACTTCGCTTCAACAACATCTGTTACATCGCCATCTAACATACGAATGCCTAAAAGCACAAAAACATCAGACATTAGGGCTTAACGGCGTGGATGAAAGTGCGAGGATTGCAATCAAAGGGCTTTGTTAACGGCGGCGGAAACCGCACGGCTCAGCCTGGAATAGCTTCAACCCGCGGCCCCGCGCGCTAACGAGCCCGGCAGCGGGAAGCCGGGGAGCTATTTTGGAAAAGTTTTCTGTGTTGTTGGCTTCATGGCAAGTGATGGGGGGTGTGTGTGTGTGTGTGTTAAAATTTGCTTCCCCTCCATCAGCAGGGACTGGGTGGTGGGAGCGGTTTTGCACTCCCAGGCGGTAAAATCCCCCTGCTAAAAAGTTCCCCCCCCCGGCTTTTTAATAAATTAACTGTCTCATTTCTCCACCTGGAAGATATCGGTGTTTCCCGAATTTCGTTCGGGCACACCAGTGGGATGAAGCATCTCCCCATGAGTGGGGACAACCGTGACTGTCCCCAAACCCTGTCGTTGCCCAGGTGATGCCAGCAGTGCCCGGGACGGGGAGAAGCCCCAGGAGAAGCCCCAGGCTGTGGTTTGCACGGCCAAAATCAGAGCCAGGACCCCAACCCATGGCGGGACGACGCTGCCTCCTGGGATATAACCTCACTTTTCCAGCCAGGAATGCTGGCGGTTTGCAGGCAGAGCCCACCGGCTCTCCCCGGGAGAGCCGCGCATCCCCAGCCTCAAACCGCTGCAATATGAGGGTCACAGCCCCCGCCGCTCCCCATCGCCCTTTCCCTGCTGGAATTCCCCCGTCGCACGGCGAAACAGCCCTCCGAGGAAAGGAGGTGCTGGAAATGTCAGCATCGCGTTTTGACAACCAGGGAGAGTCCGGTTTATAAAAATGCATTTCCCTTTCCACACGTATTTTCCCTTAAAGCAAACAAACCCAGGCAGATGTCATTACAGCTGCAGCTGCGCTCTGGACACCAGTCAACTCAAATAGCTCTTTTCGATGCTGTCCCTTACCAGCCAAAAACAAGCTTAGAAATATAAAATGAGGGAGCAGAGCAGTTCCCAAAAACATCCTCTTTGTCACGTCAACAAGAAAACACGAGGAGAAGGGGCGAAAAGCCGAGCCTGGTGTCTGAGCCGCGCTTGGCTGCGGCACAGCAAGCAAAACCAGCCAAAGGATGGGTTTTTTGTGCTGGCTAAATCACAGAATCACAGAATGGCAGGGTTGGAAGGGACCTCTGGAGATCACCCAGTCCCACCCCCTGCCAGAGCAGGGTCACCCAGAGCAGGTGGCACAGGAACGCCTCCAGGCGGGGTTGGGATGTCTCCAGAGACGGAGACTCCCCCACCTCTCTGGGCAGCCTGTGCCAGGGCTCTGCCACCCTCAAAGGAAAGAAGTTCCTCCTCATGTTTAGGTGGAACTTCCTATGCTCAAGTTTGTGCCTGTTACTTCTTGTCCTGGCACCGGGCACCACTGAGAAGAGCCTGGCCCCATCCTCCTGACACCCACCCTTTAAGTATTTATAAGCGTTGATGAGATCCCCCCTCAGTCATCTTTTTTCCAGACTGAAGAGGGCCAAATCCTTCAGCCTTCCTTCATAAGAGAGATGTTCCAGTCCCCTCATCACCTTGGTAGCCCTTTGCTGTCCCCTCTCCAGCAGTTCCCTGTCCTTCTTGACCCGGGGAGCCCAGAACTGGACACAGTACTCCAGATACAGCCTCCCCAGGGCAGAGCAGAGGGGGAGGATGACCTCCCTCGGCCTGCTGGCCACACTCTTCTTGGTGCACCCCAGGATGCCATTGGCCTTCTTGGCCACAAGGGCACATTGCTGGCTCATGGTCATCCCGTTGTCCCCCAGGACTCCCAGGTCTCTTTCCACAGCGCTGCTCTCCAGCAGGTCAGCACCCAACCTGTCCTGGCGCAGGGGGTTATTCTTCCCCAGGTGCAGCACCCTACACTTGCCCTTATTGAATTTCATAAATAATAAAAATATGGACATAATAAAAATGTGGACACGTTCATCGGTGAGCCCAAAGTCAACCCAAAACAGCCCAAAGCCAACCCAAAGCCAACCACCCTAGATTAAATAATGGGGGGGGGCGGGGGCAGGAGGGAGCGGGGAAAGATGCTGCAAAATAAAAGAGCTCTTTGCCACGCGGGGAGCAACGCCGGCCTCAGAAGCGAGCATTGGAGGAGAGGGGAAAGGAGGAGGAGGGATGGCAGGAGCCCATTTGGTTTCTTGAGCAGCGATGTATTTTGCCCGGAGCAAATGAAAAGCAACGCAAGAGCGCTGAAGAGCAGCCAGTAAAATTAGATGGTAGCTCTCCGGGTGTGACAAATGGGCTTCCCCAACAAGTTGTGCTCATTAATCGCTGCTTTATTTGCCTAATCCATCTAAAATCACTCTCGCTGCAGCTATAGCACATTTTCCTCCGCAATCCCAAACTCGATATGGCTACAGACTTTATTTTTCCCCTTGGGCTGCTCACGGTGCGGGAAGGCCAGGGCCTCTCCCCTCGGCCAGGTGCCTCGCATCGCTCGACGCCTCCCCAGCGCACCCCCGAGGCGAGGCACTCGTTAAAGGAAACAAATTAAAATGAGACCCGTAGGTCGTTATAAAGTCAACAAGTAACGCTCGTCTCCACGGCTGCTGCGGAGCAACGGGCTTGAAAAGGAGCATGAAGGCAACGGCTGGATGCTGCAGGGTCCAAAACTGCCTTAACCTCCCCCCCCGGGAGCTTTGCCTTGCTCCAGTGCGTGCTCGGAGCTGGCTTTAGAGGCAAGAAGCCCCCATGTGGAGGGCACAGGGGACGGGATGGGGACGTGCCACAGCCTTTGCAGCCCCTGCCACCCCCCAGTCACCCTCCCCGGGGTTGTTTCTTCCCTCGGGAGATTTTCCTGGCAGAGGGACACCCCGCTCCTCCGCACCCCCGTCCAGACACCACCCTAACGACCATGGTCAGGATGAACAAGTCGAGAGAAGGAATTAAGCCCCGAATCCAGCCATGGGCGCTTGGGTCCGTGCTCGCAATGGCGACGTCTCCCAGCGTTGGGGTGGTAGCAGGGGTCGCAGCAAAAGCCCCTCTCCCATTCCAGCCATGCCGGGCACGGGGCTAAAACCCCCCATGAGGACGCAGCTCCAGGCATTTGTCCCTTACACGGTCCCGTTGGCCACGCGGGTGGGGTGATGGGCTCCCACCCCCATCTCCCCGGTGGTCACTGTACTGGCCCGGGCCGGCCAGAGCAGCCCCAGCTCAAACCAGCCTCCAAAACCAGCTAAGCTAATGGAAACGAGCTCTGTGAGGCTAATTACTGTCGGGATCCAAGTTGGTGATAGAGATTCGTTTGCTCCTTGTGCATCCTGTTATTTGAGGGACCGTGCAAAGGTCCCCCCACCCCATGCAGCCCCGGCCCCCCACCTCCTTGGTGCTTTCCCCACGGGGGTGTTTTGGGGGTCCTCCCAGACTCCCCCCTGCTCCGAGCGGCTCATCTGCAGACATTAACCTCACCAACGGGCAATTTCAGCCCTGAAGCCAAACCAGCAACACCAACCACAGCAAACGCAGTCCCCCCACCCCCCGCCCCCGATAAGAAGGCCAGCCCCCCCTGAAAGCAGCTGTGGACTTTTGGGGTGAAACCACCACATCTGTGATCAACGTGTACCCTCATGGCAAGGATGCATCCCAAGAAGAAGGTTTCCACCCCAAAATACATGGAGCCAAGGTCCCCTGCACCCACTGTCACCCATCCTTCCCCAAGCCAGGGCACCAAGGAGGAGATTCTCTCCCAGCAACATCTGGGAGAACGGCATCCCGCCACCCGCCCCAGGAGCCCAGGGTGGCCACGGTCCCGCGGGGGGGCGGCGAGGGGCTGGGGATGCGCAGGCAGGCGCCAGCCTCACCTCCGATGCGCGCGTTGTAGGCGATGCCCACGATGCAGTACGAGTTGTTGGCCGCCGCCGCCACTTCCCCCGCGCAGCGAGTGCCGTGCCTGCAAGGAGAAACCCCCCGTGAGCCGATGTCCGTGGCAAAGGATCCCTTCCAGCCACCCAGCACCCAGAAACCTGCCCCGAGGCCCGAGCGGTGGAAGAAGGCGCCCCAAGAGCCGGAGAGTCCTTCTCCAAAGGACTTATCCTTACCCAAAACCCGCAGCAAGAGCTGGGGGATGGAGGAAACCAATGCAAAAAGCAATCTGCTCTTTGCTTTTGGCACCTCAATGCAATTTGCTCTTTGCGTCTTGCACCTAAGTGCAATTTGCTCGTTGCTTTTGGCACCTCCATGCAGCTTGCTCTCTGCGTTTTGCACCTAAACGCCATTTCCTCTTTGCATTCCCGTTTCCTTTCCACATGTGCCACCGTGTGCCCGTCCCGCTTTAATTGAAGCCCAGAAAGTGCATCCGTGCTTTGATATCCAAGCCACCCAGCCTGACTCACGTGCTTTCATCCCCGACCATGGCGAGGAACCCCCTGGTGCGTCATTCGATGGCTTAAAGGTTCGTTAGCAATTAGCGTGGTTGCCACGGGCTGGATTTGCATTAGACATAATGACTCTGTGCAAAGCCCTGAAGGCAGCATCCTCAGGGACGGGGAAAGGCCCCGGACCTGGAAGACCCCCGGGGGGGTTGCCCAGCCCCAGGGAACCCCGGGGCACCGGCTCCCGGGCAATCCCCATCACGTACTTGTTCTCGTTGCTGGCATCGTAGCGCGGAGTCGGGTCGTGGTCGTTCCCGTTGACATCGTAGCTTGCAAGAGGGTCCTGAAAACACGTTGCCACCATTAGATTCAACTTACCAGCACAGCGTGGGACAAAGCGGCCCCGGCAGCAGCACGGTCCTGCTTCACCCGCAGCCGGGACATGCTGCTTTCCACTTCGTTTCTGACTGTTTCCTCAAGACAAATAGTTTTGGGCTGCAGCTCTCACTGAGAGAGGGCTTCCCGGGGTAGACATCCTGCTGCTGCCACAGACAGGTTCTCCGACCCCAAATCCTGCTCGGTCCAGCAATGTTCCCCCCAGCGCCGCGGCCGTTCGGGGTCTGGGCTGGGGCCGAGCGGGTCCGTGCAGGTTTTTGGCTCTGCCCTGATGAGCTGGAGGGAGGCGGCCGCTTCCCGGGCAGCTGCAAAGGGAGTTTCCCCCAAACCCTCTTGTCTAAAAACCTCATTTCCTTCTTAAAAACATCTTGAGCTTTTTTTTTAAAAAAAAAACAACAAAAAAAACCAAAAAAAACCCCACAACATTTTCTTCTAATCTGCCAACGCGCAGACTTAAGCTGTGTTTATACACTGAAATTCTCCATAAATCAATTCCCTGGGAGGACCAGCCCCTGCCCATCCACCCCCAGCCCATCCACCCCCAGCCCACCCAGCCCCCAGCTCACATAGTTTTGCAGGAGGTCGGGGTGGTTCCTCTCTATGCCGTCATCGAGGATGGTGACCACCACGTTTTTGCCGGTGTAGCCCCTCTGCCAGGCTGCCAGGATGTTCATCTCCGACCTGCAGCGACTGCTTTTATCCCCGCAGTGCTACGGGGCGGGAGGGGGGAAAAAACAGCTGTAAAAGGGCCGCAACCCCATTTCAGCCCATCTAAGCCAGCAGCCAGGCTGGGAGCCCATTCAGTCAGAAAATATATTTACATCCCACCCCCTGCCATATAACTCGTAGATTTGTTATAAGTTTACTCCATTGATCAAGGCCATCCGGCAGCAGTTAATCCAGGCAATGCTATCTCTCTATTATTCTTTTCCTCTTCCATTTCAAACATTGCGGGCTCCTTGGTTTTGAAGTGCTCGTTTCCTTTCTGCGCTTAATTTTCAATGAATTTCCCTGTCAAATACAGATCGATGAAGCAGGCGGGAGAAAAATGATATTGCAAATAGATGGCTGCAGCTCTTGGATGGGTAAAAGGCAGCGGCGCTGCTGCCGAGCCTTCGCTGCGCAGACCATAATGAGGGGCTGCTAATGATGGTGAAACACTTCAAACTAGACTCTCCCGTGTATTAATTTGCAATTTTAAAATCCTGCTGCCAAGCACATTTGCCGATATTAAGGTGTTTCATTACTGGCCCGGCTGAGCAAAGACGGATGACGCGTTTGATTAAAAATAAATTAACCCCCCTGTAAAGCAGCGGGTTCCTCGCGGGGCGGGGAGGGGGCGGAGGGGAGATACCCACCAGGTACCACATGTTGGGCCACACCGGGTCGTTGAAGGGCAGGGCGTGCGGCTCGCCTCGGACCTGCCTCTTCACCCGCCGCTTCACCTCCTGCTGCTGCAGCCAGTCCACCTGCAAGCAGAGCCGTGGGTCAGCGTCGCCCACGGGAACAGAGCTGGGCATCGCCCATGGGCACGGAGTCCAGCAGCACCCACGGGCACAGAGCTGAGCATCGCCCGTGGGCACAGAGTCCAGCATCGCCCATGGGCACAGAGTCCAGCATCACCCGCTGAAATGGGATGCAGGATGCGGGATGTAGGATGCAGGATGCAGGATGCTGGATGCGGGATGCAGTGCAAAGGACCCATCCCAGCATCACCCCATGCGCCGGCAAACTCCCCCAGCTCCTTCGGCAGGGTTGCTGTGGGGATAGCAGCTTCATTTTGGGGAAATAACGGATGGAATGATAGGGCAATCTCAGTTCTTTATGGTCTCTGAGCCAGGGACCGGATTCCTCTCCTGGTGCAGCAAAACCCCCCCGAGCATAAATAACGTCGCTCCAAGTGCGTGCCTAAACCCCCCGGGCTTAACGAAGCCCTGAAGCATGCACTGAAGTCCTGCTGGAGACAAACAACATATTTAAGTGTTTAGTCAAAGTATTGGAGAAGACTCAGGTGCTCAGCTTAATTTGGGGGCTGATATTTTCCCCCCCGGCTGAGAGGCAGCAGCCACAGCTCAGCCCCGAGACTTCCCCACCCTGGGGCTGCTCATCCTTTGAGCTCCTCTCCTCCTGATAAAATAATTAAATGGGGCGGCTTTACGAAGCACGACACGTGTTTTCCAAAAATATGGGACGGCCACACGTGGCCTTGGCAGGTCTCAGGGGATATGGCCAGCTCCAGAGAGGCGGTTTTGGCAGCGGCTGCGGGCGAGGTGGCCTTGGGGCCGACCGCTCTGACATTTGTTTGCTTTTCAGTGGGGCATGACATGTAAAGAGATCAAACGGGAAACGAGCCGGAAAAGGCCGGGATTGGGAAATGCCGGTGTTAGCCCGTGCTGCTGCGGCGGGAGCTGCCTCCGGTGCAGGATTGGGACCAGCCGCATCCCAACCCTGGCAAGCGTTTTCCACCCCCCAGACCCTTTATTGCCCACAAAAAGGGCTCTCCTGCCCCCAGCAGGGAGATGAAACCCAAGCTTATTAAGAATAGGTTGTAAAAATAATTTATAGAGCAAAGCTGTATGCATGCTCATGGCGGGGGGGGGTAAAAGGAGGCAGCAGCCGAAGAGCTGGGAGGGCTCCGCAGCACATCCTTCCCCCGCAGCCACCTTCTTCCCGACGGCTCAGGGCCCTTTGGGAACGGCAGAGCTGCTCCTGGGGAGGTCTCGATTCTGTTGATTACGGTTTCGTAACGAAAAGAATAAAAATCCAAAATGCAAATTTTTGTTGGGGTCATTTACGTGAAAACCGTCGGCTGAACCGAGTTCTTCTTGCACGGTTTATAGCCTTCTGACTCGCATGGAGGTGGGTATGGAGCTGCGCACATCAGAAACCTGTCTCTTCCCAGCCTAGGGCTTCATTTTTAAACATCTATATTCTAAAGAAAAAAAAAATATATATATATTTCATAGAAAAATGAGTTTCCACGCTGCCTTGGCTCACGACAGCAGGCTGCTTTGCTTATACACCGATGGATTTAAGCATTGGAAGCAAAAAATAAAACTTCATGGTGTGGTTATAAAAATAAAAATACATTAAATAGAAGAAACAGCCCAATTACCCGGCTTTTCTCCTTAAAGCAGCACTCCTTGGCGGCGTCACCGTGGATCTTGCCACCCAAGCCATAGCTATGACCTTTCCCTGCGGCTTTGCCGGATGCAGGAGCCATGGGAAGGTGCGGGATTTTGCAGGGATTTGCCAGGAGCTGCGGTGCCTCGCAGGCGCCTCTCCATCTTAAACACGCTCCTCAGCGACCCCAGCACCGCCAGCCGGGAGCTGACGGAGGAGTCTTGCTTGGACACACAGAAATCAGCAGTTCAGTGGCAGCGATTTCAAGGAGGTTTCGCTAAACGGATGCGGCTGGCGCAGGAAAACAACGGGCGAGCGGGAAGGTGCCCGGGGCATCCCTGCAACGGCTGCCGCAGCTTGTGAAACTCCGATCGACTTCCATCTCTCCATCCGGGAAGGGGGAAAAGCTTCTCGGAAATTTAAAAAAAAGTAAAATAAAATTTAAAAGGAAAAAAAAAAAAATCTCTTTTTTCCTACTGGAAATAGTCAAAACTGTTACAAACACAGCCCTGAGGCCGGGAGGTCCCAGCTCCAGCCCTGCAAACCCTAATTGGCAATGACGAGGCAAGCAGGAGTGGCACCAAAGGACTCCGCCAGGCAGCACAGGTTAGCACCGAGCCCAACCCTTCGCCCTTGCTGGGAACAGAGGGGCAGCTTTTTACATCCCACCCCTTACTTTGAGATTTTCAGCGGGTGATGCCCGGATCCAGCCTCCCAGGGTGGTAGTGCCAAACACGAGAGCCAGCGCAGGCGAGGGTGTCACTCCCTTTGCAGCTCCAGAAAAACAATAGCTTGACTTAGTCCAGTGGACGTGCAGGAATTAAAAGCGGAGACCCAGGACAAACAAGACGGCTCCAGCACACGTTTGCCATAAAGCACAGCAGAAATAATTTAGGTGGGGTGGATTTTGCTACGGCGCGTGGCCAGAGGCACAGGGACTGAGGTGTGACGGCGCCCGATGAGGACTGAGAGGCTGGAGCAGCGAGGCTGAAGGCTCCAGCACTGCGAGGATCACCAGGAACATCCCAGCGAGCTGGGAAAGCTTATGGTGATGAGAGTTGCAAGATGAGCCCATAGGACGGGTGGCACAGCACGGCGTGACCCCTCTCTGCATCCCGCCTCCCCTTCCATCACCTGCCACATCACTTGGCTCATATCAGCCCTAAAAACGGAGCAGCCGCTGGCCACGGGGGTCTCTTGGGGCAAGAGGTGAGATCAGCAGCAGTGTGGTCCCATGGGGACTGGGATCCTTGGGTGCTGCCCCATGTTCGTTGGGTCTCCCCGTCCCCACCGCCCATGTCCTCTGGACGGAGGGCTTGGCCATGGTCCTCTTGCTGGGACCTGGCCCTTGTGCCACCGACCCCCACAGCATAACAGTGCTGGGAACAATAGCCCCTGGAAGGCACAAACCACCCAACATCTGCAAATGATTGGATTTGCTGGTTTTTCAGCATTTCTGCAAGATCGGTTTCCATCTCGGCTATTTGAGCTCCCGTTCCCTTGTGCCTCACGGTGATGTTTTCCCGCATCACTCATGCTAAGCCAGTGCCATCCAAATACCAAGACATCTCCAAAATGATTTGCAAATGTGCATGGGAGATGGGGAGAGACAACACATGCCAAGAGGTCTTGAACTCCAAGGGATAACAAAAGGATGAAGAGAATGGGAGCTAATTGCTCTAGCTTGCAGTCCATAGAGCAAGGTAAGGTAAATGTTAAAAGACTAAAAGCCAATTGATTTGGTTTGCATTATAACTAGACTCATTTAAATGGAGGTATTTCAATTGCAGATCTGAATTAATCATTTGCTGGGATGCCTGTGCACCTCCCCGAGGGCGAACAGCTTTAATTAGAGCCCAGCACGGCTTCCCCGGCACCGAAGCTCCTCTGGCTGGGGTTTCTCCCCACGGGCGACGCAGCCTCACGCGTGCCCCCTCAGAAACGCGCTACAGACCCCGTCCAAATATTTAACAGCGGCCAGTTGGGGAAAGCAGGGTTGCTGTGCGGGTCTGGAGAGATGCGGATGGGACGTGCTGTGCTGAGTGGGTTGGAAATGTCTTGGCAAAGAGCATCCCCAAGGGTGGCCGGGAGCATCCCGAGGGCGGCGGGGAATGGGTGCAAGCACCAGCAGCTCTCTGCAGCACAGGTACCTTCACTGCAATGGCTTTTTCTGCCTTTATTTCCCCCTTTCTCGACAAAAACAGACCCTCCCCGCACTTTAACCCTTCCCTTGCTCTGCAGATGCAGCATCGCGCAGGGCTCGGGCACAGGCTGGGGCGGAGGGAGGAGGAAAGTCGAGGCAGAGCCGCAGCCCTTCCCCGCCACCCCGAGCCCAGCCTGTCCCTCCTCGCCTTCTCCCCCTCCCCACCCCGTTACTCTTGTCAATTCAGCTGCACCGAAAATCCCTTCGGATGCTTGCTCTAGGAAAAAGCAATGCGGAGCTATTGCCAAGGATTTCACACATAGCAACCATTGAGGCAGCAAGTGTTGTGGCAACTGGATCAACACCCCAAGCATGCAACAAGCCTTTCTACCCTGGAAGGCTTTTTTCACCCTTTTTCTTCCTCCTGGCTTTCAGGCAGATGTTAACATTTAGTCACTTCTAAGTATTTTTCATCACCGATCGCCGTACCCGTGTCCAGTGAGTCACCCCGTGCGTGCACAGGGCTGCGCTTCAGGGATAACGCAAGATGCTCGGGCTCACGCTTGACCCAGGCCAAGCCAACAGGCTCCTCTGGAGGCGGGGGGGAGAAAGTGGGGACCCCCATCCCACCGGCCCCACAGAGGCTGGGGGACCCCGGGCTGCCCGGCCCCATACCTTGGGGTCCATGCGGAGGAAGTTGTGCGGTCCCCGGCTGCTCAGCGTTGAGCGCTTAAATGTCTTGCTGTGGTGAAAGTGGTAGTAGTTTTCCAAGCTCCCGATCTGCAAAAAGAGAGGGTTTTGGTGCTTTTATTTTTGGTTGTGGGTTTTTTTGGTGGTTTGGTTGTTGTTTCTTTTTTTTTTTTAAAAGAAAAATGAGGTTTTCCCGCGGTTGCCCCCCGTTTTGGTGCTGGCAGCATCCCTTTGTGCCTTGGTGCAGCCGTGCCCTGTACCACAAATCCTTTGCTCATCCAAAGCTCCCTGGCAAAGCCGGAGTTCAGGGAAGGGATGCAGGATGCTGGCACTAACTGGTGCAACAGAGCCCAGAAAACATTTTAATGAATTTTCACCCATTAAATGCATCTTCGCAAACTGCCTTCCACCAGCTCCCAAGCTGAAATAATGAGCTAAAAATGAGCTCAGCAGCTGCGGCGGAGCCGGGGGAGCTGTGCCTCATCGCCCTGCCTTTCCCCACCCGACGCTCCAGCTTCGCCCCGGCAGCAAGAACAGCCCCGTACGGAGAGGTGTACGCCATCCCTGCTAGCCCTGGGATGCTCAGGATATAAACGTGCTCAGGCTGGACATCAGGGACAGCAGCAGGAAGAATCAAAAAACCCCTAAAAACCACCTCCAAGCAAACCAACCATCCCTCCCAAGGGATGTATAACACACGCCCCAGCCTGGAGTCCCTCCCCAGCAGTAAGAGCAGCTCAGGAGCGAAGGCGAGCTGGGAAAGGCAGCCCCACTGGCTCTCTTCACCTCAGGGAAGCCCCACATTCCTCTTTTACAAGTTTTTGCCCTTTTTTTTTTTCCCCCTTGCACGGAGCTGGAGTGTCCTGCATTTGCAGGGAAACGCCGTGCCAGCCACGCCACCCTGCCCAGCCCCGGGGTGGCTGCGCTGCCTCCAGCCCTCTCATCCCGGCAGCTGGGGACACCGCGACTCCTCTTTTTCCATCCTAAAAGCACGGATAACGTGCCAGGGCTACACGAGCCGGGCAATCCCGGCCAGGCGCCGCGTGACGAGCATCCCACAGGGATTCACAGCTGTAGGGATGGGAATGCCCCAAAAGCTGCGCTCGCTGGCATGCAGCTCCCAGGCCACGCAGTTTTGGTACAAATTTGGTCTCTGCCATAAATTCCCTTTTCCCTGAGGTTGGTTTTCTTTCCCCCAAAAACCTGTCCCATGGCCAGGAGGCGGATGGTGCAGGGAGCCAGCGGCAGCCCCTGTGGCTGGCTCACGGGAGCGGGGCGAGCCACCCTACGAGCCCACATCTGTGACCCAGGAGCCGGGGTGACAACCCTGAGGCCACGTGTGACCCGGGGCCAGGGTGACACCCCCACCACTCCCGAGGCCAGACCAGGGCTGGCTACAGTGGGGCAGGGGGGAGCAAACAGGTTTGTCCGGACCAGATGCCGCAGCAGATGATGGCAACTACTCACGTCTTTATCACACTTTGTACCTTGAGATGTGCCAGCGCCTCTCACGAGCATTAAATATTTAATTAGTTTTGCTCTGCTTTTTATGCCAGAATGTCATTTCAACAACTTTACTGCCGTTAGCGTGATTTTTGTAATTTGTTTCCACTCAAGTTCGTTGAAACCCTCCCTCCCCCCCTCCCGGCCTTTTCCTTCGCATTACAACATCGTTGTGCGTTTCCTTTAACGTCTCTGTGCAAAGCGGTTGCTCGCTGCGATCTGCATTTGGCTTTTAAAACCCACTCCTCGAATGCACTGGAACTTCGGAGAAGGAAGGAGGATGCTTAAATTCCCCCATATTTTAGGGAAACCTCGAGCAAGATCACCCTGCCTGGAAGCCCCGATGCCGCAGCCCGGGTGGTTCAGCTCCGCGTCCACCAGCTCAGCCTGCAGTTTGTAGGGTAATAATATTCAGTTTATTCTCATCTCCGGTCCCTCTGGCACTCGCCATAACAGGATCACGCTCTATAAACAAGCATCAGCTGAAGAAGCGCTTCTGTTCCCCACCAGAGCAGACGTGGGGTTTTTTTGGAAATAAATCCATGCAAATCATCAAGAGGACGGGGAGGGAGACGACCCCATCCCAGGCTCTGGGGATACACGGCCAGAGCAGCAGGAGAAGCACCCTGTGCCCCAGGTTCTTTATCATCCTGGGATTTACAGAAGGAAAAAATAAGGAAAACCTTCTCATGTTGGGGCCAACTTGAAAGCCGGCCCTGCTCTGAGCAGAGGTTGGACTCGGTGACCTCCAGAGGCCACCTTCCACCTAAGGTATTCTAAGGAGAAAAATTTAAAAATGCCATTTTTATTTATTTATTTAAAGTGGAGGAGTATTTGTTCTCCTTCTCCAAGTCAGTCAGCTCAGCGAGGGCTCCGCAATGCAATCCCTGGGGATGGGAGAGGCCCAGGAGAGTTGGGTTTTCTCCTGCACACAGCACCGGGGAGGCCACAGCCCCATGGCCACAGCGGTGGGGACGCTGGAAAACCCAGCAGACACCCAAGCAGCACGTAGCAGGACTTTACCAAGGGCTGATCCCTCCCGGGTACCTAGTGAGCAAGCGTGCCCATCAGCTCCTGACCAGCCAGAAGACATCTGCCCACACTGAAAGGTGCCAGTTCCACCACAGAGGACATAGTCCAGGTTGCCACCAACTGTGGCTACAAAGCCCACCCACCTGAAGCCCAGGAGACCACGCCAAGTAGCTCCAGACACGCTCAGTCCCTCTCCATGCAAGTTTACAGCTGTCGGCCTTGATTTTTTTTTTTTTTTTGACATCTAACTTCTGCCGAGAACGTGCATGGGAGGTTCTTATTTCCACAAGGATCGATTTTCATTTTCCCAATTGATTTGCAGTTTTGTGCTAAAGTTTCAGAGGAAACTTGAGATTTTTTTTTTTTTTTTTGAGGCAACTTGAATTTGTACCTCAACAAAAATGAGGTGGTTTTCTTCCCCCCCATTAATTGAGGCAGAGGAAGCCCTGGCTGGTGGAGCAAGCCAGAAGCAACGCGAACATGTTTTGCATCCTGCAGTGCCATCGTCATTGCGCTGCAGGTGTCAATGGCTCCGCTTTCAAAAAACCACACACCTGCCAATGTCAACCAGCCAAATGGGGAAGATTTTGAAGCTGAAGGAGCTACTCATGGCCTCGAAGGGACCCAGGCAGTTAGAGACATGTGAAGATGCACGGCAAAAGGATGAGAAGCAACAAGTTGGAAGGGGAGGAACCCTAATTGGGTACAAAGAGGGTAATTCTTTGTGTAGGGTGGTGACACACGAGCCTGGGGAAATGGTGGGATCTCCATCCTTGGAAAGCTTTGAACCTCACCTGGCTGAGGCTTTGCACAGCTTGATTTATCCTCAAAGTTACTTGAGCGGGTTGGACCAGAGACCTCCAGAGGTTCTTGCCAACAGGAATTACTCTACAAATATGGCCCTTAACAGTTAAAAAGAGGTATGACTGCAAGGGGTTTGGCTACCTCCATGTCTCTGTTTCCATTCCCCTTCTCCCCAAATCCCAGTGCCACCCAGGCAGGGAGAGGCACCCAGATGCTCCTGCAGCAGCACCTGCCTCTCCCAATGCATTCATTGCCAGGTGGGGACGAGCCCAGTGCCTGCCCTGCCTCATTAACAGCCATGAGTATTTCAAGCAGGTTTAAGATCACTTGTAGCTAATGAGACATGGCAAAGGAGAGCTTTTTGGGAGCCGGACACCACTGAGGGCAGCACTAAAGCCTGTCAGAGCATTTCCAAGCCCATTCCTTCCCTCCCCATCACAGCGAAGTCTTCCACCATCTCACCCAAACCATCCCATTTCTGCAAAATGCAGCTGAATCAGCACTGGTGTCCTCCAGGAGGGCAGATCCAGGTGGGGAGGCCGTGCCTGCTCCCCTCCTGGGGACACCACCCATCCCCACTGGGGACAAGGGCTCCAGCTGCTGAGCTCCTGCCTTCAGGAACATCGTTCTCAGATGGTCGTGGCTGGATTCAGCTCTGTAAGGACTGAGCCCAGGTCTGCGAGGATACCATCACTCCACCATGCGCCAGATGACAGGAATCCAGGAAAGTTCCAATTCCAGCCCAGAATGAATCCTGTCTGCCTCCCGCACTGCAGCTGAGACCCCTGGGGTCGTTCAAGCCCTCCTAAAACTTACAGCATTGGGCACCGCACAAGGAAAAACTCATAAATCCTGTTACTGGGATAGGAACCGGCTTGTCACCACCCTGGGACGGCAGTGGAGGCACTGCCAGGGCACCAGCACCGCACAGCCCTCGCAGCACCCTTGGCCGGGGCCTGTCCCGGCTCGCCCCGGCACAGCGCGGCAACAAAGACCGGCGGGGAGGAATGAGCAGGCGTTTGGGGGTGTAAAAGCTTTTCCATTTGCTTAATTGTTTGCTTCACTTAAACAGAAGTTGACGCAAATGATCTCTCAAGGGAAATGTCACTCTGCTGTGACCCAGAAGGGTTTAAGGGTGTCTTGGTGCACAGGTTGGGCACAGGAACGCGCGGGGACAGCTTGGACATGGGGCAGACACCTGTGTGTACAAACCCCAGCAATGCCCTTCACCGCCAGGAAGGTGTCAGGAGACTCTGGGATTGCATCTCGGAGGAAAAGAGGTCACCAGCCACCAACGCAAGGCTGAGCCTCCCTTGCATCTGGATGGGTCACTCCGTGACCATCACCCCTCCTCCCTTGCCATGTTGGACTCAACACTTGCCTCCACCCAAACACCTCCCCAGGGCAGGGTGACAGCCTCAGAGCAGGGCAATACCCCCTTGGCGGGGTTTTCCAGCAGGTTTTGCACAGGATAAGCCCCCCTGGGAGGGCACATTTCACCGCGGACAGCATTGTCCCCAGCAGCTCCATGAGCAGAGGATGTAGCAGGGGAAGATGGGGACACCCAGGACCCCACGGGGCTTGGGACACCATGAACCCCAAGCACAACACAGCAGATGTCACCCACGAGCGCACACAAGCGGGAAAAGAGGTTCCTCAGGGTTTGTCCCTGGATAAGCTCCCGTGGGAAAAGCCCGGGGAGCTCGGGCGGGCTGGAGAGTTGAAGGCAGGGCGTTACGAGCAGCTGGGGAAGCCCCAGCGGTGCACGAGCTCCTAGTATCTGCGGGAAAGGCGGGAGCCAGGAACACCCTGATGCAACCACAGAAATATTTCCCTTGCTCTCCAGCCTGCGCCGGGCTGCCCTGGGGAAGGGCTCAGGAGGAAGGGAGGGATGGATGCTCCGGCGGGGCCACGTCGCGCCCATGGGCCAAACGCCACTGGCATTGTGGGGATGAGCTTGGGAAAACCGCAATGCCAGAAGCGGGGAGAAGATGCTCCAGCAGGCAGGGACGCAGCAAAACCCCGAACCATGAGCTGACGTTAGGCTGATGCAAACTGGGAGAGTGGGAAGCTCAATCAAGATATTCCCTGAACAGGGATAAACACCGAAAAGCCCTTTGGGTTGCACAATCACATTCACCCAGCCCTGAGATGGAGGCATTTGAAGAAGGGATTTTCTCCCTGGTGGGGCCGGAGTGGAGCACAGCAGGTAGAGGATGGAGGGTGGGATGTAACCCACGGGAGGTCACAGACACCAGTGCAGGAGACAGTGTCCCTGATTCAGCCCCCCCCCTCCCCCGAAGAAAATATGTTTACACAGCACCCTGTGACTTTAATTATACTTAAAAGCAGGGTTGCGATATAAAGCAAGGTTATAATTTATAATCCAGGAGACACCTTGGGCAGGAAGACAACCTGAAGTGCCACCCAGCCAGAAAAGCACTGAGCAGCCAGGCAGCGCGGGAGCAACAAACTCCGGAGGAAACTCCAAGGACACCAGACCACATCTGGGTTTATAGAGAGGATGAAGAAATTGAGAGGGAAAAGAGCTGCCGTGCTGAAAGTCACCTTTAAGCCAGCCATGTGCTGCGCGGGATTGAAAGCAAAAGTTCTTCGTGTTCCCAAAAATCTCTGATAAACGCGGGCCAGAGAGCCCAAAGTTTGTTAAATCCACAAAGGCGGGATGGGAGGAACTTGTGCAATCCCCAGCCGGCGGGGAGCGGGGCGAGGGCACCCCGAGGAGCAGCCGCGGGGCCAGGGCACGGCACCGCGCCGGGGGGCGTGAGGGGTGGCGGGGCCGGGGTCGCCCCCCGGCGCCAAAGCGCTCAGCCAGCATCGCTGCATCGTCCCCATCCCGACGGCTCCCGGGGGCTGGAGGGGCCCATCGCCCGGGGACCCCCGGCACCACCTCGGTCCCGGGAGACCCGGCAGCTCCCCGGGACTCCCGGCGCCTATCCGATCCCGAGACCCCCGGCAGCTCCCCGAAGCCGGGAGCCACAGCGTCAGACCCCCGGCAGCTTCCCGGCTCCGGGACACCCCGCAGCCTCCCGCCGCCGGGACTCACGGTGCGAGCCCCCGGCAGCTCCCGGGAATCCCCGCAGGCTCCCGGCGCTGGAGCCCCCGGCGCCTCTCCGGTCCCGGGATCCCCCCTGCAGCTCCCGAGACCGCCCCGCAGCCTCCCGGTACAAGCCCCCCCCCCCCCGCAGCTCCCGCGAGCCCCGACAGTTCCCCGGGACCCCCCGCGTCTCTCCGCTCCCGGAACCCCCGACAGCTCCGCGACCCCCCACCAGGCTCCCGGTGCGAACCCCCTCTCCGCCCGCCCCCGCAGCCCCCGCTCCCGGTACCCCGGCACCTGCCCGCCGCCCCTTACCTGCCCCAGGCTGATGTACCCGTAGGCGGCGGCCAGGCGGGCGGCCTCGGCGGGCCCCCCCCGGACCCGCACGGCCCAGTGGTTGGTGTAGACGGTGCGGGAGGGCTCGGCCGCGGCCCCGCGGCCGCTCAGCGCCAGCGGCAGCGCCAGGGCCAGCAGGCAGAGGCGGGCGGGCGGCGGGGCGGCCGCGCTCCCCGGGCCGGCGCCGGCTGCGGCGGGCATGGTGCGCTCCGCGGTGCCGAGCTGGGCGGAGCGGGGAGCTGCGCCTTTTAAAGCGGCCCCGGAGCCCGGCGGGGGCGGGGGGATGCTCCGGGAGGAGGGGGGGGGCGGTGGTGGTGAGGGGGGGGCAGGCGGAGGCGGTGGTGGTGAGGGGGGGGCAGGCGGAGGCGGCGGGGAGGGCCCGGCCGGGCAGCAGCGCCGGGAAATCGGGCGGACGGGGCGGCTCCAAGGCACCCCCCCCTGCGACCCTTCCAGCCCCCTGCAGCCCCCGCTGCAGCCCCCCCTGCCTACCCGGTACTGCTTCCCGGACATCCCCCTGAATCCCCCCGGACACCCCCCTGCATCCCCCCCGGACAACCCTCTGCATCCCCCCTGCGTGCCCCGGTACTGCTCCCCGGAACCCCCTCTTTACACCTCTGCATCCCCCCCTCCATGCCTCGGTGCAGCTCCCCGGAGGACCCCCTGCATCCCACCCCACATGTCACCGGACAACGTCCTGCATCCCCCCTGCATGCCCCGGTGCTGCTCCCCAGAACCCCCCCTGTACCCCCTGCATCCCCCCTGCTGCCCCGGTGCTGCTCCCCGGACGACCCCCTGCGTCCTGCTGCATCCCTCCTGCACGTTCTCAGACAAACCACTGTACCCCCCTACATCCCCCTGGACACCCTCCTGTACCCCCCTGCATCCCCCCTGCACCCCCCCAGACAACACCCTGTACCCCTCTGCATTCCCTGCCACTGCCCTCCTGGCACCCCCCTGCACCCTCCTTTGTGCCCCTGCACCCCCCTGGGCATCCCCCCTGCATGCCCTCAGCCAACCCCTCATGCATCCCCCCAGCTCCACTCCCCGAGTAGCCCCCTGCACCCCCACGGGTAGCCAAGTTGAAACCCCCCCAGCACTGACCCCCTGCATCCCCCTGGCACTGACTCCTGGGCATCCTGCCTGCATCCCCCCCACCCCATATTCCTCCCTGTATCCCCGCAGGCATCCCCCCCACCCCCATCTCTCTGCACTACCCCCACAGCCATCTCCCACTGCACCTCCCCCCCGCATCCCTCCAGCACTGCCCCCTCTTCCCTCCCTCCTTCACCCCCCAGCACTTCCCCTGTACCCCTGGGCACTCCTCCTGCACCCCCACAGCAGTGCCCCCCATCTTCCCCCCCAGCATCCCTGCTCCACCCCCCCAGCACTGCTCCCCCATACCCCCGGCATTCCCCCTGCACCCCCAGGCAAACTGCACCCAGCTCCTCATGGGCTCAGAGGGGGACAGCCAGGAGGGGCTGGCTGATGAGGAGGATTTGGGGGCAAGACCCTCCGGGCAAGCCTGGCCGTGGTGGGCACGAGGGGCACCACGGGGAGCTGGAGCACTGCCTTTGCCTCCCACAGACGCCATTCGGGGAACGGCAGAAAGCTCGTGGGATATCAGAAAATAGGCTTTGTTAGGGAGAAGGAGGCAGCGCACACAAAGGACGGGCTCAGGAGCGGGTCAATGATGCTCTGTTCCACAGCCCTCCCTGCCAGCATGGGCAGAGGCCGGCACAAAGCCACAAACTGCCCGAAACGAAGCGGTGTTTCACTTGCATCACATCGGAGCTTCACCTGCATCACATCAGAGCTTCAGAAATGCCCCCGCGCAGCCCTCGGGGCTCGCAGGGCCCCAGCCAGGAGCTCTGCCAGGCGGTGTGGCTGCAACCGCAGGCCCCAGCTGGGATGGCCTCGGGGCGGCTGTGATTCCTGGGGCGGGTGTTGTCTATTTTCCAGGCCCTGAACAGATTTGAGAGGTATTTGGGGCACAAGCCCCCGCTGCCAATGAAAGCGCTTACAAGATGCCCTCGCAGCTGCCCCCAGCCCCTTCCGTCTGAATGCAAACACCTTCCCAAGCCTCAAAAAGCTTTGCAAAACCCATCAATTGCAGCTCCCAGGCGAGGGGGCATCCAGAAAGCGATGCCAGCAGCAAGAGGGGGCATGGGGTGGGTAGAGGGGGACATCGAGCACATCATACATCCCATCGCCAGAGCCCAGGGGGAAAAATCATGGTCTTATCATCATCGGTTGGTACCGGCCTGTCCAGTGGGCAGGCGAGCTCGTGAGAGCCTGGGTTAACAGGAGTGTCCCCCCAGCTCAGTGACGAGATCAAACCAAGGGAGAATTATGAGGAGCTTGTGCTGCATCAGAGGGGGCCAAAATGCTCCGTCCGCTCCCCCGCTGGGCTGGATCTGGCCCATTCGCAGCCAGCAAATACAGGGAGAGGGGCAGAGGGAGGCGAGCCCCCGCGCCAGCAGCAGGCTCATCCCGTGCAAT
Organism: Larus michahellis; assembly: GCF_964199755.1. Classification (NCBI taxonomy): domain Eukaryota; kingdom Metazoa; phylum Chordata; class Aves; order Charadriiformes; family Laridae; genus Larus; species Larus michahellis. Next base: position 3,768,036 of record NC_133904.1, on the reverse strand, counting down.
TAGAAATATCAGGGAAACGGGGATTTTGAAGGCTTGTGTGCGCAGGTGGGAGGCCGTTGTGCCGGCACCAGGGACGGGACAATTTGCTGCCACAGGCAAAGGGGAATTCGGTGACTCACAGCGCCCACCATACGCTGCTGCTCCTGGAAATCTCTGCCGGCATCAGTCACGGTGTGCAGGGATGTCGGAGCCACGTGCTCGCGTTGGGGCTCGTCATCCCAGGCGTCCTCGCAAGGCCACCCCACGTGCTGCCTGGGCAGAAGCGATGGGTTTGTGCACGGCCATTTCTTCTGATTAAGCCGTAAAGGACCGTTTCCATTAGTACAAGTGCCCTGCGAATCCAGTGCTCGTTTCCCACCCGGTTTATGGGCTTTTCCTCGAGTTTCCCCTTGGTTGAGGTGCGTGAGAAGGATGAGCAGGGCTGGCGGGTGCGATGCACATCGAGAGAGACGCAGAGCCAGAGGAAGGGTGAGAACAGATGAAACAAACCCCATCCCTTTGGTCTCACAACATCCACCTCGCTCTGCCGGGGAAGGGCTGCGGGGGCTCCCCGCTGTCAGCAGGGGCTGCAAAGGAGGGAAGGAATGTCACCACGGGGAGCAGGGAAGGTTTAGGGTTTGACAGCGGGACGAGCTTTCTGACAGCAAAGAGAGTGGAGATGGGAAAGGGGTTGCCTGGGGGGATGCAAAACCCCATCTCCTCCGCTGGAGGTGATGAAAAATGGGCAAATCCCAGGAGGGCCGGGCTGAACCCTCCGCGTCCCGGGGGCAACAAAACCCAGCATCATCCTGCATCCCAAACCTCCCATCCCGAGGCCATGGGCCGCGACTCCCGATGTATCAGCCCAGGGGATAATTCCTGGTACCGGTAAAACCTTGTGCCCCGTTGTGGGTCCGGCGGAGCCCGGCTCAGCCTGCAATAGCGGGCGAGGAGGGTAGGAGCTGGGACCCGTGTCCCAGTGTCCCCTGCTCCCCGTGCCGCTCCTGCCCCCTCTCCCGCTGGCGCAATTTCGAAATTCAAAGCGTATCCCCTTATGTCCTGGATGGCAATTTTCCCAGCCGAGCCCGCAGATTTACCAGGGGTGTCAGGAAAACCAGACTTTGGCCCCACACGCTTTGCAATGAATGTGGCCTAAGGCAGAGGTTCCGTTTTAACTCTTTTCCTGGGATTCTTTGAAAACCTGGAGAATTACTGCGAGACGCGGGCGACGCAATAAATTTTGCGAGCCGGGCGGTTAAAGAGAAGCTGCCGCAGAGACAGCACGGGAAGAGGCGCTGCTCAACCACTAACGTTCAAACCCTGCGGAATAAAATTTGTAATAATCCTGGCATTTTTATAGCTGTCCATGAATTACAGTTGAAATCCCACCACGTACCATGCACGCTCCTTGCTTCCTAGGGCAGTGAGACTACAGCAAAGGGCTGGAACGAGCCGAGGAGAATGTCTTTTAAACGCCAGTTCTTTGAAAACTGAGCCTTTCCGCGTCTTTTTAAGGCAAGTTCAGAAAAGGAAAGTGCAAATAAAGCACCCGAAAGCTGCTATTTTTTGCAGGGGAGGGCTGGCAGGGCGGGCGCTGGGCTGCCTGCCCCGGGCAGTGGGACTGTCACCCCGTCCCTGCCTGCGGCCGCGGGGCGGGCAGCGGCAGCTGTGTCTCTGTGCGCCGCAGTGCGAGAAGTTGAGCAAATAAAAGCCATTTTGCAAAAACAGACAACCCAGAGGTGTCCCCGGGGTGCCGGGAGGGGGTGGCTGCTCGGCGTGGGGGCACGGGCTGGCCGGAGCTGCGGCGTGGCTGGTGGGAGCTGCCTGGTCAAACCCCACAGGGCCCCGGCCGTGGGCGCTGGGGCTTTATCCTTTGCGTGATGAGGGCCTGTCGATTACAGAGATTACAAAAACCTGGTTAAAACCCATTTATCTGGCCCGAGCGGAGCGGAGCCCGCGTGCGTGTCCCGGGGACGTGCAGAGGCGCGAGCGGGGCCGTCGTGATGCCAGTGGCTGCAAACCTGCCCCGGCCAGGGAGCGCGGCTAGCCCCGGCCACGCAGCTGCACGCGATGCTTAATGAAGGGCACGTGGTAATTAAACCAGCGCACCTGGAAATAGCTCTTTCTGTAGCTCCCAGGCTTAACCAAATGAGGGAAATTTGCGCTGGCGTAATTAAAGTGATGCGGTTCACAATCTTGTCTGCAACAGGGAGTTATTCTGCAGCTTCGCTCTTCGCTCTCCAGTGGAAGTGGAAAAATCCCGGCCAGCCCCGGCTCCAGCCCCTGCACAGCTCTGGTGCTACCTAACCTGACCCCTGGCCATCAGGGTGCCCATTAACACCAGTTCATTAACATCAGCTTTCAAACCAGTCGGCAGCCCGATGTGATGCCTCCGGCATCCTCCCGCAGCTGCCCCAGTTCGCTCCCAGCACACGCGGCGATGGCAAAGCACAGGGCTCTCGGCCACTGTCACCGCTCCCATCCGGGGACTCGTAAATCTGAAGGAGAAATCAGTATTTTTGCATTTATACTCATACTTTTCAAACCATCTCTTTTTTCTCTGCTTGTCCATTTGGGTGTTAAAATAACCCCAGAATCCCTGCTGACCAGATGGTTTGGTTTCGGTCCTATAAATGGTAAAATCCTTCACGCAAGCGAGCTGCCCATGAAGCTCGCCAGCGGCAAATAAGATTTTGAGTCTCGGTGGAGCAGCATCCCCACGGCTGATGTGTCCCAGCAGCACCCGGGCGCTGGCAATGCCACCACCGCTGCCACCGCGCAGCAGCCACCGGTTTTGCAGCCGAGAAAGCCCTGGGTGAATTCCCAGAAGTTTTGTGCTTGATAGAAAAATATTGCTCCTGCCTTTTTCCTTTCCTTCCTCGATCTGGATTAAGCTGTTTTCAGGCCACACAGGGACATCAAATGGGATGGAGAGGAAGGAGGGGATGCGGTGGAGGAAGGCCCAGGGAGGTGGGAGGCACGTGGCACCTCCCTGCCAGCTCCTGGCCAAAACAACCCAGGCACAGGGAAACTCATTTCAAAGTGCCTGAAACACCCATTTTAGCAATTTCTGAACTTCTCGATGAGAAATGTGGAGAATTACGGAGAAAAAAGGGCTCCTGCCAGGGTGGAAGAGCTCAAAACCATGGGGATGACCAAGGAGGGATGCGCTAATGGTTTTCTACCATCCAGCATCTCTCCCAAACGCTGAAGGCGGCAGCAAAAGGGATTTAAATTGGAGATTAGAGAGGCCGCCCGACCGCGATGCTACACTCGGGGTATGGAGAGCGGAGCATCCCCAGCGCCAGAGGTTTTAGCTGTAATCAGACCAACATCTGTCCGGCAACGGTTGGGGCGTGCGCAGTCCCTGCGCTGCTCCAGGGTGGGTTGGAGATTTCCCGCAGGCTCCTCCTGCTCCGCTTTTCTGCGATATCAGAGAAATCTGGATTAATTTATTTTTTTTTTTTTCTATCTGATACATTCTTCCTCTCTGGAAAGATAAAATCTTGATTGTCAGGAACCGGTGTAGCAGGCAAGAAGATTTCCCAGACTAGTCAAAATGTCATCCTGGTAAAAATGCTAGTAATAAAAAAAAATAAAAAGAAAGGGCCCACTACGGACTCAGGCCTGTAAAAATATCCAAAAGATGGATCTGGAAGTTTAGAAACAATTGAAGCTCAGCGGCAAAAGGGCGCTCCGGGGGCCGCTGGGCCCAGCAGAGACATTCATGGGGGGGGGGGGGTGGGAACCAATAACTTTAAAAAAAATTGCCTGCGTGCTTGGTCTTGAATTAAAAAGGAACAGAACCAGACGTTTTCAGCCATCTCAAATAGGTTTTGGGTTTATTGTTCTTTTGGAGATTAGGGCGAGGAAGGGAATGCCCAAGCGAAGGGTGGTGCGATGTGGAGATGCTCCAGCTCCCGGTGCGTCCCTGCGGAGACGCACCAGAGCTCTCCTGGCTCCCACCCGCTGTGTTTTGGGATACTTGGGGTGCGGGAGGGCTCGTCCCCAAGGAGCGGGTGCTGGGACGGGGAGGGGACCCCGAGGGCGCGTCCTGGTGGCACCCATCCCGTGTGACACCGCCTGCACGTGGGGTGGGAATCCTTCCTCTTCCTCTCCCGCTCCCTGCTGCCATCCCGCTTCATCCGCCGTACCAGGAAAAGGCATCGGAGCCAGGAGGGAGCTGATGGTGAGCCCCGGGCCAACCCAACCCCACCCCTGGAACAGCAGGGCTTGGAAAAGCCGGTTATGCCGGCGCCGCACCGGGCCCGTGTCATCACCGTGCGGAGGAGGAGATTTTGGGTCCCCCCCGGAGGAAAGACGGCCCTCGCTGTTGGGGTGGCAGCTCCAGGGCTGAAACTGGGACCTAAAATTGGGTTCCTGCGAGGGCTGGGGGTCAGCAGGCAGGGATCACCCCCCGCAGCTCCCTGTGGTGGCTTTTGCGTATCAAATTCAACCCTTCTACTTTGTCCCCAGGTCAGGAGATGTCCCCAGGGACCTGGCTGTGACCGGCAGGGGATGAGACCCCCCCATGGCATTTTCGCTCCCCAGGAAACGCCGCTGCACTGCAGCCAGCACTGGGAGCAGGAACACGGGGAGGGGGGAGAGAGACGCGGCCAGCAGTGGAGAGATGCAAAGATCAAACCAGCGGCGATGTCAAAATAAAATCCAGCAGCCCAGGGAAAACACGGCGCGTCCTTGCTGAGGCTGTCGCTTACGCCAATTAAAAAAAATTGAAAAAATAAAAATTAAAAAAAAAAAAAATTGGCATGGCACGAAGGAGAGCTGCGTGGCATTTCCTGAAAAGGGCGTGGGGAGCATCCTTGGAAAGGCTTCCCTGCACAATGCGCTCGCTGTTTCCAGAAAAATAAAGTTTGCTGTGACCCACCTGTCCCCGAAAAGCAGCTATTTAGGGCTGTGACATGGTCAGCCCGGAGTCAGTGGCTGGGTCTGTCCCAGCTGGCACCTTTGCCGGGCGCTGGGGTTTGGCGATTTACCTGCAGCTCTTGAATTGCTGCAAAAAGCCCTGGAAAAAATAAAAACGCAGGGAGAGCTGCCCAAGCACCGAGCACTCCCAGTCTAAGGTGTTTCCCCACCAGCTTTTGGCTGGTGGCCATTAAAACCCCCTGCCAGCCCCCAGAGCCGTGCCTGGCAGTGCCAGGGCAGGCCAGGAGGGTTTTTTCCTTGGCTTTTTGGGGGGATTTTGGCCCCAGCTGGAATTGGGGGGTTCGGAGCCCTTTGGGGTTTGCTGGAGAGACGGCCGCGGGAGCGATGGGTGGGCGCGTCCCCAGGGGGCTGCGGAGGGGCTCTGCTGCCTCTCCTTTGGGGCAGGGAAGGTTTTTGGCAGGGAGGGGAGCGTCCCGGGGGTTAGCGTCACACGTGTCCCCGCATCCCCCGGAAAGCCAGGGCCGGGAGGGACCCACTCCCCGTCCCGGCGGCAGGGCGTGCTCGGGGCTCACCAAGGGCGTTCCGGGAGGTTTCGGCGGCGTAGCGAGACTTGCCAAAGCCTAATCTCCAAGAGAGCTTACCTTTGGCATGGTATTTCAAAGGGGGAGCGTGGAAAACAAACACAAACCCACAGCTTGGGTGGGTTTTGTTTTGTTTTGTTTTTTTTTCCTGCCCGAGCTGTGCTCAGAAGCTGCAGCCAGGCGGTATTTGGGCGATCAGACCAGATCCAGCGTTTTCTGGCCAAACGCGGTGTTGAAGAGAAGCAGCTCCACCTAGGCAGGCGCTGGTGCTAAAGCAGAGCCCACCTCCACACCAGTTCGACCATCAGCCATCGACCATCGACCTTCGCAGCTGTGCCGGGGACATCAGCATCCGCCTCAGCCCGCAGCCGGGCTTCGAGCCCACACCGAGGTCACAAGTTTTGGGGTCAGTTTGGGGCTGAGAATTCAAAGTTTCCCTTTTGCACATTTGGAAAAAAAAAAAAAAAAAAAAAAAATCCAATGCTTATTCTCTTTCCCAATAAGGCCGGAAAATTGGGGTTAAAACCACCCGTTTTCAGCAAATGGCCATTCGCATCCTGCGTCCCCCGGCAGGGGGAAATCCTGCAAGGACCAAAACTCCACAGCAACAAAAATCCATCCCAGGTAGAAAAAGACCCTTAGAAAATAAAATTTTAAAAAAAATAAAATAAAAAAAAGGCAGTGAAAGGCAAAGCAGGGTTTTATGGAGCCCCGGACGTGTCTGGATTAGTCCCATAAAAACCGGCATCAGCCGCTGGTGGCCAGTACTGGCTTCCCCACGGCAGACGGCGGGAGAGACGTTAACCTGCTCTCGTTTTGCAAGCTGCTCATTAGTCCTCATCAAACATAATTATACTTCAAACCCAAATGAGATGTCCAACTGAATTTTGAGCACACGTTAATGTTTTTAAATGGGGGGGAAGGTGGAAAAAAAACCCCCCCAGCCTTTATTGAAGGCCAGCCAGGCTCTGAGTGTTAAAGGAGACACTGCTAATGGCTTGGGGAAGGAGGGGCTACGGCTTCTTTACGGCTTTGCCAATTAAATGCTTATTACTGACCAATTAGGCAGAAATCAACCTGGTTTTAAGCGATATCTGATTAAGTGGGTCCTGCAGATCAGCCTCAGTTGTTAACGGGGGGAAATAAACACCTTTTCCCCGCCAGGCCCCCCAACGACCACCCCGGGGTGCTCGGACCGGGCAGGGTTTCTGCCCACCCTGCCCGTGAAAAATCCCCTTTTCTTTCGGCACTGCCGTTCTCCTGGGGGAAACTCATCCCGTGGACCCAGCCGGGCACGGCAAAGCTTTTCTGAGGCAGGAAGGAAATGGGAAGGAAATGAGGGAAAAGGGGGAAATTAGCCACACGCGGAGGGTGGCTTCTTCCACACTCCCCCCCCCGCCCCGTCTCGGCAGGTTGCTGCTGCCTGGCACACGCTGGGCCGTGCCCATTCGCAGGCTTTTCCAAATATTATCCCAATATTTTTCTTTCAGTTCCCAGATAAATGGGCCTCTTCAGCAGACTTTAAGCCTGCTCTGTTCCAACGTTTTCTTTACGGCAGGAGAGGAAACGTTCGGGTTACGCCGAGCTGCTGAATCCCGCTTTCAGGGCTGAGCTGCAAGGGATTTTCCAAGACAAAATAAGGGCAGTGTTGGGTTTTTCCCTTGTTTCGTTGGGAAATACAAAGGAGGCCACATCGCCCCTTAATCTTCCTTTCTTTCTGCCTCCTCTCCCACGCTGCAGTCCATCTTTCCCGTGCTTTCCTGTGGTCTTCACAGGTTTCTGAGCATGTTTCCAGCTTTCCAGCTCCATTGGGAGAGGACACTTTGCAGACTCTACCCAAGATGCGCTCCCTCCACAGTGGTAATTGGCGTCTGAAGTTAAATAACACAAATAAAACCCTCAAAAACCCCCTTGAAACATTAATCCAAAGGGTCTTTCCTTGCAGTTGCTTTTGTTCTGGTGTCTCCACCAAGCTCTGAATTTTCTGCTGCGGCCAGGACGAGAGGGAGGAGGTTTTCAAGCCCAGTGGGACATGACCCGCAGCCGCTGACCTGCTCCCAGGCCGGTTTGGGAGCTGGGAGATCACACTGCAGCGACCGGCACCGGTCGGAGGGGCATGGCTGGCTGTGACATCCCACAGCACCGGGCAGCGAGCAGGAGCATCACCCCCCGGAGAGCAGCCCCCTGCCGAGCATCCCCTGATCCGCAGGGAAGCCCCGGGGGACCCCGCATCCCTCCTGCGGGGCAGGGACAGCAGAGCCCCAGCACCCAAGGGGGCCATGAACAGAGCCGAAAGTGCCCATGAACAGCATGCGGGTGGTGGAGCCAGAGGAGAGAAAAGGACAAGAACGAGCCAAATTTGGGAAAATTTTAGTGTAAGGGATGACTACATGAATAAGACCCTCTGAGAACTGGGTGAAGCGACCTGCAGAGGCTCCTTCCAACTGAAATGATTGTGGATGGAGGACGGTCCAAGCCCAGGGAGCCCGGCGTGGGCGAGCAGGGGGTGATTGCTCACCATCCCGTCCCAGGCGAGGAGTAGGAGCCAACAGGGTGAAGGAATGGAAGGAAAATTAAAAGATATTGTGGCTCTGGGAGTCCCCGATGGGCCGGAGGGGGGCAAGGGGAGACTTGGTTGGGGGGGCACTGCTAAAGGCTTTGCCTGGCCTCACACTCTGCCCTCAACTGGTCCTTACTGGGCTGGAGGGGCTGACGGAGGTGATGCTCTCCAGGCGCTGAAACATGTAGGGTTCGTGGGGATGTGTCCTTGGGAAATGCCACTGATAAGGTCCCCAAACCTGCGATGAGCAGAAGCATCCCCAGAGGGATGCGCAAGGGGGTCCAGCCCCGGTTCTGGGACACGCTCAGTGACCGGGGAGGGGACACGGCACCGTCCCTGCTCCCCAGCTGGGCTCCTGGGGCTGGAAGGGGAGGCACCCCCTTTTCCAGAGCTGCGGGATGGGGCATAAGAGGCAAACATCCCCAGGGGACGTGGGGCTCCGTGGTGTCCCCTGCCTGCGCCCACCCTCCGGAACGCGGCGGGGGCTGCATCAGCACGGTTCCTCCCACCTTCCATTTACCGCGGAGCATCCCTCGGGAGCGGGGCGGGGAAATCCCCCGCAGGGCCACGCCACGGGTGTCCGGGAGCCTCCCCGGGACCCGCCGAGGCGGGCTGTGCGCCGGGCCGGCACTAGGTGGGGATGGCATTACACCGCCGGCTGCCGCGCCCGGCGCCGGGGAGGAAGGCTGGGAGGAAGACGGGGAGGAAGGCTGGGAGGAAGACGGGGAGGAAGGCCGGGAGGAAGGCCAGGGCGTGGGGCTGCGGGCAGGGCTGGTGCTGGCGGCTCTGCCTGGGGAGCAGCGGGGTCTCAGGGCTGCAGAGGACTGATGGGCTGGGCTGAGAAGGACCGAGGGGAAAGGCTGCCAGGGAAGGGTGAGGTGTGGGATGTGGGTGGCAGCGTGGCAGGGATGCTGGAGTTGGCATGGCAGGGATGCTGGGGGCGGCATGGCAGGGATGCAGGCAGTGGTGTGGCAGGGATGCTGGGGGCAGCATGGCAGGGATGTGGGCAGCAGCGTGGCAGGGATGCTGCGGGCAGCAGCGTGGCAGGGATGTGGGCAGCAGCGTGGCAGGGATGCAGGCAGCAGCATGGCAGGGATGTGGGCAGTAGTGTGGCAGGGATACAGGCAGCAGCATGGCAGGGATGCGGGCAGCAGCATGGCAGGGATGTGGGCAGTAGTGTGGCAGGGATACAGGCAGCAGCGTAGCAGGGATGCGGGCAGCAGCATGGCAGGGATGTGGGCAGCAGCGTAGCAGGGATGCGGGCAGCAGCATGGCAGGGATGAGGGCAGCAGCGTGGCAGGGATGTGGGCAGTAGTGTGGCAGGGATGTGGGCAGCAGCGTGGCAGGGATGTGGGCTGCAGCATGGCAGGGATGCGGGCAGCAGCATGGCAGGGATGCAGGCAGTGGCGTAGCAGGGATGTGGGCAGCAGCATGGCAGGGATACAGGCAGCAGCGTGGCAGGGATGCTGGAGGCAACAAACGACACAGTAGCACATCAGGCTGCTGAGACGAGCTTTATTGCAAAGGCTGTGGCTGTCAGAAAGCCTGAACCACTCTCCTCACCCCTCTCAGGCTCATAAATGCTCCGAGCCAAGGCAGAATTGCCTTCTGCACCCACTCCAGCCAGTGCAGCTGAGAAAAGACACAAGCGCGAGGCTGCACTGAGCCCCCCAACCTTCCCCTTGCAGGTAAATGCACCCCCAGCGCATCCCTGCTGAGGACTGGTGTGGGGTGAGAACCAGGCGCTCGGTTGGGCTCAGCCCGAGCGTCGCTGGACACGGCAGCACCCAGGGCCCGCAGGCAGCCAGCGGGTCTAAAAAGCGTTTGAAATGTTGGTGTTTTGTCCTGCTGAATGGCACTGTTTGCCCTCCCAAAGAGCCCTGCTGGAGGGGGATGCTGCTCAGGTTTTTCCCATGCAGAGATCAGCCCCAAACAGCCTGGGGAGAGATTCACACACCCAAAAGGGTCCCAGGGAGAAACACTGTGAAAAAAAAGCAAACTATTCCATTCTTCTGGACAGCAAGAGCCTTGTCGAGGCTGCAGAGAGGCATTGGCGAATGTCTCTTGACTTTCAGAGCCGGTGTTTCTGAGCCTGTACCTCCAGGGTATGCAAATGCCCATGTATCACCTGAGAAAGGAAGCGGGGGGGGGGGGGAGAGATAAAATATCACAATTCCAAATAGAGCAGAAATTAATTTGCAAAGTTCATAGCCTGGAGGAGTCGCATGCAAGCACATTGCAGCCTTTTCCCTGAAAAACAGCCGGAGCCAGCTGATGGCTCCCATGGGCCCGATCCTGCCCGAGGGTCCTGCTCTTCAGCTCCCCGTACCGTAGGCTTGGTGGGTGTTTTGGGACTGATTGGGGCAGGTGTGAGCCCTTTTGGTGTTGCCTCACCAGTATCTCCTGGGGCCGAGGAGCTTCCCTGGAGGGAGACGGAGGGGATTTGGGTTATATTTGATGGTATCAGGACCCCTTGAGGAAAGCCTGCTCACCGTGCCGTCCTTCTCATCATCGCAACAAAGGGATGAAGGCAAGGAATGGACCTGTCCCACCACGCTGGCTCTCATTCGGAAGAGACTGCAGCACTGAGGCTGCCGTTAGCCGGGGAGAGCCCAGCCCAGCCACAGAGCTAATGAGTCTCCACAGTTATTACCGGCATTAATTACATTTTGCAATTTCGGAAAGGAAATATTTCCCATGGCTGCATCTCAGCCAGACCTTCTTCCTGGCCCACAGCTTGTCTCATCCATGTGTCTCCGCTGGATTGTCACTAAGGTGGGACACCGGCACGGCTGCAAGCCAGGCAATCAGCCACCAAGCTCCTGGCCTCCCTGGAAAGGCTGGGAGAGGGATGCAAAGCGTTTGTAGTCCCGGCACCACCTCGCTGTGGGGTAAAGGAGGGATGAGCACGTGGCAGGAGGAAAACTCCATCGCAGGAGAGTGTTTCACGCTCCCCGCTTCTCCCTGGCCGCTCAGCCCTGGGCAATACCTCTGAATCCTGCCTCGGACACAACGGGCCAACGCGATAAGCCCTTCACGTGAAAGGGTTTACTTGCTGTAAACCTCTCCGGAATCCACTTGATCCAATCCTACCTCCCGAGTCACCACCAAAACCAGAGCACGGCCAGAAATCTCACCCCATCCCTGCTCACGCCCAGGCTCAGTTCGTGTCTTCTGCACGAGGCAGCTTCAGGGAGAGCATCGCCCCGAAGCCCAGGTCCAGGAGCCGGAGGATTTTCCCAGCCTCCTCCCGCAGGGACCCAGGTGCTGGCAGCAGGGACGAAGGATGCTCTTGGCCATCAGCACCCTCAGGGAAACCCGGAGGTGTCTCCAACAAGGCACAGAATATTTACTGATTTCAGGCATGTTTGGAAAATGTTTGGGCGTTAAAAAAGCAGCTGGCTTGGAAATGTCAAAGTGTTTCTTCCGGGGTTCCCAAAACGAAGCGCCTCAGAAATAGCCAACCTCTGTTCCTGAAGCTTTTTCAGGAACTGAGGGGTTTTACTTTCTGTTCCGAAGTGTTTTTTTTTTTTTCTTAAGTTTTAGAAGGGGGTTAATTGACCAATCTGCAAACACAAACTTTGCATTTCTTGTCAGACTGACTATTCTGGGGTGATCTAAAACCAGAACATTTGGGGGATTATTTTTTCTCTTTTAAATCAGTGTGTTTCAGTTTAACCTGAATTGATTTTTTCCCCTTCCCTCCCACTTATGTTTTCCAGATCTGCCACTAAATGAAAAATCCCTTGTTTCACCCTGCAGCACGTGGCCTTCCCAGGCCATTCCATGCACTCGGCTACAAGACAAAACCAAACCTGAGCCAAACGAGCTTCCCACGGTGCTCCCTGCGAATCCAGCCAGAAATAACCAACCGCATCTTTGCCAAAGTGATGCACCAGCACCAATTCCCACCTAAATCCATGCATGGACATCATCACCATCAACTGGGCAGGACGCAGAGGTCGAACCATCCTCAAGCATTGCCCTGGATCTGCTACTGCCTTTGAGATGCATTTGCTCTGATTTATTACTACAAATTTCCCTGACCTGGGGCATCGCTGCCCGAACCCGCTCCCACCTCGGAGCCGACCCACCAACTCAGTGGTCCAGCTAAAATTAAGCGTCCGAAAGTCTGAGCTGCGATGCTGCGGCTCGGGTCGCATGTAACCATAGAATGAGAAAAAAAAATAAAAATACGATGACCACAAACTATTTGTATTTCAAAATTGAAACTTTTACTTCCTTTGGTATTTTCGCGAGAGTGCTGAAGGCAGCGCAGGCGATGCTGGCGGCCGAGGGCCATTGAGGCTTTGAATGGCTTCTGTGAAAATGTTTTTTGCCACAGAGACTTCCCTTGGGTTTTTTCATGACACACGGTAGCTTGAACAACTGCATTTGGACGGTGTCAGTGGAAGGGCCTCTGTATTTCTGTATTTGGCTTCCAGCACGCAGGATTTTTGCATTGTTGGCCTCAGCCGACTCCACACGGAGAGGCACAAGGTGGGGTCCCTCGGCTTGACCACGTGCCTTTCAAGCAACCCCAAAATCCACCTTATGTGAGAACGATCTCAAACATAAATTTACACAAATAGAGCATTTCCATACAGTTCCACGCAGAGCTCCAAGGGTACATTGGGAAACAGTGGCTGCATGTGTGCTGGGAGCACCACATCCCTCCACGGCAGGGAGGTTCTGGAGATGGGCAGGTTTCTTGGCCGGTATTGGCCGTATTGAGTCCCCTGGGGAAGGAATAAGAAAAGCCAGAGGCTCCAGCCTCCAAAGCTCGCATTAGCTGCTGAAGGCATCTCTCCAGCCCCGGGGCAGCAGGGAGGAGGACCCTGCAGAAGGGACAAGGTAGGGAGGTGGCCCAGGGCTGGCTACTGCCCACCCCATGGCACACATACTTTATATACACTATCCTGCCTCTCAGAGCCAAAGATCCCAGCACAGTATCCGGATTGCATCCAAACGACCAAGGCCAGGAACCAAGGTGCCAGGATTAAGCCTCGGGCCCAGGCGGTGCTGGGAAAGGCAGGAGCGAGAAGGGAGGCCGGGAAAGAGCATCCTGTGACCCCAAAATGAGGTGAGCGGTGAGGAGCAACTGCTGAGACTCCGTTTTACACCCGATTTCGGGGAGCTGGTCTCACCAGCTCACTGGGTGCACAGACCGCAGCCATGGTCAGGCTGTTGCTTCATTTTGGCCTTTTTTTTTTTTTTCTTCCCCCAAAAAGTCAGCCCAAATCCTACAGCACATCTGCCAAAATCCTCGCTCACAACAGAAACGGTGGCTCAGACTCTGCCACTGGGGTCCGTGCCCTCAAACCGTGGGGCAAAGGAAGTCAGCGTTGCCAGGACAGGAGCATAAATCAGAATATTGATTTAAACATAATTATTGATTTAACCCCTTCTGGTGCTTCCCTGGCTTCCCCAGGTGCTCGTCCAAATGACAGAGAATGTTGTTTCAGACGAACTCCGCGGTCACTTGCCATGCAAGTCATCGGTCCAAAACCCGCGGGTCCCTGCGTGCTCGGGGATGGCTGGCGTGTCCCCAGCTGCTCCCCGCTGGGCACAACCGGGAGCAGGATTTGGCCCTGGGAATCCGGCAGGGTGGCAGAAAGGAATGGCAGAGTCGGGATGGCCAGGGATGGCCCCGAGAGCAAGAGCGCATCCAGCAGCATCACATTACCTGGGGTCATCAGTGCTGCTGGTGCCAGGTTACACTTCTCTGAGGGTTTGCTTCTCGCTATAGCAAACAAAATCAGGTTCTGAGGGTATTATTGTGCATATATATATTTATATATTTATATTTATATATATATATGTCTCTCCCAGCAGCTCCAGAAGCTGCTGCATGCATTGCACGGAGGGAAGCTGGTGACTGCGATGCACCCAGAGACGCTGCCTTAGCCTAAACTTATCCAGAAAAAGCCCTCCAGCACCTCCAGGGCTGCAGCCTTCCCGTCTCGAAGCAGCGTGCGCAGGGCATAGGCGTTTTGGGGAACTCTCCTGCCTAGCCGGAGCAGGGAGCCAGCGGGACACCGGGGCTGGGGCGCAGGAAGCCATCCCCCCCAAACTCAGCCCAGCTTGAAAGCCCGGCGAGCGCTAACACTAACAAACAGGCAGTGTGTTTATATCCCACCTTCCTGCCGGAGTAGCAGAGACGGGGGGTTATTTTTGGCATATTTTGTGACTGCTGGAGATGTCGGTGAAGGCCAGAAATGACGCAGAGCTGTTGGGAAAGCCCAGAGGCAACTGCCCCAGGCATGGGGTGATATGGGGAGGGATGCGGGAAGCTGCTCCGAGCCTATTTACACAGGGATTGGGTTTAGCCTGCTGCACGTGGGGCACATCCCTGGCTTCAAAAGACCTGGGGATTAGCCTGGGGCTGAGAGAGTTGGGGCCTGGAGCTGAGAGAGTTGGGGGGGTTCAGCCTGGAGAAGAGAAGGCTCCGGGGAGACCTTAGAGCCCCTTCCAGTCCCTGAAGGGGGCCTACAGGAAAGCTGGGGAGGGGCTGTTTGCAAGGGCATGTAGCGACAGGATGAGGGGCAATGGTTTAAAGTAGAGCAGGGCAGGTTTAGATTAGCCATTAGGAGGAAGTTCTTTACACTCAGGGTGGTGAGACACTGGCCCAGGTTGCCCAGAGAGGCGGTGGAGGCCCCATCCCTGGAGACATTCAAGGCCAGGCTGGATGAGGCTCTGAGCAACCTGGTCTAGTTGAAGATGTCCCTGCTCACTGCAGGGGGGTTGGACTAGATGATCTAAAGGTCCCTTCCAACCCAACACATTCTATGATCTATGATTGAAAGCAGCAAGGACTGGGATAGCTCTTCCAAACCACCTCCTGTTCCAGCCCCACGCTGCTCCCCTTCACCCCATGCAGCAACGGAGCAGGAGAGGCGTCCTGAGCCCTCGCCCACTGAGTGCTTCACCCTTTCCCACCCATCCTGGACATGGCCATCACCTGGAGACTTGCAGCAATGTTCTGGCCCTCACCCGCTGCCTTTCGGCAGAGCTTACCGCTAACAGTGACTTAAAACAGAAATGAAGAAGAAAGCACAAAGCAGCAACACTTATTGCCCACTTGCCATCATGCCACAGGGCTTGGCCACGTTCCTTCAACTCACTGCTGGTTTCAAGATAATTTAAACTGTCCGCCTCCCACATTTTGTCCCAGCAAGTGACCTCCTCGCCCACGGTTTTGGCTCTGCTTTGGCCCCCTCTGTGAGCCCAGGCTGAGGTCACTGGCCCGTGGTGGCACATCCAGGTGTCCTCTGCAGCAAGGACTGCATTTCCTGGCAGAAGCAGCAAGATCAGCAAGGAGAGCACGTGTGCTCTTGCAAGCGCTCGCAGGCTGATGGCTTTGGCAGATAGCTGGGTCTTTTCTTTCAAGCATATAACTAAAGTAGGGAGCACGAACGGCAGGAAAGCCCAGGTTTGATTTCGGCAGAAGCTCAGCCTGGTATCAGCTAAGAGGAAAACAGGTAAAACCAGGACCTCGGCAGATCAGGAGCTACTGGCCAAACCCCAAACCAGGCGTGCTAACTCCGACTGCCCCACAGCAGGAGGGAGCGTGGCTGGAAACACCATCCTTTCACACGGCTTGTCCATAAAACATAAGATTTAAGCCCAGAAAGCAGGTGGGGAGGTGAGGAGAGCCCTTCTTCTACCCTAGCCTCATTTTTATGGTCTCCCAGCTCCTCCAGCCTTTGCTGCTGCTAATTCCCCGTGCATCACCTGAGGATGGGGCCACATCCACATTTCTTGTCTAGCATGGGTAGTCTAGAGGACTGCACTCCACCTGGGAAGTGGTTTATCCCCACAGACAGGCTGCAGCCGTGAGCAGAAGGTGCCATGGGCTCTACTTGGCATCAAGAGCCTGAATTCAGCCCTGCCCTTGGGCATCCATTCAGACCCAGCGCTTTCTCCCGTCCTTTTTATTTTAGCCCCAGCCGGACAGATTAAATTAAGAACACCCGCGTTAATGTGCCATGCATGTGAAGAGGCCGAGGACTTCTCCTCCAGCTGAGAGCAGGAGCCCCACAGCCGCCCTGAGCCCAGCGCCAGCTCCCGGCCTTGCTGGCGTGTCCTCCTCCCCACTGCTGAGCAGATAACAGGGCAATTGCGGTAATGAGCCTCTGCCCTTCCAGCCCTGCTCAAAGCATTTAATGAAGCCAGGTGCTAATGAACTAGGCTTCACGGCGCCCTGGAGATGGGTTATTGCCATTTGAGTTGGAGGGAAACCAGGGCGGGAGCAGGCAGAGTGGCTGACCCCGGTGAGGAGGTACCTCGGGCTGGATGCAGGAGCCGGAGCTCCCTGCCCGGAGCAGGGAAAGGACGGCAGGTAGACGTGATGGCGACCACAGCTCTCTCATGTGGTGCCTGTGGCTGGAGAGACGGGTTTGCCCACATTTGGGAGGGCAGAGGGGAGTCCCCACCCATCCCAGTCCCAACTCAGCCCCGAGTGGCTTGGAGGCACGGCCGGATCTCCCGACCCCCGGCTCGCTGGCATTGCCGTCCTCCTCTGCATCCTGCCCCCCCCAGTTTTGTAAGACCCCAAACGCAGCCGCCGAGGCGCAGAGCAGGAGGACTCACTTGCAAACGAGCTTCCTCGGTCTTGTGACTCACCAGCCCAGCCTCCTCGCTGTCACCCGTGACTCCGTTTCACTTTGCTGGAGCACCACTGCACCACCCCTTATCAATGAACAAGACCACGGTCCGGCAGCGCATCCCACCTCGAAGGGGCAGCCCGATCCCTGTTACAGACACATGTCTGATGCCTCTCCCCACAGCATTTTTGGACCAGACTCCACGTTCTCGTGCAACGAGCATCCTCCCTTAATTCCTCTTGCAGATGACAGGTCCCCCCGCAGGAGCTGTTCCCGGGTCACGGCGGCTCTCTGGGTCTGCCTGCAAGGGTGAGGACAGCCCATAAATCACAAGGATGCGGCCCCCGCGTCGCATGCTCTTGCAGCACACACGTCCTCACATGCACATTGACGGCGTGCTAAAAATATCCCTCACTTTTTCACCGATTAAAATTTTCCAGAAGAGTCGGAACCACAGCCCACACCCTATCTGTACAGCCAGAGGTTTCCCCTCAACCTCCCCCAGCTCTGCTGGGAAAACAGAGAACACTGAACAACATTCCTGGTACTTTAGGGGTATTTTTTTTCAGTCATTTTAAAATCCTGGCTAAAATATCACCTTTTTTCCATAATTAATTTTCTGATGGCTGGCACACCGTCCCGCAGCTGAGCTGGGCACCGCCGCACCCGGCCTTGCTCCCACGCACCCATCGGAGAAGGCTATAGGTGAGCTGGGATGTTCCCGTTCCCCACCTGAAGCCCCATTTTGATGGCTCGGAAAATTAAACAAAGAAAAAAGTGTTTTTAAAGCAGCTTCCACCTGGTGTTAAGCAGCAGAGAGCTAACCCTGGCTTGGTGACAGCTCTGAATGACGATGGTCAGCCACGATTTTCTGGTCACATCTTTGAGAGGCGCCTGTTGTGCCAGGCAAAGGGGAAATCTGAAGGATGCTCACAGCCCACCGGCCACTGGCCAGGCCCCCGCGAGCCATCGCTCATAGCAGCATTTTCTTTGCCTAGTTTGGCTCTCAGTCACAGAGGAGGAGCAGGGGAGGCCACAGAAGTTGTTTACACAACAAGGGGATCATCTCAGCGAGACCGGAGCTTTTGCCAAACCCAGAGCTAAGCTGATACGAAGGAGATGCCATCAGTGTGTTTTTAATAACTATCACTAATAATTATTTGTGCGTGGTTGCTCTTAGGAGCTTCAGTCCCGGCTCAGCCCCTGCTGCTCTTGCAGCCTTGTGCAAGTGGAACAAACAGGGGGGTCCTGCCCCAAAACCCTGTGGGCGAGAGGAGAGGGAGGGGGAGCGCTGTGCCTGGGCAATGCCCCGACTGCAGCGGTGGCCACGATGTGTCCCCACCCGTGCTGTCCTCTCTCGCACCAGTGATGGCCAGTTAGACCCCGTCTGTCCTCCCTTCGCTTTTCTGAGCGCAGTCGGCGCCTCGGCCTCTGATCAAACCCCAGATACATCACAGCACGTCTATTAGCGGCTTCCTCCCCCCTCCTCGTGCGGGATGGCAATCTGCTGAAATGGCAATCATTGCCCTGTCAACGCGCCTTGACAGCACCAGGATTTCTCATTTCAAACCCCGGCGTGTCCCAGGGTGATTCCCAGCTCCTCCATTAACCCCTGGCCCTGCAGGATGGGGGCAGCCAGCCCTGATGGATGCTCCAGTATCTCTTCCACCTCTGGTTAGCAGAAGCTGTCTCCTGTTTTTCCTCCCAGCGCTTGCCATACCTATGCAGAAGAGCATTTAACCTGGAGGTAATGGGTGTCAAGACTTTTCTTCTCCTTTCCTTCTTATCTTCTCTGCTGAGAACAATGGAGGCAAGGTTTGCAGAGGGAGGTAATATCTTTTTTTAGACTGACTGAAATAATTAGAAGAAAAAACAGGCAGGCTGTTGGGTACATGAGCCCTCCAGCAGGCCTGAAATAGAAGCAGAAGTCTGCAAAGCTGAATACCAGTGGAGAACAATAGCTCTGAGCGTGACTAGTTGTGTTAACCAGTTCTGCCACCAAAGACCATTCCCCAGCTGTTTCCCTTGGGCTAAGAAACCGCATCACCCCTCCGCCAAAACCCGCTGTCTTGAGACCACCCCGCTGCCAGGAGCCACTGCCGCGGTCGAGGGAGCCACGCTGCCACGTGGACCTGAGCCCCAGGCATTGCTCCACACAGCCTTCATGTGCCCGGAGTGCCACCACGGTACCCACGAGCGCATCCCTCGCCTCTCTGCACCCTCCCATCCTGCTGCTCCTGCTTGACCCCAGCCCCAGAGAGTCCCACCCTGTGCCCCAGGACCCCGCACCCTGTCTGACCCTGGGGACCCTCCGATTCCAGGGACACTGTCCCACCATGGGGGTCTGGCCTGATGCCTGGGGACCCTATCCGCTCCCGGGGACCCTGCCGACCTCTCCCACCCCAAGCTCCTTATCCCACCCCCGGGTACCCTGTCCCACGACACCGCCCATGTCCCACCCTGCAGCCACCCTCTGTCCCCAGAGACGCTCTTCACCCCACGGACGCCCTCCCTTGGGTTCAGTCCCATCCCCGCTTCCCCCAGCCCGTCCCGGGGGACTCCCAGCCCCACGCCCGCGGCGGGTGGGGCCGGGGCCGGGGCCGGGGCCGGGCCAGGCGAGGGGGGGCCGGGCCAGGCGGCGGCGGGGCCGGGGCCGGCGGCGGGGGCATCCCCGCCTCCTCGCTCGCAGCGCCGGAGCCGCCGGAAACCGGGCGCTGCTGCCGCCGCCGCCGGAGAAGTTGGTGCGGAGGCGAGAGCGGCGGGGCCCGGCTCAGCACGGCACCCCCCGGCACCCCCTCGGCCCGGCTCGGCCCCCCCCGGCATGCCCGCCCCCCCGGAGCCCAGCGGTGCAGCGGGGTGGCGGAGCCCCTGAGCGGGCGGCGAGGAGTGACCGGCCCCGGCCCGCCATGGAGCAAGTGAGTCCGAGCGGGACCGGGACGGGACGGGACGGGACGGGACGGACGGGAGGGGACCCCCCGGGACGGGACAGGAGAGGAGGGGACCCCCCGGGACGGGACAGGAGCCCGTCGCTGCCGGCTGGGCAGGATGGCGGAGAACGGCACCGCCCACTTTGAGCTTTTTTGGGGTCTCCGCCGGCGCTGGGACATCCCCGGCCCCGCTCCGCCCGGGTCCGGCAGCGGGGGCAGCGCAGGGTGGGCAGAAACGGAGGCTCAGGGGATGGGGGTCGCTCCTCCCAAGCACCCCCCCGGGTGCGGTGGAGCCCCGGCGGTCGCTGGGGCAGAGCATCCCGAGAGAGAGAGACCTCGTCGGGTCTTAAAGCTTGCCAACCGGCCGGGTGAGGCTGACGGGCAGAGGCTGGCGCTGCCGGAGGACGAGTGCTGGCAGACTCGGGCTTGTTCAAATGCCACGCTTGCTCAGGCCACCTTGTGCTGACTCTTACTGGGGTGTTGTACTTCCGTACTGGAGCTGGGCCTGGGTCAGACCGCAAGCTTGGCCGTGTCCACATACCTCGTAGCCTTCCCCAAGTCTTGTCCTCCTCCTCCGTCTCTGCCTGGGACGGGTGTAACTCAGAGAAGGGCAGCGATGCTTCTCCTGCACATGTAGTTTTTCACGTCCATGGGATCACACCCCAGTAATCCATCCCCATGCGGATTGATTAAGATGCCACAAATTTGTTAGCAAGTTAAACAGGTCGTTTTCTCCTCTCGTCTGGCCGCGCAATTATTCCTGCTTCCTTTCCTTAAATGAGGTTATGCTGCTTATGCACAAAGAAAGCCCCTGGTAGGGCAAAGTGCTGGAGGACTTCAGGCTGTAGTACATGGGATGCCAGTAACTGCGGCTTGTCTCTCCGTCCCCCACCTTATTTCAGCTCCCAACATTTTGTGGCAAGAATGAGAGCTTTTTAAAACAGCAGGGAGATGGCAAAGCAGCCCAAGTGGGTAGCGACTGAGAGTTGTTATTATCCGCCGGCATCCATGAAATTAATCCACAGCAGAGAAATGGCTTCCAGCTGGCGTCCGCCCCCCCAAAGGGGCTTCGTACCCACCCCAGCCCTGGCAGAGTCCCTGGGGCTCTGCCTGCCCCGCTGCCCCCCCAGCACCCACCGACTGGTGCACCCGCCGCTCTTCGTTAACGATAAATGAATCCCATGGTGATCGCTTGCAGGAGGGGGCGTCAGCTGCAGTTTCCCAAGTTTCACGTGGATCTGAGCAGTTTATTTCCAGGGAGATGGTTTTGCTCCTGTGGGTCAGGGACAAGTGGAAGTGCTGACAGTCGGGCTTGGAAGATAACGTGGAAAGGGAGAAAAAGAGTTGAGAAAAAGAGTCTGGAGATGCAGGGGAAGGCGTTCATCCATGCCTTGCTAGAGAGGAGTCTGTGATACATGAGCTGCTTGCTTTAAATGAAGTTACTGTAACTGGGCAAGACACTTCTGTGCACTGTATGTAGTTTGTGAAAGCAGCACTGCTATTCGGCTGTTGGTAGGTTTTTTGTTGGAAGAGATGAAAAGTACGTAGGTTTGTGGGCTCTTAAAATACAGGGGCAGGGGAGGGGAAAAATAACTGTTAAATAAAAAGCTAATTTGGCATCTCTGCCGAGCTGTAAAACATGAGCGTAAACCGGGCTGTAAGAGTGAAACTCATGTTTCACTTCTAATGCCACTGTGATACAAATTGCAAAAATTACTTGTATGGATTGTTTTTGGGAGCGATGCCTTTGGCATGAGCCAGCAATGGGATAACTCAGTTCTTCCCTCGTTTATGCTGGCTTGCTTGGCTGATGCCAGTGGGTTTCTTCTCATGGATTTATAGCAGCATCAGGAATGAATCCAGCCCAAGAACATCCCGGAAAGGATATCTCAGTATTTCTTGCAGAAGGAATACTCCCATAAAGTTGAATTAACAGCAGTAACTCATCTCTTTGTGCCGTGCTTCGGCTTTAGTTGTGGAAACGCAGGCAGAGAGCGCAGGACGGAGACAAAGCCCTGCTCTCAGTGCCCTTCCCTGGCCAGCCTTCCCTCGCTGATCCAGGGCAGGGGTGGCGTGAACTGGCCATAAAAGTAACCCACAAAAGCTGTCAGGCACCGTCTCCGAGACTCTTCTTGCTTTTGCAGGAACAAACGGTCAAGTTGCATCATCTGGTTTTTACGCCCTTAACCTGCAGGGGAGGGATTACAGCAACTGCACCCCCATCTTGCGACGTGCTGTGTGTGTGCAAGGCGGGGGCTCGGCAGCCCCCGGCACCCGCAGGGCGCAGGATGGCACCCGTCACATCTGTCCTGTAGCGGGGACCGGAGGAGGCAGCGGGCAGCTCAGGCTCAGGTGACTCCTACGCAGCGCTGGGGACAGAGCTCGTGGCTGCTGTCATCTGCTGAGACCAGCACTCTCCATCTCATCTTGGAGTCACGGATGCTCTCTGCGGATGCTCCCGGGTGCTGGCACAGCCGGGAAGTTCTGCCTGATGTACTCTTCACAGGGAGCACTTTTATATTAAAACCAGAGGAGACAGGGTAGTTTTCACTCTGTGGAGCCCTGGGAGAGGCCATGGATAGCCATACTTGCCGTGTGATTTCAGATAGCCTTTCTGCCAGGTAGGGGGGGAAAAAAAAAGCACGAAAAATTTATCTGCAAAGCAAAAAACCTTAAGGAGTAAGAACATTTTGTCAGCTGTTGGCCTGCAGTCACTCAAATAAACTCTTCTTACAGCTACATCCATGCAAAACTGCTACGAGGGAGGTTAAAGTCCGTGCCCAATTATCTAAAAATTACATCAAAAGGGTGCTCAATCAGGAAACCAGCAGGTCTATATTTGTGCAGCAACTGATGTTTGCTGAAGTTGCAGATCACAACTGAATACAACTTCCTGGCAACCTAAAAAGTCAAGTTTAAAAAAGCCCACACAGTCCCCCTCGTTTCCCGGAAAACTTTTTCATGCTCTGTCATCCTGTGTTGCGGCCGTTTCAAACGCGGCTCGGTACAATTGAAATAACTTCTAGAAAGGGCGCCAAGGATGTTACAGGTTTCCGCCTGATTTTCTTTTGGGTGATACACGGTTTATTTGAGTTTCTTGTTCCCAGTCTGCACCTGAGCCTACCTGCAAAGCCCAGCCTTTTCCCGACTTCAGCGGGGATCGGGATAAATGCGGGTGCGGGAGGTATTTAATCTGTTTTTCCACTTTTTTATGGGTGCGAGTTCCCTCTTTAGAGTAACAGCTCACGCCGATGGCAGCTGCTGTCCAAGGGCGTGTTCGTTGGGAGTCTGGTGCATGAAAACAGATTTGTTAGCAAGGCTCTCCTCCGAATTTTTGGAGCTCGTCTGTATTCACTCCTCCTGTCCTCACTCCCTTCTGGCCACAGGAGCGTCCAGCTCCGACTCCTTTATGTGCACGGGGGTTCTCCTCATGTTATGAAACATGGTGTCTGAGCTCCAGCCACTCTGGTTTGTTTTGTTTGGGTTTTTTTTTTTCCTTACGAGAAAAGGTTTCATTCAGCAGCTCGTGAGGGCCGTTTGGGGATGGTTGGGGCTTTGCCTTTGTCGTGCATCCTTGCTTTGTGCGGATGCGCTGGCTTTCTGCAGCAGGATTGCTGGTATTACAGATGGGGATGTGGAGGAAACCGAGTCTGGGGGGACTGTGGGCTTCCTGGGAGGAGGCTGGAGGATTTGGAGTTGGCCTCTCCTTACAAGTCACAAGGTCGGCGAGGTGTTTGTGTAAGGGGATTTGGCTCAGTGAGGGATTCCCCTTGCCTTGCTTCAGGGAAAGAGGCTTATTGAGGGGTCCACTGGGGTGTTGGGAGCAGCGGGGTGCTCCAAGGGAGGGGAAACAGGGATCCTGCCTTTGCAAAGGCTCTCCCAGCACACCAGAGAGGAGGACAACTCCCATCTTTAAATGAGTCTGCTGGAGAAGGCAGTCAGCTAATAAGCCTGACTGCCCCCGCTCTCCGGTTTCCTGTCTCCGTTTGACGAGAATATTGATATTGGATATTTCTGATGTTTTTTTCAAAGCAGGGAAGTTACGCTTCTCCTGGTTTTTACCAGGCCTGGAGAGCCAGCAGCCTCCCGGTGCAGGATGCTGGAGCTGCCCGTGCTGCTGCGGGTGGGCGAGAGCGGGCTGTGGCAAACTGCATGGAGCTAAAGGCAGGACAAAAAAAATCCCCACTCTTGGAGCTGCCTTCTCTGCCAGTCCTTCCCTCTGCCTACAAACCATGCAGGAGCCTGCTGGGAACATTTTAGTGCGGATGTGATGAAGTCCTGGCCCTCATGCCGTGGATTTGCCCACGGGAGTTGGTTTGGGGACCATGACCAAACACAGAGATGTAGAGGAGAAGCTTGCAGAAGTGGCCATGGGCTAAAATAGGAGCGTTGCTACTGATGCCAGCAGGATCCGGCCCGCTGGGGTTTATCAGAAAGCTGGAGGAGCAAGGCAGAGAGGAGGGTGCTCGTTTTCAAGGAGCACTTGGTGCACCAGCGAGATGGGAGTACCTCCATGGAGAGGGCAGCACAGAGCCACTGGGGAAGCAGAGGAGCAAGGTGGACTTGCTGCCATCCCAGCAGTGTCCCCAGGGGTGGCCAGGGTCCATGCTCACTCCCCAGTCCCGTGGCAGCTCTGGGGTGGGAGCTGGTTGAGTTTTCCTCTGGAAGATGCCAGTGTTTTCCCTTGTGATGTGGTGGGGAGGAACCACGTGTGGTGGGTGCTGGGGTCTTGTCCAGGCAGGTTTTCTGATGACCTTCATTAAATGGATGGAAAGTGCTTTTGATGTAATTCGTTCTCCCTTCTGTCCTTGCAGGATACAAAGGAGGAGGTCTCAGAGAAAACAAAGTCTGCTCCGACCGCAGAGAAATATGGCTGGATTAAGAAAAGCAGTGGAGGGCTCCTGGGGTTGTGGAAGGATCGTTACATCCAGCTACGGAAAACACAGCTCGTGGTCTATGAGGATGAGGTACGGTCACAGCTAACGACCTCGAATGAGGAGCAGGATCAGGCCCCTGGTGACACATGTTCCTGCGATTTTCGCTCTTCCCTCCATCCCATTCCTTTCAAAAGGGCTTCTCCAGTTATCTCCAGGAAGGGTAAATGCTATAAAGAAGAGACAGCAGCTGCATTTTAGAGTATGTTATGTATCATAAATATTTTAACCAGTAAATATTTTGACAGTGTCATTGCCAAAAAAAAATGGGGGCAGGACATCCTGTGAGAAGGCGAACAGAGCAAAGCTTTGGGCGGAAGCAGGATATGTGCTATGCGTTTTTTGGCTTTTAAAGGATAAAACTGGATTGTAGCAGCCTGATTTCCCACCTGCCGCTTGAGGGGACGGCAGGCAACCCTGCAGCTGTTTGGCACCCCTCAAGCAGCTCAAATTGTTGCTAGCCAGACTTTTCAGGGGTTTGTTTAGCCAACGATGGACGCAGGGTGAGATTGTGAGTGCTTGTGTCCTCCTTAAGCAGGGACACAGTCTGGATTTGGCTCATCTTTTCCCTTTACTTGAGCCAGTACTGAGAAAGGGACCCCTGGGAGCCTTGTGCTGGACTTCCCTAGATAAATTGCGTGCCTTAAGTTCATGGCCTCATTTAGAGCTGTTTCCAATCAAATGAGAAATAAGAGCCAAGCCAAATCCGTCCTGCATCTTCATGCGAGAAGAATGGAAAGTGCAGGGCTGGTCCTGCCGAGCGGCAAAGGTGGCTCTTTCTTGAGTCAGGCCCTCGGTTCCTGGGCTGGAAAGGGCTTCTGCAAGAGCAGGCTTTGCCCCAAAAGTTATAAATTACAGTGCGGAGCACAAGTTACAACCCAGAGGGGTCTGAGATTAGAGGTGGGTAAGTCTAAGCCCTGCTGGTCTATGGTGGTTAAAAGTTCGTGTGTGCATCACGATGGAGGAGCGCTTCTCACCGTGTGGTCTGCACGAGGCCCACGTGCCTGTGCGGTGTCGGACACGAGGGGATCTGGGTCATTCGTGGGCATCAGGATGATATAAAACCAAAATCATTAAAGCTTCTGTGTGGTGTGTCAAGGGAAGAAGAATGGGGAAATGTTTCAGCAGCTGCATTGCTGTGATGGTTTCAGGAACAACAGGACTGACAAACGAGTTCGGTTCTCTTTTTTTAAAAACATACTATTGCCTAATAAAGAAGATTTATTATAAACAGTTTAGGTCGAAGGGTATTACCTCTTCCAATCTGCTGAACCCGCCTGCTCTTCCCGAATCCCAGAGCTTTACGGAGGCGTTTATTCTTAGTTTTGAAATGTCATAAAGAGTGCAAGAACAATGACATGAGGAGTCGATGTCAGGTGATGAGCAGCTTGGAAGGCAGGCAAAGCGGTGGGGGTTTCTCCTACGCAGAGAGACGCAGCCTGGTCCTGCGCGCGGTTGACTCTGCAGATTGCTGCCCAGCACCCCCGGACACTTGTTGACTCCAGCTGAAGCTTCAGGAACTCGCAGATTCAAAATCTATAAACATGACGTCGGTTTCTTTTAAAGGGCATGCCTTTAAAAACAAGATACATGGAGGGTCTCGTTACCACAAGGGAAAAGGAGGCTTTTAAAGTAAGATTAATTTTCACAGACGTTCAGAAGAAGGAAAAATCCCAATCATTTAAAGGGTTATTTTATTATCTCAACAAGGAAAATGGCATTTGTTACAACCAGGCATAATGTTTTCTGGTAGCCTGCGGATTGTGGTAACATCCTGTAATAAATTGCATCTGTAAGCTACAGTAGCTACAAGGTCCCATTATTGTAAATAAGGGATCATGTTAATATCTATAGGCTATTAAACTGGCTTACAGCAAAGTCGAGTGTCTTAGGAGAGGAAATTGCTACAAAATTATCTGGTAGCACAATAGGATAGCATGCGATTGTGCAGACTTACTACAGGGGAACTAAAGGAAATGGCAATTTTCGGCACTCAGGAGGGGTCCCGTTGCCACAGAATTGAGGCAGTTCATGTTTATTACTGTATTTATCTGCCTTTGACGTGAGTTAGGGCAGTGTTGCTGTCTCCGTCTTACAACTGGGGAAGTGAGTTTTTGAGATGAGAAGGGCCTTGCCCAATGGCAAAGGAGACTCTGTGGTGCAGCGTGCGATGGTGGCTTTTAATTCTGGAGCCCCAGCTGCCGTTTTTCCCACTGGACCTTCTCCACGTACCTGACCCTGGAGCCAGACACAGCATCCCAGACCATCCACAGGCTGAAACATTTTTAAATGGGATAGTTCAGCGCTTGGTGAATTGGGGTCCTGGAAAAAGAAAGGAGATAAAGCCTCAGGCAATAGAAATATGAGCATCTTTCCGTACGTATCCCAAGTTAGACATGGGTCTAACCCATGGGTCTAACCTACATGGGTTAAATGGGAGGGAGGTCAGCTTCCATGTGGGAGGGCAGGTTTAGCGACTGAGTATTTCAACTGGTCTGAGCCCATCAGATTTCCAGGAACTGAGCTAGTGACTTGGACGCTTTATGCTTTTATCAGTCCCTCATGGGTTGGAGCCCTTCACGAAGAGGTGTTAAGCCTTTAGCAGTTGTTTCATATGCAGGCGTGCTTGTTTGTGCGATTGCATGAGGCTGCCTGCACTCGGGGCTGAGGTCTGTGCCTGCAAAACAAGAGCAGAGGGGACGGCCAACACGAGAGGCAGGCAATAACGCTGTACCATGTCACCGGAAAGTACAGGCTGAGCAGAACGCAAATACTGTATTTGTCATCAATAGCAATCTCCTGGAATGCGCTCCTGACCTGCCCCGGGAGTCTGTTCCCCATGTTGCATCTGGTAGTCGGGGCTTTGGGTTCGGATTTAAAGCGGAGCTACCTCGCGAAGGCAAATTGCAAACGGCTATTGTATTACCTGGAGCAGATGGGGGGTGAAAGTCATCCCGCCGGGCTTCAGGTTTCTTTCGGCGGATGTGAAATGAAGGGAGATGGATTTCTTGTTATCCGCTGTGCCTCCAGCCACAGCACCCCACATCTGTACCCTCACGTAAGCTAAGAACCAAGCAGGCAGGTTATTTTCTAAGGGGGTTTCTTGTCGTCTTGTCTCTGCATATTCTTTCTAGAATAAAAATTAAGCCTTCTGCTTAGTGAAGCTCTCTGCAAAACTGCAGAGCGCGTCTGAAGAACCGGCAATCCCTGTGCAGAGAGACTACACAGATCGATATCATCACTCCATGGATTAGAGAGCATCAGTCTTGGGTTCGGGGTTTTTTTTTCCCTAAACAGTGCAGCTAGTGGTTAGAGTTGGGTTTTGTTGTTGTGTTGTTTTTTTTTTTTTTTTCTTAAAGTGTATTATTTGACAGGGAAAAAACATAGTAGATAAAGAGTTCTCTAGAGACCAGAGGATCCACTCAGCATTTAACAGTCATGCAGTTAACATCTGCGTTTTGCCCCTGGTGAAGTGATAGTGTACACCCAAAAGTGATTTATTAAAACGCTTTGAGATCCTCACATAGAGAAGTAAATTATTATTTCAGGCAGTCTAGGCATTGTGCAGTGAATGGAGGGTCACAGCCCATGAATGTGTGTCAGCGAAGAGGTCTTTGCTGGAAATTTTACCTTCGTATAAAGAAAGATTTCAGTGCGTCTTTTTTCCTTAACTTTTTGTGAAGGAAATTGTTTGCCAAGTGTGATTCTTTGGTTAAACTCATGCATTAATTTGTTTACTAATTTTCTTCTTAAGGGCCAAGCTTACAGACAGACACATGTTTAAGTCGCAGTGTTTGCTCCACAGATAGCTAATGGAATTGGTTTTCTGCATGAAGTCATGAATGTGGGGGTTTCCGTACCAGGATTTTAGGCGTCTTATTGATTGTCCCTTACAGCAAGCACAAAAGCAATTTAAAAAACAAGCCCTAAAATGTGTAGAGGAAAAGCGGGAAGGGAATTCCCTGCCTTGATCGGCAGCAAATGCAAGCCGTGGGACAGCCCTGGGAGCTGTGTGCTGCAGGGAGGTGCGACCACCGAGTGAGGACTCAACCTTTGTGTCTCAGGATGATGTAAAAGGATTGCTTTGACATCTTTGGGATATGACAAACCAAATGGAGCGGGAGCTTGTCCAGAACGTGTGTCTGAGACCCATGTGTCGGGGCAGGACTCTGGGAGCGACCTTGTCTCTGCGTGATGCTGAGTATCCTCCAGGAGGCTGACGGGACCTGGAGAGCTGTGGCAGGGTCGGACCCTTCGGTCTTGATCTTAGTGGCGGAGGACAAACATAAAGGATCTCTTTGTGACCCAGGTAGGCTCATAGAGAGGGGATGGCCGCTTGCCAAGGGTAAAACAGAGACAAAAGCCCCATTCTGGCACTCCCTGAACTCAGATCCTTTTCCTTTGCCTCAGACATGGAGTTTTCTTGTTTCTCTGGCCGCTTACTTGAGAAGTTCGGGTCTCTGAGATGAAGGAGCCATAGCTTGCACAGTCAAGCCAGTGTCCCTGGGAGAAAGGGTCCTGCATGTCCCTGTCCTC
Source organism: Larus michahellis (assembly GCF_964199755.1). Classification (NCBI taxonomy): domain Eukaryota; kingdom Metazoa; phylum Chordata; class Aves; order Charadriiformes; family Laridae; genus Larus; species Larus michahellis. The sequence goes on along the minus strand of NC_133904.1, from coordinate 3,739,026 downwards.
ACTGCCCTTGTTCCCTGGCCGGGACAGAGTCCCCACAGCCTCCCCAGGGAGCAGAGGGGCAACTGGAAGAAGGGAAGAGGCAATGTCATGGCAAAACCACAGCTCTCCACCCTGCCAAGTTCTTCTCGTCCCCCAGCTTGGTGCTCCACTCTTCTTAGGAAGTGGAGGACGGCTTGCACAGGATCAGAGGGAAGGTTCCCCTGCAAGAGGCAGGATGGATGGCGTGGACAAGGAGGGTGACATGGAGCCACTGGGCTCTCCTGGGGGCAAAGCTGCTCTTGAGAGCAGGGAGAGTGGGCAAGAGTCTTTGTGCTGGTCTTGGTCAGAGAGCTGCCAGGCCACCTACATCCTGAGCCCAGCAAACCTTCGTGTTGGAGCTGGTAACGCACCAGCCGTGTGGCAGTGCAGTGATGTGGGCGGTCGTCCACCAAAGGTCGGGATGAGATCACCCATCCCCGAGGCATATATTCCTGACCTCACCCTTCTCTGTCATTTGTTGGCCACTGAAGGATTATTATTTCCATCCCTGTCCTTTTGCAGTGACATTGTGATACCAGGATTGCAGCAAGAACCTTGTGCCTTCAAAGGGCTCCGTAACGTCAGCAGGATTTTATCTGCTAGGGTTTAGGTTTGGGCAGAATTAATCTCCTTCTCCTAGTAAACATTTTCCCAGTTCTCTGGTCACGTTCACCTACTCAGTGTTAAATGAAATAAACAGTAATGTCATTAAAATAATAAACCTAAATTAGATCCAGACGTCCCTTGGTGGCTCCGAACTTGCTCTGTGTACCGGCATTGGCTCTGCCGGGCCCCTGTCCCCAGATAGGAGGGTTAAAAAAACTAAACACAGCCTGAGCTCTGCACAGTGACTTAAATGTCAAGTGGTAAAGAGAGGAAATTCCCCGCAGCCCACTTCCCTCTGAACTCTCCATTCCCTGCCTCCAGCCACGCAGCAGCTTCCTGGCTACGACACGTTTCCTCATCCCACACCCCCTCTCCACTACAGGAATTGCTAAATCCAAACTAATATGGGTACGAGGCGCTGCCTTGGGAGCGGAGCCTGAGCTGGGGATGGTCATGGCCAGCAGTTTTAATTTAGGATGGTAATAGGTTCCCGAGGCATGCTGACCGTAGCACTTCACCAGCAAGAACTGCTCTGCGATTCTCACTGCTTATTTGTGTAATACTTAGGAAAAGGGAGCTTGGGTCTCTTCTGGGCTACCGAGACAGGAAGAATATTATCTGCCCAGCATTACACTGCGATTCCTATTAGGGATGGTGTTCCACAGCTGAACTGAGCCACGCACCACGTGTGGAATTTTAGTTATGTTACTGGGAGAAATGAGCCAAGATCGCGGCCGGCAGGCATCTGTGGAGATACACCAGAGATAAATACTCCTCACTGAGACGCTGGCCCTGACTGTTTTGCTGGCTGTACGGGACTATATTTCCAATCCGAAGCATTTTGACAGCTCGGAGCGTGGCTGCAAGAGGAGCATGTCCCAGTCGCACGTGGCTCCCACTGACCTTGCTGAGGCTCAGCGTGACGGCAGGGCTCGCTTCTTATCTCTGCTCTACCTTGGGCTTCCTGGGGGGCTGCCTGGACCGTCGTGATGCTTGCGCTGTCTTCCCTGTGAAAAAGCAGGATAACATCTCCTGTGTTCTTTGTGGGGAGGAGGCAGTGTCGCCAAGCTAAGGGGAAGCCTGGGGAGCGCTCTGAGATGATGCCGGGAAGGTTTATAAAAGAGCATCGTGGAATTCCTCCTTCCTATGGAAAGGACTGACAACATGTTCTTAGCCTGTGGCTGGGGCAGGATGATGGACAAAGACCTTCCCACCTTCCTTCTGGCTGAAGATCCCTGGATGAGGCCAACAGAGATTGCAGGAGCTGGTGTTACTGTCCACAACGTGTTATTGGCTCGGCCTCTGTGGACCACTAGCCACAAATCGTCCTGTTGCTTAAAGACTAGGGTGTTTTCTTAGTGACGTGCCAGCCTGATTTATGGGGGCTTGCTGTCTGCATGACGGCTATTTTTAAGGCAGAAGAGCTTTTAGACAGATGCAATGGGAAGACATGCAGAGTTTGATGGTATGTGATTGATTTCAGTGCCTCCTATTCATAATAATGTTTCATTCCTTCTCTGCAGGATGAACAGAAGTGCATAGAAACAGTGGAACTGGAGAGTTATGACAAGTGCCAGGAACTGCGTGCGCTACTAAAAAAGAAAAACCGTTTCATTTTAATCCGCTCCCCCGGTAAGAAGGTAGGATTGCCTTTCTCATCACCCTCAAGTCTGCAGACTCCAAAATGACTTCCCAGGCAGCTGTGCCGAGAGCAGATGAAAGGCTCTGGGATTTAGCTCTTTGGCAGCAGGGAGAAATGACCTATAGCTGGGAATGGTCTACAGTGTGTAAGGAGGAACGCTACCGTCTTGTAGACTTTCTTCTTGTGGTGGGGAAAGGGTCTTCCTGCTACTCATCTCTTCCTGTTTATATTTTGCCTGCCTTATCATTTTCTTTCTTCCATTTCTCCCTGAGCAGTGGAGAATGACCATTCCCTGTGGTTCCCCCGTGTGTTCTGGGCGAGGAAGTGTCCTTGTCCCAACTGTAAGTGCTGTAAATGCCCCAGTTCCAGTGAAATCGGTGATACCGATCCATGTAGTGAGACATTCCTGGAGCTGGAACCGTTGATCTGAGAAACTCCAGTGCAAAGTTACTTGCAGCCAAACAGTTCCTAGGAGAAAAGATTTACTTTGCAGAATTCATAAAACTATATCTTTAGCATCCTGCGCAGCAACTAGTTAGATCAGAACCTAACAACCAGCCTGGTGTTGCAGAGAAGTTACACATCCATCTGAGCACTGACTGTACACGAGGACACGCTCAACTTACTTCCTGCGTAGGTTTGTCATCACTACACATTTTTGGAAGTTCTCCTTAGTTTCTACTTACATGCTATCCATTGCAGCGTCTTTATGGGCTGGGATGCTTCTGTTATTGCTCTGAGGCATTGCACGTGGACTTAACGTTCTACTTTCACTGTGATTTTATTGGCATCGGAGATCTTATTAAATGTCCCCACGTAAATCTGAGAGGTTGTGAGGGACAAAACATACTAATTTCCATAAGAATGTGAACAGGCAAAAATACCAACTTGCCTGCGTTCCCTCATCTCCACTTTGTTTAAATAAATGGAGATTGTTTAGTCATTGTTGTCATTGTTGCTTATTCTTTCACTGCAGTCACTTAGTGTTTATTCGTATAAGACCCCAGCTGAGTTCAGAGCATCATGTGCTAAACTTCATTCAAAACAACAAAACAAGGACTGTCCTGCCCCAAAAGACTCGCATGGACCAGGGTGGGGGTGGAGAGAGAAGGTAAATGCTGTTCGTTTTGCAAGTAGACGCAGTCTGTATCGGGAAGAAACATGATATTAACTGCCACGCACCAAAGCGATGGTAGCCTGGAAATCTGCGCCCTGGGCCAGTGAGCTCCTGCTCAGCACCGGATCCCAGAGCAGTGAGTCTCTCCGGTCCCAGTGGAGGTTTAGTGTTTGTTTTGTAACTTGATGAATCAGAAATAACGTCAATTTTAGATCGAAAGTGGTTAACCCTGGCAGCGTGTTTTCTAGAGGCTGGCTCAATACCCAGAAGCGCACACCTATTCCCAGGGAGGCGAATAAAAGCCTGTGTGCTCAGAGATGGGCGGCACAGTAGGAATTATTATTGTCTGCAAGTGTGTTACTTAGAAGTGTGTAATAGCTCTGCACTGCTGCATCAGTCAACACGGGGTGCGAGACCTGTTCCTAAACCTTGCGTTTCTTGCTAGAAGGAAGATATGCCCAAACTCTGTCCTGAAAGGGTAACTTCATCCTTTTGGCATGCTGGCAAGTTTACAGCTCCCTTGTTTTTCATGCCACTGAGCAAATGGAGACCTAGATAGAGGCTACTTTTTATAAGGGTCCTTTGGTGAAAGGAAAGGCTTTTATAAATGAAAAGTTCCCTGTTTGTAGCTCCCCTCCCACCCTCCTTTTGGCTGGGAATCTGGTGAGGGTGTTGACACACAACATACTTTGGCAGATGTTAGAACAGGCTTCAATTAGGAGGCCAATGTACACAACTGTCCTTCTCCTGTTTTGAAATCGCAGCTGTGGCGACATATATCAGCTAAACATTTTCCGTTTGGGAGGCTTGCTGCTATCCACCGTTTAAAATCACCCTGTGAGCTGCCTGGCCAAGCCCTGCCAGATCTCGCTGGGTTTTCTTTGCCCCCTCTCCTGAGCACGATGCTGAGGGATGCAGAAAGCTGGTGAGTTTGCGGGACTTAGGAATGAGCTAGGAAAGGCCATCGCTGTTTCAGCGCACAAATAGGAGCTTCCCGGTTGAAAATGGGGAGCCCAGTTTAGCTGTAGGGGAATCCCGGTTTAAATCTCGGGTGGGATATTCTTGAAGAGCAGAGGACACGAATCAGTCTGTTAAAACGACTTTGCCGCTAGAGCTGCACCCGAATAAATAAGTTGCCTTGCTAAACATTGGTCTGTGATGGATGTACCCCTGATTCTGCTTGCCCTGTTCACAAGGATAATGTTTTTGTTAAGCTGTGACAATATGAACTTGTCACATGCCTGCATTGGTGTGGACCTGAAACAAAGTGCTCCTGGAAGTGTGCAGAAGACCCCTTCTGCTTAGAAATCTCAAATGCTTCGTTCCCCCCCAGCAATTAAATGAAAGCTGTTGGATGCAGAGAGCTGAACTTGTAAGAAAGGGCAGCAGACCTGGCCTGGAGACTTTAAAACGTACTCATGATGCAAAAAGCAGTGTAAATGATTCTTGGTGTCAACTGCCTAGAGACTACAGAGATTGGCACAAGTCTGGTATTCAGCAGGTCCGAAAGCCTTCAGCTGCAGGGAATTCTTAAGAATGGGAAGAAAGAAGGTGGTAGTAAGAGAAAGAGTCCACAAGCAAGCACTGCGTCTCCCCACGCGTCCTTTCCTAGCACGGCCAGGCACAGCCTCCGCACCTGCGGTCAGGGGTGGAAACTTCCATTACTTATTTTTCCTTTAGTTGACTTTGGAGGCACCTGCGGCTGCCTTCACCAGGGGCCCAGCCTGGAAGCTGCAGTAGATCGCCGGGAGGCACGTTTGCCCTGTGCACGGAGAATTCTGTTCCCAGGGTCTGCCAGTTTGGCAGAGATCCTGCTGCGTTATTCCCAGGGATGAGGTAGCTCTTGGTTCAGCTGCAGAAAACCACAAGAATCCCCTAACTGACAGTCCTTTGGCTTCCGCTATTCCCTCCATGATCTAAGTTGACAAAATCATTTAGAAGAAGGCAGGAGATGACCTCACATTTGGCAGATAGATAGACTCTTGGTAGTTTAAGATGTTACTGACCCATCTCTGCTCTGGCTTCTGCTGGAGGTGACCAGCCTGTACCAAAAGTCAGCGCAAGGGAACACACTCCCACACCTAAACCAGCAGTTCACGAGTAGTTCACAGTCCAGTTTATCCCAGTCCCACTGAACTGAAGCCAACACCAGGCTTTGCACTGAAACAGCTGAGGAGCAAGCACAGGTCTCTGCCGCCCACCTCTGCTGCAGCATCCAGCAGAATTGCTCAGCAAAGAGTTAGTGTTGGTAAAGGTCTGAAACTGCAGCTCTACAGCTCTCCAGAACTTGTCTGTTAAATCATTTAGCACAGGTACAACAGACTGACCCTGAGAACACTTCTCCTTCCTGGAAAGCAGGGTCAGCATATGAGGGTCAGCAAGACAGCCATGAGACTGTCACTGCATGAAGAGACTGATGTCTTTGAGAAGACACGGAGCAGTCGGGGACACTGTGCTCGCTGCCATCACGGACAGTGACCCGTGTGTGAGCTTCTTGCCGCATGACATCTAGCCAGTGATTCAGCAGGAGCTGACTGGCTCTGCTGTGCTCCGAGTTAACTGACAGTAAATTGCGTGGTCTGTGTTCCTGACTTACAATGGTCACTATCACATTAGGTTTAGCCATGACAGCTTTTCCTGGCACACCCTCCTGTTGTTTATGGCATGACTCAGTCTCAGCTGGCTTAGCAAGAAGGAGAGCAAATGTGTTCCCCTGCCTGCTGCCCTCTTATGTTGGTGTCACTGAGTCTCTACCTTAACTTGCTGCCAGAGAATAGACCCTGCTTAACGTTTTGTGGGGAGTATTCATCTTCAAGTGCAACCTCTGATATCTGTGAACAGAATTGTCTAGGTTGGAAGGGATACTCAACTGAGTAAAAATACAGGCAAGATAAATTCATTTGTTCCTTGTTTGTAGAGGACCTGGGGGTCTCAGGCCAGTGTACAGAGCCCCGGTCTGTGGCAGGCAGGACTGAGACCGACTCCTCCAGCTCCTTCCTGCCTCTCCTCTGCAGCCGTCTGCGTTACAGAGAGCTTCCACCCCACTTTGGGTTAGCCTCCTCTCCCCGGTGTTGTGGCTGAGGACACGAGCCACAAATGAATGCAGACAGACAAGGGACTGCAAGGCAACAAAGAGACTGTGGCTGGCAGCATCCCGAGCACCGGCCTCAGAGCCCCAGCGGCCTGACTCTGCCTTGGTATCTGTGGGTATTGTTCTAAAAAGGAGAAAAAAGTTTTTAAACAAAGATAACTGGGCATACTGGGAGGAACGTGCTGCGAGCCCCCGGGCCGTCCCTCTGTGTCAACGTGCCAGGTCTTGTGCAAGCAGGGAGCAGGGCTGCAGCGGCATGAGTCTGGCATTGCCCGTGCAGCCTCATCGCAGGGAGCGGGGTCCCACACAGAATGACGCTTGTCCTGCCTCACCCAGCCCATCGGGAAACTGGAGGGCTCCTTCTGCTGATGCCTTGGGAGCATCTTTCCATGAGTCCCTTTCCCCCACCGTCCATCGGCTCTGCCTTCGGTGGCCGCAGCGGTAGGTTGGCGTTACACCATGCGGCAGAGGGTTGCATGCCAGAGGGACATCTCAGCTTCTCATTAACGACGAACCATCCTCCCGAGGCTGCGCTCTGCCCTGCGGCGGGGTTGCTGACACCAGCGCTTAGTCACAGTCTCAGAGGCTTTATTCGGGGGCCGAGAATGAGGCACAGAAAGCGGCATTGGAAGAGGAAGCTTGAAGCGAGGCAGGAATCCTTCCCTTGAACAGCATGTACAGAGATTTCTAAACCCTGGTGCAGGCTGCCAGGTCTTTGCCAGGCAGTGCAGCAGCTCAGCTGCTCACAAGTAGAGCTTTCTCATAAGCTTTTATAATCACAAAGCTTTTGGGGGAAAATCGTTTCTAAACAAAAAAAGTTTTTGAGCACAGAGAAAAACAGGCCTGCTTCAACTAAAACAAAATTTGGCCGTCGCTCTGTTTTGGAGCCTTGCCTTCCCTTAGGTTCCCTGCTTGGTGTGGCCCTTCTGCGCCCCAGACAAAGGGCTCTTTTTCCAGAGGGCTGTGGTTCAGGCCCTAATGTCTTCTCTGAGCTCTCAGGAAGACATGTGGTCCATCACCTTACGTGCAAACTAATCGAATAAATAATCTTTTCCCCAAATTGCTTCTTAACCTCCCTGCTTGCCACGCTGGTTGTGAGGGTCTGACACTTTGTCACTGTGACGGGCAGACGGAAAACCATGGCACTGAAGCGAGGAATAAATGCAGAAGAAACAGCCAGAGTGGATGTAAGGAGATCATGCTTTAGTTCTGCAGAATTTCTGATGGTCGCTGAGTTCCGAAGTTGCCGAGACCCAAAACAGTTGCTTCTTTGTCATGCCATAAACAAAACGGGGAGCTGCTGAGAGCATTCGACTGTCAGTCACCATCTGCTTGTCACCCTCATTTTATGTAGTCCCTGTTTTACATAGACACTGCTGTGATTGCAGAATGTGGGACCTCGTTTACAAAAAGGCTGGGACTACAACTGCTCAAACACCCCAAAAAACTATTCCAAATGAGCCCCTGCCAGTACTTATTTTGGGTGAGCCTCTCTGTATCTCACCTCCTCACCTGTAAGAGGTGGGTAACTTCAGTTGCTCTGAAAAGCAATTTCTGAAGCCCCCAGGTATCGTAGTGATAAGCAGCAAAGAAAAGACTGTTGGGGGAATCAGTAATTCTGTTTTCAGGGCAGGGCTTGAACAGAGTGCAATCAATAAGACATATTGACCCATGAGGATAAAACACACGATGGGATAGCTCAGTAAGAAGTGCCGCCCCTGTCGTTAGGGACGGTGCTCGGAGGAACACGCACAGCAGGCTGAGTTAGGACTGCCCCGGCAATGTTGGGGTTGTGTAATTTTTAAGTGCTTGATTTTGCAACTTTGGTGATGTTCTTTAGCACAAGAGTATTTCTGTGTGTCTGTGCGGTGTGGATTAGGGCACCACATGGAGCCGTTTGGATCCACGCCAGCCTGCCGTAGAGCCCCACGTAACGTGGAGATGATATTTCTCTCACCTGAAGTGTACATTGGGGCAAAGCTATGTAATACTGGTGAGGCACTCAGAGAACACAGCAGTGAAATAAATAACACCCTACCTATTGTTCCTGCTGCGGTCAAGAAGAGATTCAAAACACTGAGCAAGGCCGTGGGACTGTCCTGGAAGAAGGGGAGAGCTGGCTGGCTGGAGGACAGGCCATACAGTCACCCATCACTCCCTCCTTATATGTATCCCATGCTTCTTGACAGCTTCTTCTTCTATGGCCAACTCTTCCCTTCTCCTTAGGACAGCTGTCCAAACCCCCGAGACTGTATGTCTGTAGCCTTCACTGCTGTATTTCTTCATTTGCAAACAGAAAAGGATATGGTTAATTTTTTCACTTACATTGCTCTTATTCCTCATCACATCCATGCTCAGCTGAATCAGGGTTAGTGCAGCCAAGGTCGGAGCCCCAGATTCCCGTATCAGTTCTGTTCTGCAGAGCCGCAGGAACAGGGAAGCAGGCAGAGCCCGCCGCACGCAGCCTTCCCGTTGTTCGCAGCCTGGGGGGGAAGTTGGAGATAAAGTACTTTATTGCATCTGAACTAGCACAAAATTACTTAGACTTTCAGTCTGACTCTCTATACACAGTGTGACTATTCGCTGTACCACTGACTGCTGCTCTAAAAGCTATTCTGAGCCTTTTGCAGAAGGAAGAAACTCTTACTTTCTTACTACTTTAGTTACTAGGTGTAAAAATAAAACTACAGCAACAAGCTGTTGAGCATAACAGAGTCCTGTTCGTGGGAGCTATGAAGTGAAGCACTTGCCAAAGTGCAAAGGAATCCGTAGTTTAAACACAGGCTGGAACTGGATGTTGTATAGGAACTGAAGTGATACAGCGAGAGCAGAGCGCTACCTCTCTGTTCCTGGCAAGGAATGCGTAGGCAAAAAATTGTCTCTCTGCTCTTGCAGGTTCATGATATCAAATTTCAAGCTCCAACTTTGGAAGAAAAAGAATCGTGGATAAAAGCTCTTAATGAAGGGATCAATAGAGGCAAAAACAAAGTATTTGATGAGGTAAGAGGAACAGTTTTCAAACGCCTGTATTTCTGTGTCAGTTCTCATCCGCTGCTTTTTCAGCTAAAAGCAGAACTTGCCCGAGCCCCCGTGTTCCACGTCCTTCCTGCATGCCAGGCATGGTCGAGGGAAAGAGAAAGCCTGTTTGCGGTTGGTATGCAAGGCAGCCCCGGTCGCATCCCTGCAGGCCGGGAGCTTTTAGCCACTTCAGTTCCCAGCCCAAGAAGGCAGAACGTGTGGAGAGCCGTTTGCACCATCCTACGTCCTGCTGCTTTTCCCTTTCTTCTACCTGGAGTTAGATGCAGGGGCAGTGGCTTGAATAGATGGTGTGCCAGAGGGATGGTCTGTGCTGCTAAGAGCTAACATCTCGCCAGGAGGCCCAGGGGACACAAGAACTCACTGAAGCCAGTGGGAGATGGTCTGGTGGGTTTGGGATCAGCGAATGTAGGGGGGTTCCCCTCTCCCGATGGAGAAGCAGCTGCAGCCCTGTGCTGCGTAAAGCTGGGGCTGCAGCCTGGAGAGACCTGTCGTCCCCACGCTGCCATGATCCTCAGCACCCAAACAGCCTGGAAATGGAGGTATTTGGTTAGGACATAGCCCAGTCTTCAAGACTGGAAAAATCTGAAGTGACTCAGTCCACCAGCTATTCCGCCTGCAGTCTAGAGAGGAGTCTGGTGGAAAGTTACTCCATGGCCCCGGCCAAACCTGCCTGTCTCTCAGCTGGCCCCAGCACACCTGCACTCCCAAATTCTCCACGGATGAAAATCGCATATCCTAGAGCCTGACTAACCTTGCCCCGCTCCCTGTTAGTTTGTAACTCAGCCCTGAACTAAACCAAAGGAGTGGTATCTGTTCTGCAGTTGTTTCAGTAACTGAAAGGAAGTGCACAAAACCACCACCACGGGAAAGACTCAAGAAGAAATGGGCAGGGTAACGAGGGGACGGAGCAATCGGCAAGATCTGTTTAGCAAAGGAAGCCAAGGCAATGCGTAAAAGTTTTGAGAAAAGGGCTAAATCCTGCAGATATGGTGCTAGAGATGCAAACTCCGAGGGCTTGGGCTTTGCTTTTATTAATCAGAGGGCAAAAGCAGGAGGAGAGGCTGGAACACGCTCCCCTTTTGCCAAGGCAAATGGCGCTCGGTGTCAGGTTTTTGCTGGGAGTGGGGTGCAGCGGTTCCTCAGGCCCCTGGACCAAGTGGGAAGCAGCACGTGGAATTCAAGGGACCAGCCGGGACCAGCAGCAGCCTGGGAAGATAAAACCCAGCGGCAGAGAGTTCAGCAGCCAGGTCTGCTCTTGTGTTTCAGTGGGTGGGCGATGCGATGTCCTGCGATGCTGCTCAGCCCTTGCTGGAGCGACCACATACTGGCTTGGAGCTGCCTGGAGGGGCATGGCGCATGGCCCTCCACTGAGCAGAGAGCTCTGCACACCCCCTCGGCAGCACAGCAAGGTGGGATCTCGGGTGACCTCCTTGCCCCGTGGGCTGTGGTTATCCTCCTTATGAGGATCCGTGAGCCAGCCTCTAATTCTCATTCATTCCAGTAAGGATCAGACTTCAGATTTAAAGTGTTTCCACATAGGCTAGGCACAAGCTAATGGGTCAAGCCCTCAGCTGGCTTGGATTAGTTGTTTTCTGCCTGAAGAGCTGTAAAAGCACTCTGCCGTATCAGCCAAGGATCGGGACCCATTTTTCCCTTTAAATCCCTCTTTCACCCTCGCCAGCTTTCCTATCGTACAAATTTGTGGCCAGCAAAGTAAGGACACTCTGATGTTTCACCATCCCCAGTCACTGGTGCTGCCCCTCTGCGTGGAGCGGACTGCAGCCCTCATCCATCGCAGCGTGGGTGGTGGGCGGTCACAGAGCCAGCACAGAGAAATACCTGCCAGAGGGCTGGGACCTCCCTCCCCACATGCGGGAGGCAGTGGATTTCTCATCTGATTCCAGGAAATACATTCGTTGATTCAGCTGGAGTTGCAATTAATCCAGGTCACTGCTCACACCTTCTCTTCAGCATCCTGCGGTCATTAGAGCTGTAGAAGGGAAGGTCTGTAACGAAGCGCTGCTGATACAGTTCACAGTCAGGTCACGGTTATTAATGAGCTTTCACCTCTAAGATGGCAACAGCAATCTCAGCGCTGTGCTCTGCCACATGCAGGAGCCGGTCCAAGCCCAGGCTGCAGCGGGGACAACAAAGCTGCTTTGTGTCCTTCCTTCCCTGCCCTTTACGTAGAGGGAAGGTTAGCGATTGCAAACCTCTGAAGGTTGGATGCTTTGCTTTGGAGTGTCTTTTAAACAAGTCTCTGTATAGGACAGATACCTTAAATATCCATCATGCAGGGCTTTGCAGGCAGGCTGTAACTAAGCAAAGACTGTAGTGGTGAAATATTCAGACGCCTCCTGGACCCAAATGCTGCATCCCTTCATGTGCGACTGCGAGAACTTTTACAGACATATCTCGAGAAATTAACGACCCTCTTCCTTTTTTCTTTCCCTCCACTTCTGCCTTTTAAAGGTGAAAGTAGACGAGAGCCTTTCCTTGGACCACGTAACTCGGGACAGAGTGAAAATGACCCACGGACGCCGGCCACCCACGAGAAGTCACCTAAAGGAGGTAAGTGCACCCACCCTGGGGTGAGCCATCTCCCCAGCTGGGATCACCGAAAGCTGCTTCTTCCACCTTGGCGCAAAACCCCAGGGAAAACCCAGGTACAGAGAGCCCAGAGAAAGCTGACAAGGGAAACAGCTTCCTCGGGGAAAGACGGTGACAGCACCTCTATAACAAACCTTCAGATTCCCATAGATCTGTAGCTGCCGCAACACATTATGATATATTTAGCTTTCTATAACTCACGAGCTGCTTCACCATCTGGTGAGAGCCATTATAGTTTCACTTTAATCAGAAGAGACCGAAGCTCCTATATTTATTTTCTAAGAAGTGATGATTTGGTAGCCACAGTAGTCTAAAGGTAGAAGAACTGCACGGTTTGTGGGGAGAAGCTGTATTTTTTATTAAGCTAACTGGGAAAAGCAGACAAGCTTTCAAGCTTACAAGCCCTTCCTTAGCTCTGAAACAGAATACATTATTCTTCCGGGCAGTTTTATGGACTAGCCCATCTACTCTTAGCTGATTTTCTGGATCTGTCACTTAGAAAGGAAAAAAAAAAAAAAAACCACCACAAAATAAACCTGCAGTTCATTTCCGTGGGAGAGTTTGTTACTAATGTTTGATAGCAGGGATTTATGAAAAAGTTGCCACAGACAGACTGATATTTTAGCAGAGCATTAATCTCAACCAAGGAAGGTTTTTAAATCAAACTTCTTTCTTCAAACTTCCAAGACTCTGACTTAGGTGTCTGCACAGCGCTCAGATGACCCTCGTGCAGAAAATGAGATGCCCCAAGGCTTTTTACTTTGCATAGAAGTGGAGGAAGAGTGTCTCTCCTAGAGAAATGCATGGGAATGAATCATAGATTCCCATCCACTCCTCCAGAAAACCGCAGAGGAAAACATGACAAAAATCACAGCAGTAATGAAGTGTGGATTCTCTGTTGCCTAATATGGGTTCAGGAAGGTAGGAAGCCCTTCCCTAGGCACTAAAAAGATCTCCCTCCCCTACTCAGCTCACTAAATTCACAAAATACCTCTGAGGTTAATACCTGTACAACCTCTCACCTTCAGCCAAATTCGAGGGAAATTATCATCGTCATTTTCCTCTTCTCTTACTGTTCTGTTAAACTGTCTTTATCTCAACCCATGAGGTTTTTTTTCTTTCCCCTCCTTTTCTCCCTCTTCTCCCAACCCTACTGGGGGTGTTGGGGAGTGAGCGAGCGGCTGCGTGGTCCTAGTTGCTGGCTGGGGTTAAACCACGACATGGTCTTACAAATTCAGAATGAGGGGAAAGGGAGCGGACAGAGCCTGCAGAAAGATGCGTATCACGGCTGCTGGCTGCACTATCACGAAGGAAATGGGATGAACGATGCTTTTCAGTGTCAAAGCAGACCAGGTAAGGCCAGGTCAGGGCCAAGCTGCCGGGATGCAGCTCGCCTCCATTTCTCTGATGGGCTGGAAAGGCAAAGAGAGACTTTAACTGAACTCCCTGCACTGCAGGAGTCTGGCCTTGGCTGCAGCTACACCTTCGTGTGGTTTTGGGTTCCCTCGCACAGGAACCGTCACCGCATTTCTCCCTCGGGGGCAGAGCTTACACGCTGCAATGTCTTTGCTAAGTCCATCCTTTTTAGGAAACCCCCCCTACTAGAGTGATTTGCACACAGCTTGTGGTTTGAAGGAGGTTTAACCAGCTGCAGCTTGGTCCCGGTAAGACAGGGTTGACATGAGGTTGGAGGAAGCAAGCAGAAGGCAACGGTATTACAATAGTATCCCTGGCCAAGTGGTCTGAAGATCAACTTATTTTATATGTTCAAGTGAAAATATGACAGTCCCAAAAGCAGAAGGCAGGCGTGCTTTGGGGTAAATGAAGGGGGTAGAGGGATCCAGCTACCACAGGATAAAGAGTTAAAATATGGCAGAGCTGACCACTTAGCACCGACAGGAAAACCAAGAAACAAGGTTATTGGGGAACAGGCTTTGAGACCTTCTTCTCAAAGGAAGTAGTAAAATAAGTTCTGTGCTTTTGTCCTAATTCTTGACTGCTTATGGTTATTGGCTTTGATATTCTCATGCAAGTTGCTGCACTATTGGGCAGAAAATAACTCAGCAGGAAAACGCTCGTGACTTTCACAGAACGCGTTGGTCTGGGGGAAAAGTGGGGCTACGCAGGGGGGATGGAAGTGCTTCGCTCTATGCGTTCAAGATTTCCTGCAATGTACGTGATTTGACCCGACTTTCTTCTTTGTTGGGTGAAAGGTTTGGTATTTGTGATTATCATAACTCATTAAATTTTAGTATAGCGGACCACATTGGGTTTCACTTATTAGATTAACGCTGGTAGAGCTGTGTGCTGCTGTTAGAGGGTAGCACAGGGTGATGCTGCATGGAAGAAGCACAAGCTTCATAGACTGCTCTTGAGCTATAAAAAAGCTGCTCTTAAGAGCACCGGTTTTGTTATCAGTCAGATTCTTCATGCAGTTTCAACAGATGTAAGTGTAAACGGGGTGGATGTGTGAAGCAGCAACCCCTTGCTTGCTGTGCTGGTTGTGAAGGTCTTGCACTTGAAGTTGAAGGATGGAGCACAGGACTGAAAATGGGAGAGATATTGAAAAAGTTCTCTCTTGTCTTTCAGGCTGCCAAGTCTACATCAGATGGTATCCTGCGACTAGATCTGGATATAGTAGACAATGGACCACCAAACTTTGATTCCCCTATCAGCGAAAGTGACAATGCACCACCTCAGAAAGAAACTCCAAAGCCACCTATGCCACCTACAAAACCCACTGGTACAAAAGAAAACCAAGATGCAGAGAACAATGTTCCTGACCAGGAACATAAAACCCCTCTGTCTCCTCCGATGCCTCCAGATAAGAAGCTTAAGGAAGGCATCGCATCAAAGGACAATGTAAATGCCAAGGAAGAGGACTCTGTAAGCCCAGAGGAGAATGTGGAAGGAACCCAAGCACCAAGTGAGGAGAACAGAGAGAACCTCATTGAGGTCAGCAACAAGGGCACAGCAAAAGCTCCAATTCCTCTTCCTAAGAGCGTGCCAGACAAGCTAAAAGTTGCTTGGGACCAACCAGTCTCTGAGCCTAAAACCACAGAAGACTTGAAATCATCAGGAGATAGTAGCAAAGACAACCTTGCTGAGATTGCTGCTGCAGATGTTACAAGGCCTCCTGTACCTCCTAAGGTTCTGTCAGAAAAAATGCTGGCCACAATGAACTCCAGCCATGGTGACCTGGAAGCTGGGGTTTCGGAAGACCTGGAGTCTGGCAGCTCCAAGCCCCCGGTGAACGGGATCTCAGCCAGCGAGGTAGCAGAGTCCCCATCCCCAGCAGTTGAAACTGAAGAAGGAAATGGGAGAACCTCTGCTGAGAAGGAACAGCAAACTTCAGCAGAAGAGACAGAGACTTCCTTAGCTACAGAAACAGGCCATGAGAGTGTCAATGCAACTATTGATAAGAAAGAGTCTGTAGAAAGCACTTCAGGTCTCAAACTTCGCAGTTCTTCTCTGGGAGACTTGCTGTCTGATTCAAAAAATACACAGAAAGTACATCCAAGCCAAGGTTTCCCCAAGGATTCCCATCACTGCTTAGCTAAAATGGAGGAGAAAGTTGCGAATGAAAGGGAAAAGGCAGAAAAACTTCTGCAGAAGGTTTTACGTGAAGGGTTGGAACAGGCCCAGGAGGGGAACGGACCCCCAGCGATGGCAGAGACATTGCTCAATGAGGCAGTAGAACAACTTCGGCAAGCTACGCAAGTTTTGCAAGAAATTAAAGGTCTTGGAGAACTGAAAAGAGAAGCAACACAGAAACAGAAAGAAAAGCAAAAGGATCTGGTGACTCTTTATAGGAGAAGTGCTCCCTGACATCCTCTTCAAAGCGACTTCTTTCTCAAAATCAAAGCTAAACATTTGCCATTTATGATTTGTACCATTGCTAGGCCAGTGTTTAAAAGGTGGTGTTTTGCTGTGCACACACCATGTTTATGGGACAGAATTGAGCTTTCAGTTATAGCATCTTTCTCTCTTTCTTCATGCTGTACGTACCAGTCTGGTTCTAATCCTTTTAGCACAGCAGAAGGTTACAGGACATTGTTTAAAAAATGTGAATGCTCTTTAAGGACTCTGTCCAAAGTCCTTTCAATGGATCAGGCCTTAAAAATTACTGGCAATCAAACCAAGCCAGATTTTTGAAAGGAGCAGAATGGCTATTCTAGCAAAAGCCCCTGTCTATCTGTATTTACAGACAAGCAGATACCAGATTACACTGGCACCTATCTGGTTTTCCCAGTTAAATCGTTTAGGGATAAATGCAGTCAGTGTTTGTTCACTTGCTGGCGAGGTTTCCCAGACCACCTGGCCCGGTGACATCTAGGAATGTAAAGATAAATGTTTGAATCTTCTCCAAAGACACACGTAAAACCACATCGCCAGTTAAAAAGTGACCTCACACAGAGGCAAACAGAACTGGCCAACACTCCCGACTACAAGTAGTGTCCTCAGACCTGAAGGTACTCATCTGAGTCTGGCTCTGCAGAGCTTTAGGTGTGCTGAGCGCTGCGTAAGTGAACGCAAGTCTCAATGCGTCATCGCCAGGCAAGTATTAATTATTCCCGTTTCATTAATAGGGAAATTGAGGCAAAGAGGTTACCCGCGGCCTTTGAAGGAGGCCATACTGAGGACTGTTGAATATTGAGGACTGTACCTATCTGGTAACTCTGAATCCCCTCATCGTTGTTGGGTACAATTAGCCAGGTGTTTGGAGAACCTGGGTCCAGGAGATCCGCGGGAGCTTCCTAGGAGCACTGTCATTAAGCAGCTTTTAGGATGTGTGTTCCCTTAGCTGTAGGCTTGCTCTCTGTGTTGTCTTTGGATGTTAACTGACAGGAGCATGCATCAGGCAGTGGGTCTGGATGAGATCCCTCTTCCTATTTACCAGGTCTCTGCCTGCTGTGTCCTCGCTAGCCTGAGAGCCATGGTTTGGCACAGACGTCTGTAATTGGAGTACATGGAGGGAAAGACATTTTGCACGCACAACTTTGGGGCTGGTCCCAGGGGCTTAGGTATACTGAAATAAAAATGCATCGCTCCAGAAGGGTCTGAGGAAGGCATCGCAGAAGGCTCTGGCACAATTCCCGCAGCTTCCCTGCCCACCTTCTGAAAGCAACCACAGTTCCCGTGGCCTTTGGTGATTACAGCTGTCATCAAATCATGCCTTTGCACTGCAGCTGTATAGCCCCGTACCTGAGCTGGGCCTCCTCCCCTCTTCTCAGTAGCTGCTCTGAGGATAATCATACGACAGCCCAAAGGGCTTCTCCTTTGCTTAAGCCAGACTCTGGAAGCACAGAAAAGGGCGATCTTCCCAGTCTGGTTTTAAGGAGTGACATGCTACCTAAGCTTTTTTCTCTTGTTTGTCAGCCCTGCACTCTTAGTTCTCCCATTTCTTTTTCTTCTGTTCTTTCTTTTATGATTTCCCAGGTTCCACAAGGCTGCAATGAGCTGCAAACATCCTCCCAGCCCAGTAAAGCTTCATCTGAGCTTCTTCTTAGGCTAGGCAGCAGGCGCTTCAGGTCTGAGCACAGAAATGTTGGCTTTGGGCTTCTAAATACCCTGTTTTTCACCAGCTGGAGCCAGTAAGACAGGTAGTGGCTGGAACTGATGCTTCTGCCTCTTTTGATAAAACCAGCCTTGGTTTCAGTGGTCTGTCCCCTTTTCAAGTCAGCCATAGACATCGTATGGGAATTCACTTGTTATTCTCTCACGTGGAAAGTTCTACACAGTCAAACACTCAGGACTCAGGTGCCAAAAAGCTTTGCTTTGAGGCAAAAAGTTTCCTACGTCCTAAGCCCACTCCCAGGCGTGCAGCCTGGAGCAAACTCTGGATTTGTGTCATTTGCTGCTGTAGATTCAATGTGAACCATGGGTCTTATTCGCCTTTCCAGACATACTTAGGACAAGGGCTAATAACACAGACAACATTCAGTGCCTATCTGCTATCTAAATGTATTTTTCTGCATGTGCACTTTTGTTTACCGAACACTGTGTGGTATGAATGTGAGCTGTCAGAACCTGATGTGCACTGGAAGTCGGGGGACATCAGCTTCAGAGAGCAGGCAGGCTTTTGTAAGATGCAGTTCTATAACGAGAGATAAATTAGATGGGGGAGAAAAAAACAGTTCACACAAACAGGAATATACACAAACCAGGGCAAACTCTGGGTACAGGTTCATATCCCAAAGCTGAAGCCAGTCCTAAACTTCAGGATGGGCAAATCAAAGCCTGGAACTGAAAACCCAGGAGAATGGAAACAGCTTGTGGGAGAGCTCAGTCCCCTAATTTATATACGAATGCTTTTGCTCTCGCAGGTGTTTTCTTGTGGTGGTGTGTTCTGTGGATACCCATCTGGCAAAGCGCTGATGAAAATACCCAGACATCCCTATCTGTTACAGCCAAACCTACAGGATGTGCTTATATTTACTGTATATTTTTATGTTATACTGAATATTCTCCTGGATAAATGTCTGACATTTTACTGAATGCCCATCAGTGGGAATCTTAACAGATGAAAACCCCTGTATCTGTTAAGAAATGGGCAAGTTAAATCATTTTACAAGCTACAGCTAATTACTGTATTTGCTGTACTAACAGAATTTACTAGGTTTGTATTATGTCTTGTAAATAGGTATAACTTAAGTGGAATCTCCATAGCATCCAGTAATTCTACTGCTGAAAACGCTGTGTTAGAGACTCTTTGGTTTTAACTATTTTTTCTAATAGGGTTAGCAGTTTCATCCTAAAAATGTCTAGCCCAGCCGCAAGTCTGATTCACCTGGACTTTACAGGAAACGTGTTCCTTCTGCAGTTTTCTTCCCACTCGTTCTTCTCATTCCGGTCACGAGCCAGGCCCTGCCTAGGGCTGGAGAGTGGGTTCTCCTGCAACTGTTTTCTAAGGTGTTTTTACATGCTTCGCTGGAACTGGCAGCGCTGGTCAGAGTCAGAGACAGGATCCTGGTCTGCTCTGACCTCATATGTCAACTTCCATCTTCAGCGTACATCCTGCCACCATGCACTTTTTTTAAAAATATCCCTTTAAACTCACATTTAAACTTACATCTAATTTCTGGCTGCACTAAGGCTGGTTTTTGTGCCTGAAAACCCTCTGGGCATGGAGCGCTGGGATGTGAGTCTGTGTTTTGGGCTGTGCCACCAGGTTACATGTCCGTGACAGGAAGGAAGTGAGTTTGCAAGCAAGCAAATGTGGATGACTATCTGAAAAGCAGCTGCTGCAGCCCATGGAAAGGCAGCACTTTGTCTCCTGCTTGTAAAGAGCTTTGAGATTTGGCAATAAAACCCCCTTTGAAATATCAGCTGTTTAAGAGCCATTTGTCCTAAATAGCAGGAAAGAGGAGCCACCAGGAGCAGTCCGTTGAGGCGTTGCTGTGGAGGAGGGCGCGTTGCACAGGCTGTGGTCAGGCTGGGCTGAGCGAGATGCTGTGCTAACCACAAGCCCAGAGGAAGAAGCGCTGGGGGCTGCGGCTGGCACAGAGCCGGACCTCCTGCTGTACACACTGCAGTTCCAGAGTCATCCCTCTCTGCCAGCTTGGCTGCCCTGGCCAGAAAGCACGGCCGAGGCCAGGATCTGCTCCTGCTCCTTCCGGAAAGCAGTGGGAAGCATCCTCACTGCTGGAGACCTCACCAAGTACAGGCTCCAGCAGTGCAGTCTGGGCTGCCCTTAACATCTTCGCGCTGACTCTCTGGTGTCTACAAAATGTTGAGCTTGCTCGGCAGCCGTCCCCTCGGTGGTGAGCAAGACCAGAGCCTTGTTCCTCTGCCCAGATGCCAGTAAACTACAGGAAAATAAGAAGCTGGTATCATAGTGACTGCTTCCTTTCTGCGAAAATTGGGTAGAAGCTGGTCAGTAGGTTCAAAAGTTATGAGGAAGCAGGGAAAGGAGCGTAAGTATACATGCCATCCTATTGCACAAGCTTGGCTTCATTTGGGTAAGAAAATATGCTTAGCAAACCCTCTAACCCCTTGCTGGGAAAGGGGCTGTTCCTCAAAGGAATCTCCAAGAGACAGGGTTGATTTCTACAGATATACTGTAGAGGAAGGCAGTTTCTTCCTCTCGTGCTAAGAAAACAGACAACGCATCATATTTTGGCCTTAAATTTTTGTTGGTAAGGAAGGGAAGTGTCTAGCACTAAGTGAAATATGATTAAAAAAAACATAAATGCCAACATACGTCGTATTGGCACATGAAGCATCTGCCTGACTGCTTTTAATTCAATGGACAGTCATGGATTACAGGTTTGAAGAGACAGTGTTGTTGTGTAATCCGAAGTAGAAAATGCAGGTCCCAGGTTTTCATCCAGTGATCCCGCAGAATGCAGTAACTTGCAACCCAAAAAGAGCAGGAAGAGCTCTTCCAGTCCCAGGATGTCAAAGGATTTACTACAGCATTGGCTCGTCTACTCTGATGACAAATTATTCTTGCTATTAAAAAATAAGTGTTTTATCTTAAATATGAGTCATCAACAGCGAAGCTCTCCAAGATTTCCCCTTTCCAGCTTAAGAGTTAGAAAATTTGCAGGCACAGAAGATATCCACTGTGTTTAGAGAATGGAGATCCCCGTTTTGTTATGCTATGCAAGTTTACATACTTCAGAAAGCCAGTGCTTAATTTATTCCAGGAAACTTAGTCTCTGTGTTCTTCTAGCACCTTACCTCATGGCTAAGCAACCCACAATATTCCTGTGACAACCACCAATGCGATGTCACAAAGCATTAACGATTTCATTCTCGGCAGCAATCCTGCTGTCTGAGCTCCGTGCGAGGTACTTTAAGCCATGTATTTTCCATCCCTTCCTGGGTATCGGAGACCCAGCCCTACCAGCTTCACTTCAGAGAGCAGCTGGAGGTTTAGCCCTCGCATCTCCTGCTGTGCAGCCTTAGTCCCTTCTGCCTCGGCTAGCCCGGCTTGGCAGTTCAGAGCTTGTAAAACACAATATATGAGGAAACAGCGAAGCGATCCTACCTTAGTGCATCTTTACTAGAGATGATACGTAAAGCACATGTATTCGCGTCTATAGGAAAAAGAAGAAAACTTCAGTGAATATTGCAAAATCCCACTTGTAAGAAGTTATTACAGGAGGCATGACTGTCAACAGCTTATCACATCCACTGGGTAAAGGGAAAAAAAACCAAAGTTGGCTTAATTTGCATCAAAGAAGATTGAAGACTTCTATTTAGAAAAGTCTTCCAGGCCCAGGGTGAATGTATTCTAGAATGGGATCCGCAGTGGGATCTCCATCACTGGGATTTCTTAAGAGCAGCTATGCGGGGAAGGTGGGTATATCTCACCCTCTTCTGCACAGAAAGGTGGGTGAAACTGTTGCCCAAGGTCCTTCCCAGCCATATGGTTTGTGCAGGACACGGGCAGAAGCCTCAGCAGCCAGACTCAGGGGCTAATAAAGCCCACAGGCTACTCAGGCTTTTACCCCCGTTTTCCCTCTGGCTGGGGAGCTGTGGGATGCTGAACGCGCTGTCCTAGAAATCCCCTGCAGACCCAGCTCACACCTCCTCAGCCTGGCCTGCTCTCCCCAGCTTTCTTCTCTTCTGCTCCAGACTTCAGTTCTCCTTTCTCCCCACTTTCCCATCTCATGCCCCTCCTCTGCCAAAACAACCGATTCCTGGAAAGCTCGGTGCTATGTTGATAGAAGCTGTCCATAAGTTTTGTTGTCCTGCTGCCAAGAAAACCTCCTTACCCCTCACCCCCATCGGATTCATGAGCCAGTTTCTACATCCCCATGGGGGATAAATTTACGCTTTGGAATGTGGGCATTTCTCAAAGTCAGGAAATGAATTTTAAAATTATTTGCTCAAAATAAATGAATGAATGGAATCAAAATGCTGGGAACCCAAGCTAGAACTACTTTCTTTTTTTTTTTGACTAACAACACTATTGGAAATTTTTTTATAGCATCTTCCAATAGATGGAAACTTCAAGATGTTTTGTGGCCATGAATGAATTCCACCTCGTAGTGCATCCGGGAGAGACAGTGGAGCTTCTCCCCCTGCAGAATGAAGGCAAAGGCCCAGAGCATTGAAGAGCTGGGCTCCAAACCCATTCTTCTGCAGCAGATAGATACTTTTATTTTTAATTGATGCAGTAGTGACATTTTGCAGGAAACATTAGATGACCTGAACGTTAGATAACCAAATGAAGTGCTCCTAAAAAGAACAAACCAAAAAAAAAGCCGATTCTGAGAATTTGTACTTTGAAGACTATTCTAACCCTCAGTGGGGATAGGAATGGACCTCCAAATCCTGCTTTCTTTCAAGGCCAGGTTGGATGGGGCTTTGAGTAACCTGGTCTTGTGGGAGGTGTCCCTGCCCATGGGAGGGGGTTGGAACTAGATGGGCTTTAAGGTCCCTTCCAATCCAAACCATTCTAGGATTCTATGCGGGATATGACAGTTAAAGAACTATTGTTGCTACCCCGTAAGTGGATAAGACGTACTGTGCAAATACTACAGATAGCTGTTAAATCTACCATATTGTTCATTTAAAATGAGAATGAAGAACTTGGAGTATTTTTGAGATGTTCCGGGGCGAAAGACAAAGCCACCTGGAGCAGAGGCTGCAAGAGCTTGTACTGGAGAAGAGGTAAGAGGTAGGAAGAGGGCAAGAGGTGGGGAGGCAATGCTAAGTTCTGTCTCCCATGCTTGGGTAAGGATGTGACATACACGCAACGCAAACGGATCCAAACTCTCCTTCCCTCAGAACTACACAGCAGTGTCACACCCAGAAATGAGGATATTTGAAAGCTGGTTACTGGCTTTCCCTTACCCCTTATTGAAACATTTAATTCCCTCTTGGTCCCTAAATATTTTCAGATGCTCGGCGAAGTTTTTAACTATATTAATATTTTTCCCTCCCACCCCAAAAAACTCAAGTAGTTTTGGAGGAAATTTATTTTTTCCTTCCGGAGAAGCCTACTTTGCACAGAAAGAAATGCTTCTTAAAGGAGAAATGCTAATCAGTTTTAGATGCAAGTTATCTAGCACACCACCACACACTGGGGTATTTATCACTGAAATTGATAAAACATTAGAAGATCTCCAGAAGCCCAACATGACTAACCCAGCATCAAGCCAGCATGACTAACTGGGCTAGAATCTGTGCAAACAAAACTGCAAGTTCCTCTGCTATTTCATTTGTAACAAGAAGTCAGTTTTGAAATACTGGCAAAATACTCCGGGTTTGTTTAGACCACATCACCATGACAGCAAAGCGCTGCCCAGCTCTTCGTGTATTGTACGCCTTCGCAAGAAACAGTGGTGAAGGGGAAATGAAGCTCAAAAGAAAAAAAAACATGGCCAGATGTCATATGGGAGATCACAGGAGATACAGATTTGAGCGTACGTTCTCCAGTGACAGTCCCCAGCATGTAGATAACCTTCCCGTCCAAGCAACCGAGCCTCTGATCAGCTCTTTCTCTGGAGCAACGCTGAATTTTCAACAGCACGGGTTGAATTTCCTCAGCGAGGCAAATAAATTCCACTTGTTTTCAACTGCCAAGAACTAATGAACTTCTGAAAGGTCGTCAGTTCAAACAATAGTATGTATTCGAATGACAGGATTGCTCTCAGTCGCACTTCTGCCTTTCTGTCCAGGTGGGTTCAAAACCACCCACCTCCAACGGTGGAATCAGGGCCTCATGGAAATTGCTGGCAAGAAATTTTCCAGCAAAACGTTTTCAGGGCAAAACAGCAACCCCAACCTGTTAACAGGGGCCTACAGATTTGGCAAAGTGTCTTGGTTTAAACAAATGTACAAAAAAAGCTTTGAAAAGTTGACATTTCAAAAGGGGAGAGTTTTGCTCTGCAGCATGAAAACACAATTTCAACATTTTAGTTAATTTACAGTGTTTTAGGTAATTGACCCTAAGAGTTTTTATAAGTATGAAATTACATATTTTGATGGAGCTCATGTGATTGCTTCCTGTCTGCTTACAGAGGTGTTCAAAAAATCTAATTTTTTTTCCTTGCTCTCAACAGGGGAAGAGAACTCAAACCCTTGGGAAGGCTGAGAAGATGGGAAAGCTCTTTCAGTCCATCTCTAGACAGAGAGAACAGGATTCCTCTGCGTTTCAGTCCTCAAAATGGGGCACAGGGATCCACCCTAGCTCCGCTGTGCCTGTTCCCTCCAAGAAGCATCTTTTCATCCCCAGATGATCCAGTCACACCACAGACTGTGGTCCATTTGTTTTGGCTCAAGACAACAATAGCTGCACAGGTACAAGGTTCAGGTTTTTTTTAATTGCGTCTGTTATTGCCCAGTGAGAAAATGCCAATTTCTCAAGACAATCACATTAAACTTACAGATGTCAAAAGAAGCAGTGCCTAGAACTTCTTTAAGGAGCCTGGTGTCATTCCTGTAAGAAGTTTGCGTTCAAGAGTGTCGTGTTCTTCTGGTAAGTAGCTTGTTTGGAATTAAAGTATTTTCAGCGCTAAGCACAAGAGATGTAAATTCGGGGGTTTGCAGCCACAGCCACCATTCCTATGGAACAGAAAGAGCACAGGCTGCTCTCTACAGCTCTGCGCATTCCTGCTCCGCTCGTTGTGACAGAGGCAGAGGACAACCTCCACAGCAGCCCTGTCCCGCTTAGACATTGCCCCCGTGGACTACGAGACATGTCAGCAGAACAGAAGGAATTCTTCGGCCTCCAAATCCGGACCCTTGGAGGACCCTTCGCATTCACCACGGTGAGTAACAGCAAATTGAAACGCAGCCACTGCCTACCCTGGTTTCCTGGCATTTAGCAGGCACTTGGGACGGCTGATTATCACCAGTCTTGTACTACCCAGAGCTCCCGAATCCTGCAACGGACTTTTTTAGGGAAGAACATGGTATCTGCATGCGATCCCATTAATACCATGGGAACAGCATCTTGGTTTGAAGATGTAATGTCCACACACTGGTTCTGCACAATTGCATTGATGAGGGCAGCCAGCCCTTTGGGGTTTGACCCCAATTTCTGGATGCAGCAATCACTAGCAAACAACAGAGGCCAACAGTTTAATATTTCCTTTTTTTTGAGCGGCTAGGTGCTCCACTGAGTTACTGTGGCTGTAACTGAGCTGTGTTACAAGCCATCTCCAACAAGAAGGCACTGGAGCAGGAGGTAATTGAGGGTTGGCTCCCGGAGGGAATTTTCCCTTAAAAGGATAACTACATTGTCATGATGCAACCAGCTTGCTTCCACTGCCCGCAGAGCTTTTTGCAAAGGCGGCTGCCAGAGCTGGGGGCGGTGGCGAGTATTAACAGCAGACAGCAAGGAGCAGCAGGGCAGTGGCTGCTCCTTAAATGCTACAGGAACTCTGGCCTCTCTCGGCCATGCTCTCCCGTGAAGGGCAGAATGACATGCAGGCAGTCCCAGAAGGTCACTTCAGTGCCACGTAACAAGAGGCCAACTCCTGCCATCTGCTCAAGGTAAAAAGAAACCTCAGCAAGGGATTGCAACCAAAGAAACCAGCCTCACAAGAAGCGCTTGCACACAAAAATCAGCAATATTTTCAGAGAGGGGCAGGCAGGATGCCAGCTGAAAGCATACCAAGGCCGCACAGGATTTTTTTCCGATTAAATATTTTTCCACCAGAAAATAACTGAAACCCCAGCTTTTCATTTGAGAGTCCACGGAACAATTCTGATCAAAGTTCTTTAGATGAGATCAAGGCAAATGGCGAGAGAGCAGAACCTTAGAGCGGCCTCTTGCCCAGCAGCAGACAGTGCTGGGAAGGGAGAGCCAGGTTTGAGGCCAAGCTCTCCCCTGCAAGACTTTGACCGGTGACTTGAACCTTGAACCTCAGGTTCCCACAACCCAGAGGAAATTGCCTTAACTCTGACACAACCCCTGCCCCAGACCCAAAATCCCTCCCTGTCCTCTGGACAGCCCACCCACCTGGAGCTTTGCACTGTGCTCTCCAGTGCGGTTCGGGAAGGGCTGCACTGTGGTTTTTACACGGAATGAGGCTAAAATAGGAAAGGCTGGGTTTGGCCCAGCTGTAGCGGCAGGCACCGGTTTCCACCTTACAGCTAAAGCCTCCTATGCAGATCTTGGGTGAGGTTTTCAAATCTGACTCATGCTCGTGCGGTCTCTAACACAGAACAACCCACCCATCATGCTGCAAGAGAAGAAACCAGGACCCAGTGTTTCCCTGCACCCTGATGAGCAGATAAAATATGCACGAGTGAGCAACAGCCAGGTCTCAAGTGAGCAGAAACTCCTGAGCTGGCAGAGCAACAAGGGTCTACACAAAGTAAAGCACCATCCCTTCCCCCGAGGACTGGCAGCCTACGGAACCCCAAGCAGCTCTACTCCTTATATCGCACTGGGGAGTCAAGGCATGGGACAGAAGCCCAGAGAGCTGCTGAGACAGATTCCAGGTCACCAACAAGCCATCGTCACTGGAAGCAGGATCTCCTAGGACTGAGCACCTTGAAGAGGCAGACCACCAGCAACTCTCTCCAGACCACAGAGGTCAGCTCAGGAGCTACAGTAACTCTTTAGCCGATCCCAGTTCTGCCTGGTGTTTGCTCCATCTGGTCCCAGCCCGTTGCTGGGAAGTGTCTGCTTGAAATAGTTCCATTTCGGGAACTCCACAAGCAGCCGTGGAGATTCAGCACACTTCCTCTTAGCTTTAGGGGTGGAAAACTTTACTTTCTAATCAGTATTTCTCTGTAGAGAGAATAATTAAAAGCTTCAGCACGATAAGTGCGTTAGGGCCCATAAACAGAAACTCATCCACAGATTAAGAGCAGAAAGCTGGAGAATTACAGGTGTCTACAGGCACAGACTGGTTGCCATTTGGCTTTCCCTTTCTATGAGTAACGGCATGAAAATGAGTCAGGCTCTATGGCTGAGTCACAGCAAGTGAATATAAACTTCCTCTTCAGACCAGGAGAACCTGGGCAGGTGGAGGAAAAGCTCTGTCTATTCTTCTGCCCTAGAGAAACACAGCACAGTTCATCCGTGGAGTTGCTCCAGGGTCTGGGATCTGCAAGCTTGTCCCAAAGGACGACCCTGTGTTGGAAACATGATAAACATAGGACAACATCTGCCTTCTGTTTCCTGTGCTCTGTACAGATTATCTCGCTCTATAGATAACTCTGTCCTTCTCAAAGAGAAAGCTGGGGTTTGTGCTTTTTAAACGTCTGCTGAGACCAGCTACAACTTGAATCAGCTCATTCTAGATCTGCTCCCAGACCGCGTGCATCATCACATCTCAGCATCATCCGCTAGGCACTCAAGCAATGTGATTACACATCTGCCCGGGGTTGTTTGTTCCCTCATCCCTCCTTCTATGAGCACATGTCACTGAAGCCAGAAGCAGGATGGGCAAAGCGTTCTTTGCACGCACGCATGCTCTCTCCACACACAGAGCAGAGCTGACGCCCAGCTGAGCTCCCCCACCTCCTCTCCACTGATGTCATTATTTTCCATGTTGCTTGTTGCGACCAGAAGTGAGGAAGCCCCAGGAACGCAGCAGCCCGTGTAGGTGCTGTTTCTGCACCGAGCATCAGCAACTCCAGCAGCAGACTTTAAAGGGAAGCCTGGTGGGCAGTGGGCTGCAATAAAATAAAAGTCATCAGGCTGCGATTTGACATGAGCAGAGCTCCTTGTAAAGCACATGACTCCGGCTGCTATCCTGGCCCCCTCCCCCTGCCTCCAATTCCAAGACCATGAAATTACTTATTAGGCTTGGAACAAAACTCTTTCGGTGCACTTGCATGTGGCTTGAGGCAGAGACAGATGTTTCAGGCTCTGGAAGAAAATTGCTGAGAGAGAGAAATTAAATGCTTCCAAAGCTGCAATGCTGCCTCCTAACAGTGTGCCTTCCTGCTCCTGCTGCCGTCTGTGGTTTACCATGGGATCAGAGAAAAAGGGAGCCATGGCATCGCAGCTTAGCGAGCCTTTGCTTCCACTTTGCTTTTATTAAATGCTCAAACGCAAGATTTTTTTTGTTGCACTTGAAATTTGGCATTGAGTCCTACAGCATGACATAAGAGCAGCTCAGGGCTGTGCCTCTGGCAGTAGGATTCAGCACTTTAGGTTTATGGTGATAAAATCCTACATTTCAGCTGCACTTTTGTCCTGAAAAAGGCAGGGAAGAGATTGCCTTTAGGAGCCAGACAGTCCTCAGAGGCCCAGGAAGCAGAAGATCCTCCCTCTTTTTACACACGCAGGAAAGAGAGAATAAAAACATTGCCTGCAGGCATGTCAGCAAGGGGATTAGGATTCAGTGTCCGATTATTGTTTGGTTTATACGATGCAGCCGTTCCCACCTCCCCTAACCAAACACTTGCTCAGCTAACCATCGCATTCAAACCAGGGAGGGTCGTCACACCAGCTCCATCACACCATTTCTCTTCTCAAATACAAGAAAAACGATTTTCTGCCCTTTAGATCCCTCCCTGCTACACTTGCTTTCCTTCACACAGTAGATGTTTTAAGAGTGTACTGGTCTTATATTCCTGGTTTTGAAAGACCAGCCTCCACTCTTTCAGTAAGGTACACAGTTCAAAGCAGGGCCAGGATGACCACTGGGACCTGATCTTCACTCTGAGATGGAGGTTGTCACACCAGTAATCTCCCAGCTGCTGGTCAAACCTGGGACTCATGCATTAAGAGAGTTTGAACACAATGGACTCATACAGACCTCCTTCAACAAAGCAAATATCCCCCCCATACAGTATTTTTCTAAGATACAATTTGGGTACTTAGTGATACTTGTGATACTTAGCAGGTGTTTTTTGCTCCTCATGTATTCCTGCAGGATAGATGTCAGCCCAGTTCTCCACAGCTGAAAGGAGAATATACTGAGTGGGAAGATGCAGTGAACTCGTGTCAGCAAGCTCTATGTGAAGGTCAGGGATCAAGAGGAGTGACATAATCATCAGGAACAACCCTGGCGACAGTGCTAATTGAGTGTAAGCTTCACTTTCAAAGCTACATAGAAACTTAAGCCCATTTATCTTTTCAAGGGATTTAAAGGCCTATCGGCTTTGGGAAGTGAGAGTGACAGGAGAGGGAAGTTCAGAATCACCAGTTGAGACTTCCAGTTGCTGTTAACGTGGATTGAACTGGATGTGTCAACCCCGCAGCAGCATCCTGCCAGGCAAGACTCACTCACCCACCCTCTGACATTTCCTGGCTTCCTTGAGACTTTTCCTTAAAAACAAACAAACAAACAAGCCAACCCTTCAATTTCTCTAACATGTGATTTCCTCCCGATCCCATAATACTGGATTATTCCTAAGCCTAGACAGAGAACATAATTTTGTGATCCAGGCTGCTTCCTGAGCTAGGAGCAACAGCTCTGCTGAAATACCTCATTCTGCGTTGTCTGAAACACTGCACAGGATGAGCAGAGTCTGGGAAGAGAGGAAAAACGGAATTAGAGGCTCGTGAAATGGACACTGACAAAAACCTGAAGCATCGAGCTCCCTCAGATGCCGTCTGTGTTTAATCCAGTCATCAGACAGTCTCTGTTTAACTGAATATTTGACTTCAGAATTGGGCCTGAATTATTATTGGCAAAGCTTCCAAGCTCCACAGGTCCCTCTAACAAGCTGTTCCTCTGTGGAAGCCTTGCAAGGAGATGAATACAGCCTTTGAGGAAAGTGCTGGATCCCTTCTCAGGCTTCCAGAGTGGGTTTGTGGAGTCCCATTAGGTGTCCAGGGTTTCTGAAAGCTTCATATATTGACTGTTAGAAGCTACAGGGCTGATGTTTGTGTGCATTGCTGGGATGTTCCCCGAGGAGTTTTGGCTCTGCAGCATGTCACAGCAACAGAATTATCAAAGAAAGCACCAAAAATAACCTAGTCTACAGGACAACTAAATGCCTGGCCCAGACAAAAAACAAATAAGACGGTGCCACACATGAAGCCATGTAGCCAGACCTCTCATGTGGATTCCGTTCTAATGGGACGTACCTGGAAGCGCAGTTTGCAAGGCAGGACTCAGAGCTGGTACAGTTAGTCCCTTTCATACCCACAGCGGGGACATAAAGCAGCACAAACATACAATTCCTCGTGGCATCAACAGCAGCCGTGTACCTCAGTGCCCAAAGGATCTGGTGCAGGTGCTGCCATGCAGCGCCCATGGTTGCTATCAGCACATTATGCTGTTTGACACCCGGTCGTGTAAAAACAGTCCATCGGCATTGAAAGAGGAACGTAGTCATCCTCTCTCCCATGCCATATTCAATTTCCTGACTATGGCAGCATATGCCAGAAAAAGACAATCCTCCAGGGCTGGAGGCTGTCGCCCGAGCCAGGCTCCCCCACTGCGGGCAGCTCCGGGGAAGCAGAGGCTTGTCTTCCTGGACTAAAGGCCGCTGCAGGCAGGAGGAATCACCTTCCAGTTTTGCTTCCAAAGGGAGATTATAAATTAAAGTCCAATTTGCTAAACCTTTAGGTAAGCAACTGTTTCTGCATAAACACATACTGGGTTTGTGGGCTGTATTACATGGCTAGCTGCAAATCTGACTGACTTTAAAATCACAGTGTATACAACTAAACCAGAGAGCAAACAGAGCCACATTTTAAAATGGAATGGATTTAAGCAGCCTGACTCATGATTTTTGAAAGCTGGAGATTGAAAATAACGATTATCCTAAACTAACACATAAAAATTACGCATGCAAGGTAGGAACACAAGACACTATGCCAGAGAGCTTCACTTCTAAGTGAAAAAGAGCACATAGCTGGCTTAGCTAAAATTATTCTTCAAGTGAAATAAAGTCAAAGACTTTAACACCTTGCTGAAGATGGAGTCAATATCAGGATTATATTGCAAAAAGAGCTCAAATTACCACCTCTCCCTGTCATTCGTTATGCTACAACATTAGTGGAAAAATCCAAAAGCACTTTTAGGTCTGTTAGCTAATAAATGGATCCCTAGGCAAGTGTTCAGCATCGTAAATAAATCCTTGCTGCATTCTGTACTTGGTATCAGCAGAAAGTCTTCGTCCCTTCCACCCCTGGACACATACCTATTTAGTAAGGAGAGAAGGAACTGCCTACGTTGCTTTTTTTTTCTCCCCACTGGAAACGCCCAAGCCCACAAACAGACATGAACTTTCAGGGCATCTGCACTACTTCTCCTCCAAGGTTGGCATTAAGCAGCAGAAGAGCCGGAGGTGATCAGTCCTGTCTGATTCAAGCTCTGGAAGAGGTGCAGACAATGACATTAACAGCGCCAGGTTAAATCCGGACAGCTTCCCATCCAAGGATCTCTTACAGCATAACAAAAGACTAGCAAGAGCCAGAGGTCGTACCCAAGGCTGGGAGGTACCGTACGTCCGTATAAGCTGGGATTATTCTCGCTCTGCCCTATTCAGGCCTGTTTCCCCAGCCCCCAGGCACTAGGGTGCCCAGTGGGAAAGGGCTCAGCCCTTCTCAGTCATTCCTGCTGGCGCCAGTCCAATTTGGCTAAAGACACTTAAATATTCATCGAGAGAGAGCAAGACTGCGTCTCGCCGCGCCGGGTGCACAGACTGCCCTCCTGGGAGACGGGACACCTGCCTTCTCCACTCCCTGCTCCATCAAATCATTAATTATTTAAAATAACAGGAAAGAGCAAGAAAAACGCTCCATACCAGACATGCTCGCAGCCTGCTGTTTGCAGTACTCTCTGGAGTCTTGTGGAGACCAGGGTTTGCTTCTCCCCTCCGGCAGAAGCAAGGATCAAACCTAGCTTTCCCTCTTCCTTAGGGAGGATGCTCTACCCACTGGGCTATTGTACATAAGAAAGGCTTCCCCTTTATCCAGACAGACCTTATGTTTGCTTTTCCTACTGGAGAGGTTGTTTTTTTTTTTTAAATTCAATTTGAATAAAAGAAAAACAAAACACAAATCCAAAGCTCTGAGACCAGCAGCTAGCCATAAACCCCCACACTCAAGAGCTTAGGGTTTACCTCCTCGTTTCACAGCCGGACAGGCCAACAAGCCCTTCTTGTGGTCCCTGCAGCGGGCCAGCTGCTCCAGCACAGTGCTTGGTGACAGAGACCGTCGTTAGGGGGCTTCAATGGGATGGAAACCACCAGCTCAGCCCTGCTGCTGCCTGCCCTGAAGATAGCTCTGGTGTGGCTGTGCCCACGGAGGGATGTTTCTGAAGTAGCAGAGGGTCTCCGCGTCCCCTCACTGACACTGCCTGCCTCCCTGCATCTCCCACCAAACGCGCCCCACACCGTCTCACAGGAGCAGCTGTCCTGGTTTGAGCAACACAGGACTAATTTCTCTACTAATGCTTGGGAAAATTGCACTTTTAGAAGACTCTAGTGACTGAATTTGTGAAAATATTTACTTTATAGCCAGCTATGCTATGTGGCATTCAAGGTCTCAGTGTTTTCGAGCCTTGCCCGGTGCAAGGATGAAACAGAGCAAAACCTGGGCACTTGACCCAAGCTGCCCAACAGGATTATTCATACCATGAATGTCACATTCTATATAAATTAGAAAGTTTGCTGTGTAGTGCTCTCTCTCCCTTGATGGCAGCGGTCCAAAGAACTTATCACCCTGATGCCAGAGCCCTGAGCCCTTCCCTTCCTCCCAAAGCCGCAGTGCTCACACATCCGACATTTGCTGTCCCCTGCTGGGAGCGCACAGCTTCCTGCCCATAGAAGGGGCTCAGTATGATCTTTGTCTATTTTATATTGGTATTGGATCAATACTGGTTCTTTAGTATTATTAATGTTAATTATTTAGTCTTATCCTATTAAATCCTATTAAATATTTCAACCCTTGTGTTTCCTTGTTTGTCCCCAGTTCCCCTTCCTGGGTGGGGAGGGATCATCGGGTGATAGAACATTTGTCTAAATAACAATAAATTGTTGTGGGTTTCTCAAACCATAACAGCAGCACGGACCCGCACAAGGGTCCCCGGGACAGGGGTGTCCCCCAAAACTGTCCTGAGCCCAGGGAACAGCCCCATCTGCACCCTGGAGTACATTGCTCGTGCTGTTTATCGTGGCAGGTGAACAGCACGGGCACCCTCATGTGGTCGCCGGCATGAGCGTGTGCTCGCCGCCAGAACCCGCAGTACTGCGAGGATGGAGGGCATGGGGAGAGTCCTCCAGGGAGTCCTGCTGAAGGCTCAGAGGGGCCCATGACAAGGACCAAGTCTGTAGGCCAGCATGGTGCAGGGAGGGAATACAAATCCGATGTCACCTCTCCTATCCAGAGGCCAGCAGCAGAGAAACCCCCCTTCTGCAGTCTGCTCGCCTTTGCTGTCCTGGCCACTGGAAAGCCATACACAGGAGAAACCAAAGTCCTACCATGATTTAAGCTCCTGTCTCCCAGTCCTGCATATCCTGGGTTGGCAGAACGGGTTAGTCCTTTCTCCTCACACCACCCTCCCATCCATCTGAAGACCAAAAACCAGCATTTACTCAATCGACCCAAGGCCGTCACTCAACGTGTCATCCCATATCCGTGGCAAGACTTGAGTGCATGCAAGCGAACACAGGAAAGGCCAGAAAATGCACGCAGTGGGGAACACCAGCGTGCCACACTTGCCCTGATAAATTAGATACGGGGAGAAAGCTGTGGGGCCAGACCCACACCAGAGACCTCGCAGCGGCTGCACTGAAATGGCTGTGGCAGAAAGGGGGGTCCCCGTGTGCCTCCAGGAAAGATTTGCCGCCAGGAGAACTACTGCCTTGTCCTTCGTGAAAAGGCAGCGGCACCTCTCCAGCCTGGAGACGGACAACATGGACAGGACCAAGCACCCAGTTTTGTGATTTCTTTTTTGGTCTGTTTTGGACCTTTTTTTTTTCTTTTCTGCCTACCTCAGACCTCCCCGAAACAGATCTGATTCTCCCCCCAACCTCAGTTCAGCCACTGCTTGGTGCACCCTCCTCCTACTATCAAAATGGAAAATAAAAGACAAAACCAGATCCAGGTGCTGGAACAGGAGAATTAACTCCAACTCTGAGTGAAGAGTGCTTTTAACCCCCTCCTGCATCCGCTGCCATGTCCCGGCCCTGTGGTAGGTGGGAGCACCTCATCCCCTGGAAATGCCAACCCCTGAACCCTGCTTTCAGGGGAAAAAAACCCACAACCCACCTCGCATTTCCCACAGAACAGAAATCTTTCTCCTCCCAAATCGGTTTGGAAACAGCATTAAACCACCCACAGCTTCCAGGCAGCAGCACCAAGCCGAGCCACACTGAGGTGACAGGTGGCCGCAGCCGAGGTACGGCCCTGCTGCCCCCTGACCGAAATGGCAGTATCTGGATTTTCCCCCTCAAGTCACCCCCAAACGGCCCGAAAACACCCTGTTTGTCCGAAAGAGGATTTATTTCCATTTTATTTTCCTTTAAATAACAGCTACAGAGGCGCTCTGCGGCGGCGGGGCGGTGGCAATCAGTCAGCCCGCCCTGAGGCGGCGGCGGGGCAGCGGCAGCCAGCCAGCCCGCCCTGAGGCGGTGGCGGGGCCGGCGGGCCGCGGCATGGGGGACGACCTGGCGTCCGAGGGGGACACCCGTGAGTAGGGGCGAGGCGGGGGCTGCCCTGCCGGGGCCGGGGTCGGGGCCGCCGCGCCGTGAGGGGGTTCGTCACGGAGAGGGCTCCGTGAGGGAGAGGGCTCCGTGAGGGAGAGGGCGAGCGCGGCCCCCGCCTCCCCCGGGCCCTGGGAGGGGGCGCAGGTTGGGCCGAGGTGCTTTAAAGAATAACGAGACTTAGAAGAATCCATTCGGACACAAAGCAGGTGTGTAACCTACGCGGGAATCGACGCTGCTTTTGCCCCAAAGCATCCCGTACCCCTAAGGATGCTGCAAATAACGCCGGTACCCCCGACCTCGGCGTTGTGGCCGCCTTTATCGGCCAGCCCCCGGCCGTACTGGGTTGTCTTTGTGTCCTGCAGCCTCGGGTAGAGCCCAGCTAACAGCTTTAGTGCATTTCTTTGCATGCCTTTCTTCTCCTTTGCTGCCTTTTTAAATCTCTTGCATAATAAACTGACAGTGTGACGGTGCATTGCACTGAGGGTAAATCGCTTAAATTGTTTTCCGCGCTGGTTGGGGTAACTGAATTCGTATTCAGTACCATACGGTATGAAACACCCTGGAGCCTGAGCTCAAAAGAGAAGGAAAAACTGCTAAATATAGACTGAAATGCTGCTGTTGGATGGGTCCATGCCATGATGTGAAGTGCATTTACATTCACCGGGCTGGCTTTGCTGGTGTGGACACTAGGTAGGAAACTTTGACCATCAGATGGTTTCCCATATGTTGCTGAGAATAAATAAACTGCGGCTTCTACAGCCTTAGCAATGCAAGGTTTGTTACTGCATCTTCACAGGTAGAGGAAAGAATAAACAAGTCAAGGGGCGATTTGTCATCGCTTGACAATGATGCTTTGTGCGATCATAAAACTTAAGAACACATTTCTGTCACCTGGAAAGCAGGGGCAGCAACATTTGCTTAACTGAAGTACAGGGTTTACTCCACTGAATGGAGATAAGCATTTGAAAGGGGGTAGTATGTGTGTAGCCATTGGTGTGAATAATTAACATAAACTCCACAAGTTTTTCACACGTTCTCCTGACATTTCCTCTCACTTGAAGGGTCCACGCAGTGTGGAAACGCAGTTGGTTAATACACCTCACCAGATGAGAACAGCATCTCAATATACAGCACAGAAAATCCTGTTCCTGCAGAAATCAGTGTAGAAATCCTGCTGCCTTCAGGGAAGCAGTAGGTCCAACGCTCTTGAATGACCCTCTCTGGTATTAAGATTTGTGTTGTTTGTGTTTTTCTTGAGCTAAAAGGTTTTTTTGTTTGAAGGTAAGAGGAACAGAAATTGGAAGATGAGGTTATACCTCTGCTACCCTAAGAGTCCACAGCAGGGGTGCCTTCCTTCTGTGCCCTGCAGAAAGAAGTGGCGCGGTGCCATGTAGGCAGCAGGCCTCTTATCTCCTCCGTGTGGTGGAATGGGAAGAGTAGTATGGTTTGATGCCTCTTGTATGGCATGTGGTTAGTGTGTTGATACAAAATGAAATCGCATTGAGTCCCTGCTACCCTCAAACTGCAGCCTGAGATCTGCAGAAATGTAGAAGAGAGCAGAGCGTGAGACAGCTCTCCAGCGGGCTGTGACAGGCTGAGGGTCTGCCTCAAGTACCTCTCAAAAGAATTTCCCAAAAGCACTAGGGCAGAAACTAAGTCCAAGAAAAACTGACACCAGCTTTGCCAAAAACCTTGAGAGCCTCCCTGTGGGGCTGCGGCAGGCCCAGAGTCACAGCCGTGCTCTCGTTTCTTGGCAGGAAGGTTTGTTCGATCAAGGAGAAGATTGCTGGGGCAAGGCCCAGCATGGAGAGTTAACACCCTTAAATTGTGCCTAACTGTGCAGGACAAATACTGCCGGTTGTGGTAAATTGTGCTCAGAACTGCCACGGTCTATTAAGAGATGCAACACTAATCACAGGCCAGGCTGGCAGTTTTGTGCTGCTTGGCTGATTCAGGTTGCCCGGCACAGGACGACCATGTGTAAAGGCCTCCTTGTAGAGCAGTGGGGTGTAAGTTGAAGGATAGAGGAAAGGGTCTGTGTCATCTGCCTGAGCCCTCATACCGGCTCTAGGCCTGCAAGAATGCCCAGAGGACATGGACATAATGGATCAAAAGGTTTTACAGCTGGAGCAAGCCCATGCGGAGGAAGACACCAAATTAGAATAGAAGCTGGTAGGACTGGAAGAGCACTGATGCAACACAGGGGTACTCAGGGAAGGGGAGATAGTGCTAGGGGACGAATCCAGCAAACGCCAACATCTGTAGGGCTGGGATTCTCGCTGGAAGAATCTTTCTGCAGCCATCCTTCCTTGAAGCCACTGGGGTCGGTGAGATGAAGGGGTTTGTTGGGGCATGCTGCTCCATGCTCCATGACAGCACTGTTTTAATGCCCGCTCTTCTGTCCCTGCTGCAGTGCTTCATTCAGAGAAGGAGTTCCATGATGCGGCGAAGCGTAATGACACGGCCAGGATGGAGGAGCTCATCAGGAGAGGGGTTGACATCAAAGCCAAAAACAATGTAAGTCCTGGGTTTTTCCACCTCTAAGATGCAGGAAGTGCTGAGGGTGTGTTTCAGAATTGCAGCTGCTTAACACTGCTGTTCTTATTAGCTGCTCAATTGGTCAATGCTATAAAATACACCACCCAAGTGCTAAATAGGGCCTGTGGCAACTGAGCAGTTTCACAACACGCTGAAACCCACAGCACTGTCATCCTGGCCAGACTGCAAAGTTGCAAGTGCTGAGGGAGGGGGATAATTTATGGTTCCCCTTGGAACCCATGTTCCAGATACACATGGCTGCAATGGAAGGCTTTGATTTTCCTATCTGTGTATGCCAGGGCTGTGGGACTAACTCAGTTCCTGGTGGAGGTCTCCCCTTGTTGACCAGTAGGTTCCTTGGGATTCAATCTGTCTATTCATGATCAGCATGTTTCTCATTCCTGTGCTGTCATTTTATCATAGAATCATAGAATTGTCAGGGTTGGAAGGGACCTTAAAGATCACCTAGTTCCAACCCCCCTGCCATGGGCAGGGACACCTCCCACTAGATCAGGTTGCCCAGAGCCCCATCCAGACTGGCCTTAAAAACTTCCAGGGATGGGGCTTCCACCACCTCTCTGGGCAACCTGTTCCAGTGTCTCCCCACCCTCATGGTGGAGAACTTCCTAACGTCCAATCTGAATTGAACCATCTCTAGTTTTAATCCATTCTCTCTAGTCCTACCATTACCCAACATCCTAAAAAGTCCCTCACCAGCTTTCTTGTAGGCCCCCTTAAGATACTGGTAGGCCACAATAAGGTCTCCTTGGAGCCTTCTTTTCTCCAGACTGAACAACCCCAACTCCCTCAGTCTGTCTTCATAGGAGAGGTACTCCAGCCCTCTGATCATCCTCATGGCCCTTCTCTGGACACGTTCCAGCACATCCATATCTTTCTTGTAGTAGGGGCTCCAGAACTGGACGCAGTACACCAGGTGGGGCCTCACGAGAGTGGAGTAGAGGGGGAGAATCACCTCCCTCGATCTGCTGGCCACACTTCTCTTGATGCAGTCCAGGATACGATTGGCTTTCTGGGCTGCAAGTGTGCACTGACGGCTCATGTTGAGCCTCTCGTCCACCAGCACCCCCAAGTCCTTTTCTTCAGGGCTGCTCTCAAGCCAGTCACTGCCCAGCCTATATCGGTGCTTGGGATTGCCCCGACCCAGATGGAGGACCCTGCACTTGGTCTTGTTGAACTTCATGAGGTTGGCATGGGCCCACCTCTCCAGCCTGTCAAGGTCCCTCTGGATGACATCCCTTCCCTCCAGCCTGTCAGCTGCCCCACACAGCTTGGTGTGGTCAGCAAACTTGCTGAGGGTGCACTCAATGCCACTGTCCACGTCGCTGACGAAGACGTTAAACAAGACCGGTCCCAGTACTGATCCTTGAGGGACTCCACTTGTCACTGACCTCCACTTGAACATGGACCCACTGACAGCCACTCTTTGGGTGCGGCCATCAAGCCAGTTCTTTATCCACTGAATTGTCCATGCATCAAACCCATATTTTATCAGCTTGGAGACCAGGATGTCATGCAGGACAGTGTCAAAGGCTTTGCTTAGGTCCAGGTAAATGACGTCAGTTGCTCTTCCCTTGTCTATTGATGTTTTGACCTTCTCATAGAAGGCCACCAGGTTTGTCAGGCACGATTTGCCCTTGGTGAAGCCGTGTTGATTGTACCCAGTCACGTCTTCATTATTCTTCTGCCTCAGCAGTGCCTCCAGGAAGATCTGCTCCATAATCTTACCAGGCACGGAGGTGAGACTGACTGGCCTATAGTTCCCTGGTTCATCCTTCTTTCCCTTTTTTGAAAATGGGGATTATGTTTCCCCTTTTCCAGTCAGTGGGGACTTCGCCAAACTGCCATGACTTTTGGAATATAATAGAGCAGCTTAGCAACCTCATGCACCAGTTCCCTCAGTACCCGTGGGTGTATCCCATTGGGTCCCATGGACTTGTACACTTTCAGGTTCATCAGATGGTCATGAGCCTGATCTTCACTTACAACGGGCAGTTCTTTCCAACCCCTGCCATTGTCTTCTGTAA
This sequence comes from Larus michahellis, assembly GCF_964199755.1. Classification (NCBI taxonomy): domain Eukaryota; kingdom Metazoa; phylum Chordata; class Aves; order Charadriiformes; family Laridae; genus Larus; species Larus michahellis. The sequence goes on along the minus strand of NC_133904.1, from coordinate 3,699,790 downwards.
CTCCAGGAGTGTGGCTGGAGCCCTTGCCAGTGAAGACTGAGGAAAAGAAGTCGTTGAGAACCTCGGCCTTCTCCATATCACTTGTCACCAGTTCTCCTGTTTCCTTTCTGAGGGGGCCCACACCTTTCCTAGTCTTCTTCTTACCATTAATATACCTATAGAAATTTTTGCTGTTTCCCTTGATCTCCCTGGCTAGATTTAATTCTAACTGAGCTTTAGCTTTTCTAACCATGTCTCTTGCTGCTCGGACAGCTTCCTTATATGCCCCCCGTTCTAGCTGTCCTTTCTTCCACTCCTTGTAAAGATTCTTTTTGTGTGACAGTGTGTCCAGGAGCTCCTTGTTCATCCAGGCAGGTCTCCTAGCATTCTTTCCTGCCTTCCTCTTTGTTGGTATACTTTGCTCCTGAACATGGAGAAGGTGATCCTTGAATACTGACCAGCTGTCCTGGGCCCCCCTTCCCTCTAGGGCTTTGTCCCATGGCACTTTGGCCAGTGGATCCCTGAAGTGATCAAAGTCTGCATGCCTGAAGTCCAGGGTCATAAGCTTGGAATACATCCTCCTAGTTGCCCCGAGGATCTTAAATTCTATTGCTTCGTGGTCACTGCAGCCAAGGTTATCCCTGAGCCTCATGTTGGTCACCAGCCCTTCCCTGTTGGTGAGAACGAGGTCTAGCATAGCACCTTTTCTTGTTGGTTCCTCTACCATATGGAGGAGGAAATTGTCATCAATGCATTCTAGGAACATCCTGGATTGGTGGTGCCTTGCTGTGTTGTCCCTCCACCAGATGTCAGGGTGGTTGAAATCCCCCATGAGGACCAGGGCCTGTGAACAGGAAGCCACTTCTATCTGCCTATGGAGGGCCTCATCTGCTTGGCTCTTCTGGTCAGGTGACCTGTAGCAGACGCCTACTGTAACATCACCTTCCCCTGTCTTCCCTTTAATCTTAACCCATACACTCTCAACTGACTCATCGTCCTTCCCCATATGGAGCTCCATCGATTCTAGCTGGTCACTGATGTAGAGGGCAACACCTCCTCCCCTCCTACCCTGCCTGTCCTTCCTAAAGAGCATGTATCCGTCTATCCCTACATTCCAGTCGTGGGAATCATCCCACCAAGTTTCAGTAATAGCCACTATGTCATGGCGTTCCAGCAGCACAGTGGCCCTTAATTCATCCTGTTTATTGCCCAAGCTGTGTGCATTCGCGTAGAGGCACTTCAGCTTGGCTGGCCGTGTCACCCTCTTGTGCGAATCCCCCTTGATTCCCTTGGGGTGTCCCGGTGCATCGTCCCCGGCTTGCCTCAGGGCAGCAAGTTGAGAGCCCTTACCAGGACTCCACCCCTCTGCCCCTGGTATGCTGCCCCACTGTTTGTCACAGGCAAGAATGAAATTATTGACCCCTTCCCCCTTCAAACCTAGTTTAAAGCCCTATCAATGAGCCCTGCCAACTCCTTCCCCACAATCCTTTTCGCACTCTGGGACAAGCGCATCCCATTAGCTGCTCGCAGCTCTGGTGCCACATATACCAAGCCGTGATCGTAAAATCCAAAGCCCTGTCGACAACATCAGTCCTGGAAGCCATGAATTGACCTGTTGACTCCTCCTGTATATTTTCTCATCCATTGCTAATGTCAGAGGGATGGAGGAGAACACAATTTGAGCTCCTGATTCCTTTACCAGTTGCCCTAAGGTCCTGAAATCCCTTTTAATTGATTGTGAGCTACATCATCACTTCCCACCTGAAAGACCAGAAGCAGGTAATAATCTGAAGGACTCACAAGGGTGGGAAGTTTACCTATGATGTCCTTTACCTGGGCACCAGGGAGACAGCAGACCTCTCTATGAAGCGGGTTTGGTCTGCATATCGGGCCCTCCGCTCAGCAGGGAGTCACCCACAACAATGACCCTTCGATTTTTCTTTTCAGGGTCAGTTTTGATTTTAGTCCATAACTGCAGTTTCTTAATAGAAGGTAACTAGAACCTGTCTACCTGACGAGAGAGTGTAGATACAGAGGATTATGTCCAAAGAAAACCTTGCACAGTGTGAGAAATTCCGGCTCCATTCTCCTCTGGCAAAGGAGATTTTGGCCTTCAGGAAGGCTGGTGGATATGCATGCCCTCTGCATACATCAGCCTTCCCTCTTTCCTTCCTTCCCTTCCAGACAGACCGGACTGCCCTGCACTGGGCTGCAGGAGCAGGGAACGTGGATGCTGTGCGACTGCTCCTGGATCACGATGTCCCGGTGGATGACGAAGACAGTGTACGAAGGCAAATCTCCCTTCTGTGTCCTGCAAATGTGTTTTGTGTTGGGGGAGCGCTGGGTACTGAGTGCTGGGGCAGCAGTGACAGACGTCACCTGAGTCCTGGGTGGGTGGCACAAGGTTTTGCAGGCTGTGGCCTCCCTGCTGAGGCAGGTGCAGTGCCTTTCTGGAGCAAGCCTTGTTTTCAGATGTGTCTGTGCTCTGTCTTTTCACCTTTTCCTTGCATTCACAGTGACTGAGGAGGCGGCTGGTAAAATCTATGAGGTTCTCTGTGTAGCATGGGGATGCTCGGCTGCTTCTGGTCATGTTGTTGGGGCTTGTGGGAAGACAGCGACAGCCAGCAAGTTCTGTCTTCCCCCATAACAACCAGGCTAATACGCACCATTGACTAGGAAGTGGCAGTCAAGAGGCAGGTCTCTGCTCAGCTGCTGCGACCATCTGTGGCAGGAATAATAGTAATTGAAGAAAGTGGGCCTAAAAAAAAAACCAGAGAGAAACAAAAGTATTTGGAAAACTTAATGAAGCTAGGGGGACAGCTTCCCTCTTGGATGGGGATGGCGGTAGCTGCAGTTTAGCTGTAAGTATCTCTCTTCTCTTCTGCCCAGTTTGGAATGAATGCGCTTCTGCTGTCTGCCTGGTTTGGTCACCTCCGTGTCCTGCAGATCCTCGTCAATGCTGGGGCCAAGATTAACTGTGTCAATAGGGTGAGAGAGTCTCCCCATGTGGGTCCATCACACAGTTCCAGACAGTCATGGGGGGGAGAGAGAGCGAGCTGTGAGCCAGGGTGATCCCGTGTGACAGCATCTACTCTGGGGACGGCCATCTGCATTTCTGCTTTATTCCTAAACCAGGTGTAATAATTGTAGCTATAGAGATCTACACGGCTTTCTCAGCTCACGTTTGTGCATTGCTGAGGTGGAAGGTGTTACAGAAATGGGAAATGGGTTTACTGTGAATTTTAAAATAGACCTTGGTTGGGAAAAGGAGCATTAATACTTCAGAGTCATAACTTGCTGTCTGCAGCACAAACTGTTTTAGCTCTAGAGGTGCAGGGAGGCATCGAATGGGTCTTTGCTAACCGGAGCGGGTTGTTAAAAGACTGTCCCATTATCTTGGACTTGTTAAACAAACGGTCCTTTATCTCCTCTCCAGAATGGCAGGAACCTGCTCCACTGTGCGGCTCAGAGGGGACACATCCAGGTGATGGAGTTCATCATGGAGGACCTGGAGGACGTGTATGTGGATGAGACAGACAAGGTAGAAAGGCTCTTCACTGCTTTGTTTCTTTGTCTGCTGAGCTTAGCAGGAATGTTGCCCTTGCTTTTGGGAAGAGACCCAGAGTCAGATGCTACTCCCGTAGTACCGAGGGTATCCCACACAGGCTCTGGCCCTCCTGTGGAGCGGGGCTTAGGGATGATGGGGATTCTGGCTCTGGTCAGGCGTCAGCAGCTAAGGCTTCCCAGTGTAGCCTTTTAGCAGAATAAATTCAGGAATTTCAGTGTCCTTCTCTTGTGCAGCTGAAATTTCGGGTTGTATTGTAGGCAAGCAATAACCAAGGGTAGCCCTCTCCCAGCATGTTCCAGCCTTAGCTGATCTGTTCCTGAAGACAGCGTAGGAGGAACACAGGCGAACACACTCTTTTCTGCTCCGTGGCCTTCATGGTTCCCAGAGTGATCCCCGCTCCGATGCTTGGGAGTTAAATGAGGCCACAAGAGATCTGCCTTTTCCCCTTTCCCCCTGAAAGGGGTTCTGACTCCCTTGAACTGGGGTCTCAGATAATAATTACATTTTTTTATCCTTAGTTGCTTTTAGTAAACTATCATCCTCTATTTATATGAAATAAACACTGAAATGATCTGTTCTTCAGTGTTTGGCGACACCAAAGTGCGTGGAGTTGTTAGCCCCAGTGGGTAGTTCAGTTCACCTTGTTTTGTTAGGGTCATCCCAAATGTAAAGCAGAATAACAGTTAGCAACAGAATAAAAGATAACTATTTTTGAAGTGCAGCACTTTCCGCCACCCTGTGGACACTAAGCTTGCTGTGCAACTGGGTTATCGCACAAGGCATTGTTATATTGCTTGCAGCAGATGATGTAATCTTGTGCTTTCTGAGCCTTTCTTGGGCTGTTTTTCTTTCTGTTTCCTTTCAAAGATGGACAGGACAGCGTTTCACCTGGCTGCAGAGTATGGGCGGCTGGAGGTGGTGGAGTTCCTAATTGGACTGGGTTGTTCTCACAGCGCCAAAGACAAGGTATGGGCATAAAACCACACGCAAGGGAGGTAAAATCCAAGGAGGATGTGAAAGTCAGGGAACAGGTTACCAAATGAGGCTCGTGCAGGCAAGCTGTCAGCAGTTGTAATTATGGTTGGGGTATGTCAGGGCTTTTCTTCCCTATCCACTTGCAAGCCATTTGCGCCTCAGTCCATGTTGGATTTCTCTCCAGGACTTTTCAGACAGGATACGCAGTGAGCCTGGTGGACCGTGCTCCAGTTTAAGATAGCTGGGTTTCTTCCCTCCCTGCTGCACCTATTAGAAGACACTTTCAGACTCTTGCTACTTGTTAACAACCTCCTGTTCAGTCACCCTGGATATATTCTGTGCAAGGTTGCGGTGTATGAACGCTCAGTCCTGTGATACATATATGTATGAAGTGATATTTACTTTCAGGAAGAAAATACAGCATTGCATTTAGCTGCTAAAAATGGCAATCTTTCTGTGCTGCAGAAGATTATAGATGTTGGAGTGGACCTTGATGAAAAGAACTCAGTAAGTACATTTAAATCAAATGAAAACCACATCAGTTTCACCCTTTCTCTCCCCAGAAATACTCTTCTGCCACAGTCATCAGGCTGAATAGTCAGTATTGACAGGAGAGGTTGAGAAAATAGCTGATTTTATCTGATGCATACGTGTGTAAATGCAGGTCACGCTTGCAGAGTATCAGTGAAAGGCAACATCCTTCTTAGACCAATATGCAATTCTAAAGTGTTGCCTTTTCTTCCTGCTGTATCTGCTGACCTACCTTATCACTCCATTTAATCTTCCTTTTTCTCCCTGACCCTTGTACATTCAAGTGCCTAAATGGTTATTGAGTGTGTTTTAAACTAAACTTCACTATGCTTTATAGTATTGATTTAGTCACTGAACATATGGACCTTCTGTTTGACATCTCTCTTGGACAGACCTACTTTGGAAAATTATGTGTCTGGAACGTAGTTAACGATTTAGATAGCAAATATTGGCTTAGTAGCGCTGTTACTTATTCCGGGGCACACTCCCGATTAAGTTTATCAGCAGTTTTTTAGTCTTATTTGGTTACTGTCTTTGAAAAGTGTATTTGATTGTGATTAAGATCTGAAAGAAAAAGGAAGCCACCTTCTGTGGTAATTCTGGTAGTGTTTGTCTTCCCCCAGATGAGCTGCCCTTTGTTCGAAGAGCAATAATAAAACAAGATTAAATCACTTAGGAATTCTGCTTGTTTCTTCTAAAGAAATGAGCTGCAGCCCTCAGAAGGGAGAACCAGTGGTCAGGGGCTGCTCTGTCTTGGCCTTGTCTACAGAAATTCTGCTTGTCCCCTTTTTTGCCTTGTCCAGGAAGGACTTACAGCTCTGCACCTGGCTGCTGAGGGAGGTCACAGTGACTGTGTGAAGCTGCTCTTGGAAGCAGGTGCCGATGTCAATGCCCAAACCCAGGTGAGCTCTGTGGAGGTGATTCCATTTCCAAACACTACATTATGGATTTTTGCCCAGACCTGTGGCCTCCCAGGGAGGGCACCCATTGTCAGGTGAGGCCGTGAGATGCCCAGCACTTCAGAAATAGCGCAGGGAGTCCAGAGGAAAGTACACACAGCTTTGTACAAAGAGGCAGGTGAAGCTCCTTGGAGCCGCTTTGGCTGCGGAGACAATCTTTATGGATTTTTCATTATGGGGACATGGGGAGATCGCAGGAGGAAGCAGGGAGATCTCTGTGGATAGTCTGTAACAACTGCAGCCTCTGAGAAGAAGCCCTGACTAATACCCATCTCTTCTGACATGCCTCTCAGAAGAAGATGAACTGCCTTCACTACGCAGCACTGCACGGCTACGAGGAGATCGCCAGGATCCTCATGGGCGCAGGAATCCACACAGACGTTGTTAATCATGTAAGTCCCGCTCGATGCTTTCATTGCTTACAAAAAGGCAAAGCCAGTTTGTGGAGCTGTTCAAGAGCACAAAGCAACTCTGTAAAGACCAGTGCTGCTGTGGGGTCTGGGCTTATGGGGCAGTATCCCCAGTCTGCCCACAGTCCAGGCTCGCAGCCCTCTTAGAATAACACATGCAGGGCACAGCATGGTCCTTTTGGTGCCATGATCTATGCTCTTCCTAATTGTAGGGTCTTCTTTCCACAGCAAAATGCATCAGCAATGCACATTGCGGTACTACAGAACTTCCCAGCTATGGTCAAGCTCTTCATCGATGCAGAGTGTGACCTTGACATTCCAGATAATGTAAGACTGCAGCTCCTGTTCTTTGTCTTTGAAATGTGAACTGGTTTCATGGGGGATTTGATCACCTTGGGGACAGGGTTAAAGAGGAATGCTTTAAAATGGGGAAAACCTGGAAGCACAACTTAGGAAACGTGAAACCCGTGAAACGATTCTGAGTGTTGCAGTGAGGTAATCGCTTGGTGGCATTCAACATGTGGGTTGTGCCATGTCCTTGGGACCTGTGCACAGCAACATTGCATAGCCAGGCTCTCTCCTCCCTGCTGGAAGCAGGTGGGAGAAATTTCAGGCCAAAAGATATTCTGCAAAATGTTTGAGGGGCCGAAATGGAAGGCAAGCCTGGAAGTAGCTGGTTGTGTCACCAAATTGCTTTATGTAGCTTGTTTATAATGTTTTGATGAATGTTCATTCTTTTAGTGATGTTCTCTCCTGATGACACCATAAAATTGCCACATTTTGTGTTTGATTTTAGTTGTTTCCATTGAACAGTCCCAAGGTACATACAGTTTACAGTGCATACGCATTAACCCAGCCCTGTCTCCCAGGAACAAAGAATTGGCACAGGTCCTTTCCTCCCTTGGCCAAACTATCTGCCTACAGAAATTGTTTAAATAACAGGAAATAATATAGTCCTATAAGCGACCCTAGGGAGCTCTATGGAACTGAAGAGGTTCCTTCTTTAGGCTGAAATGTCGTCAGGGAGGCTTCCTAGTGCTGGTGCTGGGACAGGGACAGACCGGTTCTGCTCAGCCTGAGGAACCCAGTCCAGTTTGAGGTAGGAGGGTGTTTGGCCCTCAGTTTAAAAAGGGATAGAGGGGAAAGGGTTCCTCTTGATATTGTTCTGTCCTATCCTTCCAGCCTCACACTTGTCCCTCTCTGAAATTCAGTCCTTTCACCCTCCTTCTGCAGAGGCAGCAGACCTCGCTCCACATCGCTGCAGAGCACGGCAGGCAGGACATTGCCGAGATGATTCTCATTGCAGGAGTTAATCTGAAGCTAACAGACAAGGTAAACGTCTCCATGGGTGAATAGATTCTATGGGGTATGGAGGGAAAATATGGATGGTCTTTGCCACTGTTTTTCATAATTTTCAAGCGAGGCTAGTAATAATATTAAAATCTGGATATCTCTAGGGATAAGGCCATGAAGCACTGCTGAGTAGGTTATTTTGGTGTGTTTTCCAGGAAAGAAGAGACTGATCCTTAGGAACGTAGAAGACAGTTCACACAAGGAACAAACTTTTTCTTCTCAAAGTTGTTCTAGTTCCTTCTACTTGTGCTATCATGCACATTAATAACAAAGATCTTCTTGAATAGTGATAAATAATATACCTCAGTAATTACAGCACACGTTTTAGTAGGTTAAAAGTATCTCTTGGTATAGATCTGGCACTGGCAGTCAGGGCTTTTGCCCTCTAATTAGATCAACAGAAGGAATTCTAGAGGAATCAAGCAAGTTGTGTGCAGCCTGAAAGCGTGGTGTGTGCCCAGCAAACGCTGAAGGGGGCTTGGGCAGAGATTATTATAGTGTCTGCCATTCGTAGGGGGTTAAAGCTCATACAGACTCAAAGCCACCTGCCTGAAATGGCCTTCAGCTGCAGTGAATGTTTGCCACCTTCCAGCAGTCTGTGGAACCGCAGTGAGACTCCGTGCAGGGAACACAATTCACCCTTTTCTGTGTGAAATTGGGTTTCTGCTACCAGTTGAGGGTAGATTCGTTCTCACTGGCATGCCCAATGGCTGGGCTGGCTCGCTTTCCTTCATGCAACTTTAAAATCTTGTTCCTTTCTGCTATATGCTTTTAGATATAAATATAAATCCCCCCGCCCATTCCAAAATCATGTAAGGAGCGTAGTTACATTTTCATAGTCCCATCAGCCTGTGCTTCTCCTAGGAGACTGTTCCTAATCACGCGGATGTGGAGCCTGTAAAATTAATGAGGTTGTATAAATCACTTCAGTTTCACGTGTCAGCAAATCTGCTGTGCAAAAGGCTATAAAATGCCTTGGACTGTAGCGCTGAGCTGGTCCTTTGACGGCTGCACCCGTGTTGCTGGGAGCCTGAAAGCACCCTGCCATCCACTGTGGGTTATGGGATGCTTTCCCAGCCGCTCCTGCCAAGCGGGCAGATCCCCCGCGGCACCAGAGGAGATGCTGCAGAGCCTAGAAAATAACTCCCTGTGCCCTGCACGCAGTAGCTCGAAGCTGGCTCACATCTGAGGTGCTTGCAGGTGGAGAATAGGAGCCCTTCATCCTGGCTGGGTGCATTGCTCAGTGGGCCATGCTGCCTGCGACTACAGACCACCGGGTGGGCATGGAGATTGTACCTCCCAAGTGTGCAAGGTCTTTTCCAGCTCATTTTTCCCCCTTCTAATTTCAGCAAGGGAAAACATCGCTGGATGTTGCCGCCCGAGGCAATCACATCAACTTGGCGGACATGATTATCAAAGCCGATCGGTTTTACAAATGGGAGAAGGTGAGTAGCTTACACCACCATCCCCTGAGTTTCCTGGGGCAGATGTAGCTTGATCCCCTCCATTGAGACTCCACATTACCAACCATCACAAGGGAAAGAAATGCAGGACATCCTGTGACAGCCTGACCTCCGCTTTCATCACCTTAAGAAAAACAAAAGTCCTTACCGTGCCAACAACATCTGCTTAAGGCTTTCCTTATTTAAAAAAGCCTCTGTTGTTAAAAACTCCAGGCTTTGCTGAAGGGAACAAGGGTTTTCAAAGATTCTTTGGCAGCTGTCCCCAAAGTCGTGTAGAAGGGAGCAGGATAGCGTTGGTTCCTTTTCCCAGAAGGAGAAACTGAAGCACTGAGCAGGAAAATGCTTGGTCCGAGGTCACCAAGTGGGAGGTGGGGAGTTTTTCAGCAGTGGGAGGGAGACAGCCCTTGTGAGCGGGGCGATCAATTCTTATTGGAGTTGTACAACCGACTTCCCTCTCAAACTTCCCCGCGGCTGGGGTTGCTCCTCCTGTGTGTCCCAGTATGGCTCAGCCGTGTCTCTCCTCCCATGGCCCCGTGTGCAAGGCGCAGCCGCACAGCCCCAGTCCCCCACGGAAACCCTGCCTACCCCAAACCTGTGCCTGAGCCAATTTGAGCAGAGAGTGTGCTGAAAACACAGCCAAACACCACATCCCTTGTGTCTTCGTAAGACTTTGGGCATCCTCCCATACCAGGAAAGACGGTGCTGTAGAGGGGAAAGAAAAGGAAGGGAGGGAGAGCATAAACCTGTGGCGCAGGCCCAGCTTCAGCAGTAATGCTGCGTATATGAGGCCCTCTCATGGGTTTCCGTGCAGCCCTAGGCAAAGTCATTGAGCCTCTTTGCAGTCTGGCGCGTAAAGGAGGTGAGCACGCCCCTATGTTGCAGGGGAGCAAGGAGATTTAATTAAATGATTCTGCATACAAGCCCCAGATAAAAGGCACTGTAGAAATGCAAATCGCATCGGCTTGGGCTTCCATGGCAAAGCTGCTGTTAACAGCGTTTGTTAACATGCATGATTAGAACCGAGGGAAACAAGAGAATGAAGAGAATTAAAAAAAAAAAAAAGTGCTGTGCCAGAATGAGCTCACAGCGACCTGCAGAGCTGAGGGTGTGGGAGGCTGCAGAATTCCAGGTACCCATGCTGCATCCCAACTGAAACCCCTGTTCTGGCTTTGCAGGACAACCTGAACAGTGATTCTGACTCCTGGGTGGCAAAGCACTTGACCTTTAAGCAAGACCATAGGCTGGAAACACAGCACATACGCTCAGTAATGTGGAGATTAGCTACTAAGTACCTCAAACCTGGTGAATGGAAGAAGCTGGCACATTACTGGAAATTCACTGATGCCCACATTAGGGCCATCGAGCAACAATGGACAGGTATAAAACACTGCCCAGGTATTTTCCTTCCCTCACTGGGACTGCGTTTCTAGGAGATAAGTCTGCAGGAATAGCAAAGCATGAGGAAAATCAGATGGCTTGTTTGAAACAACCAAAAGATTAGGTTAAAAAGCCTGTATTTAATTAATGTGGAGTTATCTACACACTGGAATTTGTCCAGGAGAAAGCACACAAGCATGGGGGTTGGTGGTTCATTGCTTGCTCCTTCTGAGGCAGCTGCCAGACCTGCGAGTTCTTGCTGCAATTCTTGTTCTATAGGACAGAGGCAACGTGCTGGTTTTATGGTTTTTCTTTTAAGGAGATGAACCAAGAAGGTAGTGAAGTCCCATTTAGAATTTAAGGGATACATTAGCAGAAGCAGGTTCTGCATTTCAGAAACAGATCACGACTGGTTCGGTTACTGTAAGGACTCCTGTAGTTTGCACGATGCTCTGAAGGCAGAAATTCTGTGTTGCCATGAACGGTTGTCTGACGAGCCTAAGCTCATTCACAGCCCACTCTGTTAAATTTAACGTTAATCTAGAAATCGCACCACAACTAGGAATTAAGCTAATCTGTACTTCAGAGCATCGTAGTAAAATCCAAAGAGGAGGGAGGGGTGTCCGAACCCACCCATTCAGAAATCTGCTCTGGTCAGGGCTGTGCAAGTGCAGGATTTCAGTTATGGTTTGATCTTGGCAGGTACTAAAAGCTACAGGGAGCATGGCCACAGAATGCTGCTTATCTGGCTCCACGGCGTGATCACGGCAGGAGAAAATCCAATCAAGGGATTGTACGAAGGCCTCGTGGGGATCGGAAGAAGAGATTTAGCAGGTAATACTTTTGTTTTCCTTCAAATGACGCACACTGAGCACTGCCTGAATTCTGTGGCTACACAACATACAGAGGAAAACTTCAGTGAAGCCAGTTCACACGAGCTGGAAGGTACCGTGTCCTGCCCCCTTGCTACCATTACATTTCTTTCTTTTCCTTTTATTGTGGTAAATTAACACATCCTGGTTTGGCTTCATACTTTCTGTGCAGCGGAACATTCCCTCTTCTTTTACAGAAAGCATTCGGAAAAAAGCAAACGCAGACTCTGCCTCTCCACGGAAGTGCATAGCGATGTAACCTGGAGGGCACCAGCGGCGCCATCAGCTGGTGCGTCCTCGGCTGGTTTTAGAGCTGCAGGAGAAACCCCTGCTCCGCTGCTCCTCAGAAGGCAGCTGCCACCCAAGGGCTTCTTGTCACAGAGAGCTGGCATCGCTGCTGCTCCCTGCTTGGTCTGAAAGGCGGCGATCAGTAAATGCTAGCCATCAAAAACGCCTCTTTACGCAGGGGGGAGATTTTTCTCTGCTATGGCATACGGTCTGGGTACCAGAATTTCAGTGAGGGAGTCTCAACTTGTCATACTGTGAGTATCAGGAAATACCACACTATTTTGCTGTAACTTGTTTACATCACATTTTTCTATGTAAATTTCTAATTGCCATTTTTTAAAGTTATTGAGGGGAAAGCTTGTTTTCAGAAATGTTCTTTACTTACCTTTTCTTTGCGGGTGGGGGGGAGGTGTCTATCACTTGTGTCTTAGATGCATTCATAACTTCCCTGTGAGTGTGGGAATTTCAGAGGAAGAGTCAAAGGCTGCCACTTGGGCCTTTTGGGACTTTAAGGGTTGTGATCTTTAATGTTTTGACTCTTCACACTATTGTTTATAAATAGTGTACATTAACCTACATGTACTGTTTACAAATCAAATAGGCGACTTCTTTAATCCCTAGGCTACAGCTTGAAAAGTATAAGATAAGGCTGGTTATTGGTTATCTACACAGCTTCTGACAAGGACATACAATTTTCTTAAAGATGAATTTGTCACGTAATACTCAGTATTTATTTTTTACTGTGTTTCAAGAGAAAAATAATGCCTGTATTTCAATAAATCCAGATTTTACGCTAAAACTTACTAGTTATGTCTTACTCGTTTGTTTAAAAAAAATACTACATACATAATTCTAACTTAGAGCTAAACCGGTGCAACCTTATAATTAAAGCCTGAGGTGAATTCAAGCAGAAGGTGCTGATTTTCTTAATTTCTAAAGGTTTCTGTGGAGGCCAGCCAGGACTGCGGTGACCTACGCTGCTGTTCTCGCGTAGTCAGAACGAGCAACGCTTACTGAAATTGAAGTTTTATTGAAAACCATTTTAACAGCAAGAAAGTTAAAAATTCAAACGCTTTATTTCAAATAGAAGCTAACTTAAACACAACATATGAAGCAAATAAGTGATGGCAACGTTGGCACTTAAACATCTTTTAAACCAAATATTCAACAAAAATATATGTCAGCTTATAAGTACACAATCTGCGTGTGGCAATATATACAGCCCAGTGAAAAATATAAAAAGAAATACTGTTCTGCTTAAGAACATGATAGTGAAGACTTTGGTAGCAAAAACGTCTTTGTTTTTAAAACTGTTGTCTTGAAAGATGCTTCCTTGAATTCAAAGACTAAAAATTAAACAGCTCTATCCCATTATACTGCTGGAGGTTTACAGCTCTATCCCGTTATACTGCTGGAGGTTTCTGTCCGTGGGTCGTTCACCGACTGTTGATCCTGTTGGAATCACACAGTGATCATCGGCTAACGCAAGGAAAAAGGCAGAGTGGGAACAGTTGATTGTACACAGGAAGACCACCAAACTGATTCCTCATTGTCACCGGCACTCCAAAACCTACTGCTCGTCCTGCTCGTTGCTGGTGTGAAGACTGATCTTCTGGACTTCCAGCTCTTCTGCGCTGACCATGGAGGGATCGATGGCTGCGTACCGGGTACCGTGGAACTGCAGCAAATGGATCTGTTGGACACAAAAAATAACACTGAAACAGGTGTAGAAGCATCAGGTTTGGGTAAAACGGAAACATTCCTTACACGTAATTTTTGTGAGGATGAGATCACGGCTCCGGAGTACAAGAGCTCAGAGAGAGGACAGAGAAAATGGGCAACGGCCAAGCCCCCAAAGCCGTCCATGACCATGGCTGCTCCCAGCCCTGTCCTGCTCTACAGCAATCTGGCAGCCAGGAGCTCAGGTGGGTTAAGAAACAAGAGCGAGCACAGGAAAGGAGTTTCCTCCTGCTCTTCTGGCTAAAGGCATTCCTAGATTGGGTTTGAATGCAGAGACTCACCTGAATATAGAGGTTGACCTCAGCACTCCTGCAGAGATAGGGGAAGTTGCCTCCTGTTTTGAGATGAGCTCTTCTGGCATTAGGATAAAGCTTATACATTTCTTCTTTTGCTTCAGTCGAAAGCGCGCTTTGGTCAAACACCTACGTAACAAGTCATAGCGGTTAGTTCTGAATCTAATCTGATTTTGCCCATTAAATCAGACTGGATAGATGCTGCTCCTAGAAGCAATTCTCAGCTCCTCTGTGGAACAGCGTTAATGAAATGGAAAACAAGCAAAGACATCAGGCATCAACAGCTAGAAAGCTAATGCTGTGATATGTAAACGCATGGCTGGGTCACTGCACAGAATACCCGATTAATAATGTAACACAGAAGAATCACAGTGTTGCCCAGTCAGTAGGCAGCTTATTTAATTGTAAAGTTAGATGCTGCAAATATTTATGAAGTTGTTAACAGAATAGCCAGACCCCACCCGCCAAGGGGAGGAAACAGTGTTTAAATAAAAGGATTACGTTGAGATTAACTTACATCCATGATGGTTACAGGGATGTCTCGAATTTTATGAGGTTCTACATAGGAGTTCTGGCAGTTGAGGGTTAGTCTTGAAGCGAGCTCGCTCTGGCCCAGACTCTCCAGCTTTCAGTAGAGAGAAACAGTGATTAACACCACGTTTCAGTGAAGGAAGTTAATGCAATATTAACAATACAGCCAAAGAGAAGATAGTTTTAAAAGGAACATGACTGCGCTTCAGATGAAGATTATAGTTCCAATTTAGTATCTCTCTGCACGAGACAAATGCTTAAAACATGGTGCATTAGTTGCTCCTGCCTCCAGAGCATGGTCTAGGGACATGTCCCAGCACTTTCTCCTCTTCTCCCCCAGGTTCTTCACTGCTTCTCTTCTCATCTCACAAACAGAGCTGTGAGGCAGAGGGTCACAGCATCGGTTAAATTGCCAGGGCTGTGACAGCCACCACCCGCTCAGGATCCGCTCCTTACTCCTCCCTTCCGGGGAAGTAAATGAAGAAAGCAGCAGAAATACTGCAGTCTCTTAATGAGTAAACCTTCTAGAGAGATTCACATCGCAGCCATCGGCGCACACAGCTACCTACCCTGTCCACCATGAAATCAATCCCATCCGCCATTTCAGGATCTAGAGGACCAGATGCAAAGTTCCCAAGGACAATTTTTTTCAGCATAAAAGCAGGCATCAGCCAAAAGCTAAAATAGAAAAAAATGCGACAATCTTCAAGCAGCCAGGACTCCAACATTAAGATGCTTTGTTGTAAGCGCTCCCTTTCCTCACACGGACTTTGCACTTTAACTTCAAATGAAATTCTGAAGCAGTTTTAAGAGCAGAGAGATGGAAAACCCGGCAGCGAGGTGCCTGAAATGCTCCGGGAAGCTGTTAGTCTTACATCGCAAGAGCGTATTTTAAACACGGTGAATAACACTTTTCCCCACTCTAAATGGTTTTGATGGAAAACAGGCCAAGTTCTTAAATCTGACTACAGAGGATCACAGGATGACTCGTCTGTCAAATTCCACGCTCCCAATTGTGAAAATTTACATTTTCCTCGTGGCGTGGCTTTAAAAGGCACAAGTATTCCATCCCACACCTCCCTCACCCAGGCTGCAGTCGGGTTAGACACGTGTCCAACCACATCAGCGTCACATTTCATTACAAAAAAATCAATGCCACGGGTCTGATCGCTTGTCTCAGTCTTCCTTACCTGTTTGCTGTCCATGTCTGGTTGAAGATAGACGTGTCGCTAAAGGAATTACACAGGATCAGAGACTGAACTCTCGGGGATTTGTGTGTGTATTCAGCAAATTTTTGAGCCAGGAAGCCTCCCAGAGAGGCTCCAAAAAGGTGAACCTAATTCAAGAAAAGCAAACAACCAAACAGATCATGTTACACTTGTGAAAGAAGTGACCTCTAAGCACAACGTTTTGTTACACAAATAGGTCATGGAAGCTGCACCCTGTCCTCATAACCCATTCTTAGAAGAATCAAACTCTTCCGTTCAGCTTCTGGTTTTATGTGTGACACGAACGTGATAAATACTGAAAAAAGGAAGTGCTTCCAGGTCACAGTTCAAATTTCTGTGTGCTCATCAAGCTTAAGAAAAAACCCCAAACGTTTCACTTTGTCTTCAATAGCTATTCCAAGCCAACTTTATTGGGGTATTCCGTACTACATGAGTTAGGGAGGATGACTTCCACGGGATCTCACGAAAAGCTAGTTAACCAATACAATTTAATAAGGTTGAACTTAGACCAAGTATGACAATTTTCAAGGGTATTCGCCCTTCAAAAATGAACTTGTTTTAACAGTAAAATCGCAACGCAGCCTCTTTATTTATAGGCTACATTTTTGTGTCGTATTTTATACACTTGCTCTTAACTGAGACTCTTTCAAACATTGGGTTTTTATTGCAACTACACAGCCATTTCCCCGTCTCGGAGCACTCACTTTGTCCAGCTGAAGGTGGTCTAACAGTTTTCTGAATCCATCACAGAACTCAAGGTGATCCCAGTACACCGGGTACTGCAACTAAAATAATAAGAAGTTAGAAAAAGCTGGTCTTTGACCAGTACCTGGCAGCTGAGCGTTTGAAAGTCACACCAATTCTCACGTTAAAGGTTTCAAGACCGCAACCTGCCTCTCCTGTACCATGAGGCTGCAGCTCCTGAGCAAGGTCCCTGCAGGCAGAGGGTGCGAGCACCTCCCCTTCGCTTGCACAAAAATACACAACTGAAAGCACCGCAGAGCAAGTTTGTTGGGGAAAGTGCAGCATTGCTTCATCTGTAATCAATGGGAGGAGAGGCTGGAATGATTTTTCAGCGATTTCATAGCACATAAAGTTGGCAGGTACAGAAAATATTAACTGCTGCTAGAGATACAGCAGTACTCCTGAAGCCATAGGGTTTGGCAGAAACATTGTACAAATAAATTGTTTCAGTTCAGCTCAAGAACTGAAAAGACAGAAAACAGCATGCTGTTGGGATTTTAAGGAGCGACTTTGAATTTGCAGCTAGGCAGGCTAAGAACCCGGTTATCCACCATCCCCCTAAGGCAACCACAGAAACCCTGAACTAACCCATACACTTGCCTCACGGCTAACAAAGATCCAGCTGGAGGTGTCCAGGGCACACAAGGGAGCAAACAGACCGAGAAGTTAATAACGTGTACGCACAAGGCTGTGGGTAAACGGTGCCATAAACGTACAGCGGATTTCAGCCTGGATCTGCAGGCTGCATACTCTGGAATACAACTTAAAATCAGGTTTTTTGAGGATTCTCCTTAGTCAACACTAAGACGTTCATCTTCATTGTCCAACCTCTGATGAGAGCAACAAGCACAAATACACTAATTCTGACACAGGACTGAGAATACTCACAGCGATAACTCTGTAGCCCCATCCAGTCAGTGCCAAAATTTGCTGGAAAAACACATCTGCAGTTCCACTTACAGGAGGGAGAAATATGAGCGGGCACCGAATGCTCCTAGGTCCCGCATCATACAGTGACCAGACTTTACTGTCATCATCGTCTACTATTATCTGGAAAAAAAGAGAGGCACGGGGGGGGGAGAAAAAACACACAAGACAAATGAGGTTCTTCAGCCAGCTTCCAGGATTGCTTCTACAAAATTTCTGTCATCTAGTCAATATAATATTCAAGACCCCTTTGAACAACACCATCTTGTACTCCTCTTTGCAATAGCTTTCTTCTCAAAGGCTGTTCACTAACTGGAATTACAATGTTTGTGTGAATATTGCTGGAAACAGAAGTGCTGGTTTTACAGTGAGGGGCTTCACTTCAGAAATTACACCCAGAAAAAAATAATCTCTCTTCCTTTCTGAGGAAATGCTGTTAACCGAAGTTTGCAATGCTTTGCTCTGGATTTCAACTCGGAGTGCCTTAGTCAGAATGACAGTTCATCTGGATCTGAAAATTCATACAGAAATAAATCACGGGGACAGCAAGACTGTGCCCCAAAGGATCAGATTTATGCAATATTCCACATGCAGAAAAATATGCTTGGGAAAGGAGCCACCGTGCCATGGCCCGGGGGAGAGACCCAGGAGGTCAGTTCTAGGTACTGAGAACAACAGCTGTAGGCTGGAAAAAGCACTGCCCCCTGGGGCAGCTTTATAAACAACCATCGACATCTGCATTCCCTGGACAAAAAGAGGTTACAGGGCCGGACACATGCAAGCCTACTGAATTAAGCAGCTAACACCACAAATTATTGATCTCAAACAGTTATAGCCTGCTGCCAGAAACACAGACACACACAACTCCCAAAGCAGCACTACAAAGCTGACCTGGAAAGAAAAACGCTTCCATCATCTGGCAGCATCTCGGGAGCATCTGGAGTGCCTGGGACACACGGTTGGCTGACGGAGATTATCCACGTGTGAGCTGCTTAACGAGCAGCTCCTCATACAGCGCCCAACTTGGGACAGAAGCTAGAAGTCCTAGCACAATTAGTATCTCTGAAGGTACAGGAATTAGGTAAAGGTCTTCTCTTCTAGCAATGCGGGAGCCTGACTTGTTTTTGCAGGCCTGCTCTACCAGCAAACTGTTGTGTATATTTAGGATGCTCTTTCAACCCTCCACAGCCCGGCAAAAGTGTGCGGCTCGTAGCAGACCAATAAGCACAAACCTCTGGGGAAAGCCTGCGTCACACAGCGGGAATTCATCTCCTCTCTGTCAAGATTTTATAGCTTTTTGAATAGCAATATGCAAGCACAACTCGCTTTTCCATCACCGCAGTTAAGCTTCTCAGGGAGTCAGAGAACAGGGTATCACAAATCAGATTTGCTTGACTAAAAAAAATCTGTCTGTAATAAAGCCAGTATTTCAGGCTCTGAGATCGTGTGAGAAATCACATGATGCTGTTGTTTTGTAAAGTCTTTATAAAAAAAGAAAAGAAAAAAAAAAAAAAAAGAAGGATTGCATACCAGAGCTTCCAGACCACTGAAACCATTTTAAAATAAACCTTGCACAAAAGCCCTCCCAACCCCTGCAACAACAATCCTTTGCAGACAACTCGAGCTGCGGCCTCACTGTTTTGGAGCTGTTACTCCATCAGTAATTTCAGATCAGTTCAGGGTAGGTGTCAGTGACTACTACAAACTTTTCCTCTAGGAACATTTCCAGAGGTGAAATCATAAAACCAAAGTTAGCTCATGTCAAGGGAACCGAGGCTGAGAGAGAGAACGATTCTTTCCTTGAGCCCAACAAGGAATCACTGGGTTTAGACAATTGTTCTATTTGATTTCTAGCCACAAGCCGGATAGTTTAACTCCGGCTCCAAAACAAGGCTAAGCGCTGTGTAAGCGGACATCAGCGTGGTTAACTGCTGATTTGGTACGTCACCAGCCTTTTTGTTGTTCTGGTGGATCAAGCAAGATCGCCTACGGTTTACAGAGAGGGTAAAATCTGCACCGCATTGAAACAAAGGGCAGAAGTTCCCCCTTGAGTTGAGCAGAGCCAGGGTGTCCTCTGCTGAAGACTTTTAGGAAGGACTTATTTAAGATACCACGCAGCGTATGCAAACAGAGGCTGACAGGCAAAGCTAAAGGCTTAGTTTAAAAATGTTATTTTCTGTGCTGTACTTCCTATATCTGCCAAGAGTACGAAGGGCGATGAAGCCGTGCATTTCCTGCTCCTGTTATCTCAGCCTGTTTTCAAACAAACCGCTCCGGCTCCGCTTCTTTCAGTCGATCTGACAGCAGTAGCGATGGTTGGTCATTCCTTCTCTGTACTGCACATGCTTTGCCTATACTTTTGGGGGGATAACGCAAGCAAATGTATTCCTAAAGACTGCTTCAGAGATTAAATACATGTTCAAATTGTGCCTTTCTTTTCTCCTCTCTCCAGAAAGCAGGATTAGTTTGTTTATTTCTACCTTCTTCATAGCCCACAATTATCACTGTCGCATCACTTTACTTTTGAGTAGGCTGAATCACTCAAGGGATTCCCCAGTCTGAAGGTCAGCAGGTCAACAGCAGCTTCAGTTTACACATCCCCATTTCTGAAATCCTGAGTAGTCAGCAGCAGCTGAAGGCAGTGGCCCCTGGCAGCGAGCTGCAGCATCACAGTCCCCACGGCAGCACCAACGCGTTCCGTTGTAACCACAACCTCCATCTCCTTTCATTTACCACACTGCGTCCCATAACGCAGCGCCTCAGAGCACCCACATGTCCTTCTGCTGAAATGCTGCCTCCTGGCTTTGCTGAGGCATTGCCTGGAGGCAATGGCACAAATAGACCCAGCAGATCTGGTACTGGCCAGAAACAGAGAGAAGCTGGACAGCCAGAGCCTAGAAAACACATGCATAATCAACAGCAATGGATCTTTCTTATTTACAGAAGACACAAACTGGCACAAATGAACGAGAAACCCTGAATGGGAAATCCTACAGCCCTTCCACAATGGTAATTTCTTAAAGAAAGCTACACGCCACTCAGTGGAAATAACGCTAGGCACATTTAAGTCTTGTTCCTTAGGTTTGGGGACACAGTCCCTTTCAAGCAGCCCAGTGGCAATCAACTTACTATGCTAAGAGGTACTGCTCCTCTCACCTCTGCTGCCAGCACCATCCCCGTGTTCCTGCAGCCCACAGAGCCATCCACAACAGGGAACTGAACCAGGTGGAAGCCAGCACAAAAACAAACCATAAAACACCCCCAGGCAAGACAGGTCACTGACTCTGCTCAGCTTGTATGGTTACGTGAGTGACCATGTTGTGGGAGCAGCAGGCTGGGGTGTAAAGGCAAGACTGTCCTTCACTCTGGCAGGAGTCCGGGCTGCTGCCGCAGGTTAGTCTGTAACCACAGCCTCAGCACACCTCATCTGCACAGCCACATGCGAGAGAGCGCCCAGATCAGGAGCTGCATTCTAGTACTGTACTCCATGCCCTCTGCCACTCAGGATGTAGAGAGAAGTTGGAGCACTGCACACCTCAAACACTCTTGTGTGGTTCAGTGAAAGGAAGTGGAGAAATCCAAGCAAGAGGAGAAAGTGGTTGGACAGTTTGATTAAGCAGAAGACATCTAAAGGACACACAGCGGAAGAAACCGTTTGTTTTTTTCCACTGTGGTTAAGGCATCTTTCCACTCTCAGGAACATTGCGTGCAGCCCAACTTCTGAGAAGTTGCCTTCAGGTGCTCTGCTTCAGCCTGAGGATGATGGGTAGGAATGGCAGAGGTGGCTCTGGCAGCACAGCCGCGTGGCAGCCGGGTCAGTCACCCTGCCCTGGTGCAGCGCACGCAGGCAGCTCCGTGAGAGGCCACGCATGTGGTCCCCAGCACAAGCTATTTTCTCCGAGTCTCCTCCTCAGGCATGGCTGGCATCAGGATACCAGGTACTGCTGCTGTAGCTCACAACCGCGAGCCTCTGCTCCCCACCATCGTGTGTGGAAGTGACCTCTAAGAAGCACGTGAAAATTGAGAGCGTGCTTTCATGCACCCATATGACATGTGGGACAACCCTTCAGGAGATCAGCCAGGTCACTAGCACAGCCACAACCGTTCTGCATTAACCAAACAGCTTAGTCTCCCCCACTGCAAAGCAAGAGGAGACATCTCACCCACAAGTCAATCACAGCCGTACATACCTTTTTAAGAGGAACTGTGCTTCTGAACCAGTTATAGTCAGGAGAGACTTTAATCTCTCCCATGATGTTTAGAAAAAATTCAGTTTAGGTCAGCCTGAAAGAGAGAGACAAAGTCAGAAATCAATACAAGAGCTTTACCGCAGGCAGCACGCAAAAGCTGTGCTGTGTACATAAAGCATTTGCAGGGCCAGTTTGCTCTTATCAGTTGATTGTTCTACCCCTGACTTGCGCCAAGTTTACTTATCCTCAGTTTTCATCACAAACCATTTAATTATTCTCCCAAGAGACAATCACCTGACTGCCTTACTGTACCAGCCTTGTTACAAAATGATAATGCTTTTGCAACAGCATTCCTGCGTAACAAGCTGTAGACAACTGTGTTGCAGGCTTTAAGCGGCTTAAAAAGCTAAAGCACGCTTTCAGTTTGTTTTTAATTTATAAAGCACTCCAAGTTTAAATCTAATAAGTATTCATACAATTCACTCTGCAGTTCAGACAATAGACTTACATTATTTCACCAAACTACTGCCTAAGTATTCACACCACGTTCTCCCATCTCAGCATAACTGACCCAAAGGAATCCCAAAGCGCATCAGGAACACCACCTGATCTGAGGCTTCATTTACAGAAGAGCTCTGAAGTTTCAGTTCTACCCACACAGAAGCTGCCCCTTGTCAGGAGTCACCAACAAAGACACCTTTGAAGCACACCCATTAATACAGAACAAATCGATTCAGAGTTGGGTCCACACAGAAACGCCGCTAATTCACTCTCAAGTCAGAATGCCCTAGCAGAGATAATGACCACGTCTTACAATACTCCACTCATTTGTAATAAACACTTGGGTAACTTGTAGATTTAACTTTTTTTTTTAAAGCAGAGAGAGCCCATTAGCTTCCAGTTCTACAACAGATGGTATCAAACAGTTTGGAAGCTTGCAGGCTCAATAGGTTTACCCTGAAAGCCAACTGCCTCAGGAGATTATTTTCATGCATTCACACACAGCACCGAGCATAATGAAACAAAGCAACTTTTACTCTTGTTACTTAACAGTTGCCAAGTATAAATCAATAGGTTTTGTTTCTTAATTCTTCATAAAATAAGACCTTGGTGTGTTCTGCGAGTCCCTGCAATTCATTTCTCCCTGCAGGAAAGCTGCTGGCGTGCAGATTTAACTACCTGATTGGGTTACAGCTGGATTAACAGTTATGTACAATTTCCTCATCTTTCAGTCTTCATTTGCCATTTTCCAAGTACAGAAAACATGAACTTTAAAAGGGGAAGTACTTTCTAAATTGCAAGACAACACACATCTTCCACAGAGCAGGCGATACACCTCTCGTATCTAATGAGGGTGTTAGAGGTAGCACTCAGCTGTGTGGCCATTGTTTCAATTTTGCATGGCTTTGTTTTGGGGCCAGCATCAACTATTCTGCTCTTTGTCATCATCCGGCAGCAGGTAAATTTACAGAGGTAAAAAACATCTATTCCACCAGCCTGTGAGGCAGAGCAGGCACAAAGAGGCATTACTGGATCAAGGGGGACAGCTGGTCATTAGAGAAAGGAAACAGCAGTTTAGTCTACAAATTCCTTTCTATAACCACGCATTAACTGGTGATCAAAAAGCTATTCAGTAAGCCACAGTTACAGCAGAAATAAAAAATTACAGCAAATGCCTTAAAACAACACGTTCTCTTTGTGTATTACATTACAGCGGGGCCAAGAAACACAAGTCATGCTCAGGGCCTCGCTACACTAGGCACTGCGCAAATACAAAGGCACAGGAGAGGGAGACTTTCTGCTAATAATTCTGGTTGCCATAATGGGTCAGCAAGCTCTTCCCGCTGTGATCACCTCTCTTTTTCTGTCACCTGAGTCTTTCAGCGCCATTAAGCTAATTTGCGGGCTGGCAGATCACTTGGGAGCAGGAAGCTGTCTATCATTAGACTAGGTAAGGAACAGGCATGGATGCAGATGAACGTTCTTCTGTCAGCGTCCCTCGGCTCACACCAGAGCAGGTTAAGAGTCCATCTGCAGCCTAGATTTTGAGCTTCCCAGTTCACCTGCAAATCTGCGATGGAAATTGCTGGTCACCAGGACTCAGGCTGGTTTCTACCAGCTCCTTTCCTGTACCTATAAAGGTGCATCTGCGAGCCCTATGCCTAAGGATTGCTCCTTTTTTAAAGCAACAGTAAACGTTTTTTCTTTGATTATAGATGTTTTTTTCTGAAGTCAATGCCCTATTACTGAATTTTTTTTTCCCCTTGGCACAGAAGCGAGGCATTAAATTTGCACGCACAAACATTTGTGTCAACAACTACATGCTCTTCCAGCCACAGAAAAGCTGAACCATGAACGCGAAACAGGGAACCAGCCACCCAAGGTAACTCAAATCACAAAGAACCTGATTCTGTTTATGACGGAGCCTCTAAAGACCCACGTTTCATTTTCAGGAAAACCAAACAACATGAAGGACTCTAACCTCTTAAAACTAATTCCCCTAAAGGAAGAATCACCTAGGGATGTGTTCACAGCACTTGATAATATTCTTCTTGTGAGTTATTCCCACTACGTAACGCTTTCCACTTGTTATTGATTTAGAAGGGTTTTGTTCCTCCCACTAGAGAGGAAACCCTGCCAGAGTAGATTAGACGAGTTCTTCTTCCTTGCGCCTTGTCTGTGTGAGCCGGGGCCACCGCGCAACCGCTCTCCTGCTGCGCTGGCCACGCAGCGCCCACTCCCATGGGCCAAGAGACCTGAATCAGCAACACTCTCACCAAAAGCCGACTACGGGCAAACACCAGGAGATGCAGAGGAAATTCCAGGGCTACGGGTGCTTTATGAACACCAAACAGAGGCAATAAGGGAAAAGAGTTGGGATAACTGGGCACCTTCCCCTCTCCACCAGTGGTGTTCCCACCAGGCTGCCCATGACCCCAGCCCCTCCTCCATCCCTCCTCCCTGACTGCAGCCGACTCCCTGAGCTTTGTGGGGAGCAGCGGGCAAAACCCCGCTCAGCACTCCCAGCCCAGGCTCTCCTCTCAGCAGCACAGGCTGCGGCAGCCCCTTCCCCCGAGAGCCGCCCCGGGGAGATGAACACCCAGCGCAGGGGTGGGCTGAGCTTTGGGCTCCCTGCGGGGCTGAGTCCCAAGCCAGACACCGCACGGCCCGGGGCCCCTCAGGGGTCGTGATACGCGTCCTCCCCCATCCTGACGTCTCCTCATGGACCCCCGACCCCTCAGGGAGAGCCTCGTCCAGCGGTAATGCTGTCCCAGGGCCTGAGAGGACCCCCCCAGACTCTTCAGGGCCACACCCCCTCGCTCTTCTCAGAGCCCACCCGGCCCCTCAGTGCTTCCCCCTCCCCAGTCTCCTCAGGACCCACCTGGGCCATCAGTGCTCCCCCCTCTCCGGTCTCCTCACGGCCCACTCGTCCCCTCAGTGCTCCCCCCTCCCCGGTCTCCTCAGGGCCCACCCGGCCCCTCAGGGCCCCCTCCCCGCTCCAGGGCCCCGAGGAGAGGGGCAGGCCCGTCTCCGCAGCGGCGTCCCCCCGCCTACCCCCCTCACCGGGACGCCGGACCGCCGCTCTCCTCCTCCCCCGGCGCGCCCAAGCGGGGGCACCCGCCGCCGGCCGCTACTTCCGGGTGCTGCCCCCGCGCCGGCCACGTGACGGCGGGGAGGAGCGCGGGCGAAGCGGAAGAGCAAGCAGCCGCCATTACTGCCGAGGCGGAAGTAAGTGGCCCCGGCGCCATCGCTGCCGAGGCGGAGGTCACGTGGCACCGCTGCGGAGCGGTGATTGGTCGGCGGGGTGTGAGGGGCCGCGGCCGCCATTAGCGCTCCTCAGGCGGGACAGTGTGAGGAGTGGGACGCTGCGGTTGCTGCGCTGCTCGGCCAGATCTTGACAGAAATGGGCTTTAACAGAGCAAAAAAGGCACAGCAGCTGCCTGGTGGTGCTTTATTCTGCTCTCTGTCGCTTTTCTGCTTGGCGCAGGCGTCTCTGTGAGCTGCCACTGCCATCCAGCGGGAGAGAGTGACGGGTTTTTTGAGATATGTGAGAAATCCCGAGTGGTTTCAGTGAAAACCTCGGTGAGTGGAACAGCGTGTGTTCAAGTCAGGCTCTTACTTTTAATATAGTAGGTTTTATCCCGCTCCCCCAACCCAGCTGTTTTGCAGTGCTTGTTTTTCTAATACAAAACCTGAGTTTTTCCATTTGCTAAGTCTATTCAGACAGTTTATTTTTAAGAAACTAAGTTTAAGGCCATGGTAAAACGCAGGTTATACCAGATTGGCAGGTGCCCGGCTATAGGTGGTGGTGTTAAACCTGTGTTTTAGAAGGAATAAAGGGGCAGCTCCTCGAGGAGGGCGACAGGTGACGTGTCCCTGTCTCGGAGTCATTCCTCTAATGAGCAGTTGGTATCAATTAGCGTTGTTTAATTAGTATGGGACAAACAGGAGGTGAGTGGATAGAAACAGTGATGTCGGTTGTAGGCATGTTCTCCCTGAGATACGTCTAAAGGACACGTTTGATTAGATAAATGTACATATTTATACATAATGCTGTCCCCTGGCTGTGGATTGCCCCGTGACACAAGGCAGCGTTTTTCTCACTCTCCTTAAGTTGCTTTGTTTCGCTTAAAAGTTTTCAAGTTGCTGTTTCAGTTTGGGTTTTTTTTTTTCCACAAAAGTATTTAAAAAAAAAAACCAAAACATTTGTGGGATGTAAGCGGAAACATTTTTCTCACGTTGTGTTTGGGAAGCGGAATTAAATCGCCGAAATTCTGAGCCGAGGGGAGGCTGAGGGAGACCCGGGGGCTGTTGCCGCACGGACTACATTTCCCATGGTGCACCGCGGCGGGGCCGCCGGCATCCCTCACGCCCTGTGACTGCAACTCCCACGGTGCCTCGCGCGGCATCCAGGAGAGCGGCGGGCACGGCGTCCCGCGCGCTGCCCGCTGGGAGCGGTAGTCCGGCGGGGTGTGCGTGGTGACGCTGGGCTGCGGCGCGCTGCCGTCACTGAGGCGGGGGGGAGGGGGTGTTTACGGCGCGGGTGGGGCGCAGAGCGGCGCCGCCAGCGAGGCCTAGTCGGCGGCCGGGGGGAGCGGGCAGGGCCCGCGGCCGCACCATGTCCGCCTGCCATAGCTGCGCCGCCGCCGCCCGCCTCCTGGGCTCCACGCTGCCCTGCGCCCGGAGAGGTAACCGCCGTCCTCCCCTCGCCCGGCCTGGCGCTGCTCCCCGGCGGGGCCGGGCCCGGCCCTCCGTCCTGGGGCCCTTCCGCTCCCCTGAGGGGAAAACCCCCTTCCCGCCGGCCGCCGCACGGCTGTCAGCACTCCGTGCCCCCCCCAGACCGCCGCTGCTGCTGGTTCTCAGGAGCAGCACCGCTCCGGAGGCGCTCCCTGGGGCAGGGAGACGAGCTCTCTCGGCCCGGCCCCAGCGGCAGCCGGCCCGGGGAGCTCCGTGCTGCGGCGCTGCGATAAGGGCTTCGGTTAGGCAACGGGTATCTGCTTCGGCCTTTTTCTATCGTTGTTGGGTTTTTTTTGTTTTTTTTTTTTTTTTCTTCCCCTATTAATCTTTTGCTAGTGTTGTCCTGGGGGGTGTGAGGGGCCGGCCGGTGGTGTGTCAGGATTAAGGGCAGTATTACATGGTGCAAAGTTGTGGAAAATTAGCCCGCACTGGAATATCTTTTGGGAAATGTAGTGCAAGAATAGAGTTTATTTCAACGGGAGTGATTTTCAGCAGCAGTCGTTCAGCCTGAGTTACCCTGCAGTGCTAGTAAATGAGCTTAATTAGCTGACTGATTAAAAGCCTGCCTTTTTTACAACCTAAACCTGAAATATTTTTCATAAAGGCTTGGGCTCAGTTAGCAAAAAGTAATTGTTTCCAACTTAGTAGAAGGGTGAGGCTGTGCAGACGCTTACTGGAAGTTGAAGCTGAGGGAGGCTGGTAGTTTTTTACTACTATTGCCGTTTTCATCCTGGTTTGGTGGGTAGTGAGAGTTGACATACCAAGTGCTGCTTTTGGTGAAAGGCTGAAAATTTCTGCTGTTACCGCATTTGCAACAAGATTTTGAATCGTTCTGTGCTCAGCAATAGCCTGACGAGTCAGAGATGATTTATTGCCTTCAAGAGATGAGTTAACTCGTTGCAGTTGACTTTACATTTACATCTCTGACGTCACCTGTGCTGAAAGGTTTAAACCAGTACTTTCAACTCCAGCCTGTCTGGCCTCATGTAAACCCATGGAAACAATAAGCTTTAAAGCAAGTAACTTTATTCTGGATTAACTTTAGAATTATCTTTTTTAAAATTTGTGGGGGTTTTGTAAGAACTAAGATTAAAAATGGGTATGTAAAAGAACAAATGAGACTAAAACACAGATACAGAGTAATAAGATTATTTATGCATCAGCTTTCCATGAAAGTTATTTTTAAAAAAAATTAAATCTTATTTTGGTGCATTTTTGTTGTTGTAACAGATTATGTCTTGTGCAGGTACTTTGTTTGCTGTTGCAGGTTGGTACAAACTGGAGATATTTAGAGTGTGTGGATCAGTCTTGTTGAATGAGTGTTGTGTGGAACAGAGAGGGGACTTGTCTTTTGTCACAGTCTCCCTGCTGCTTTCTTGGGCAGTAGATTCTTCCCAGATACCGAAGCTTGGCCCAGAAGTCAGTATTTCTTTCCTCACGTATCAATTAAAGGTTAATAAGGTGTAAAGGAGCCTCCCAGTATTTCTCAACACATTAATCTGAAGACCCTGGATAGATGCCATTGCTGCCATCAATGTTCTTATGTTAAGTGCATGTCCTTTAAATTTACTGTTTCAAAAAAAACCACTTATGCCCTGACTGCTAGTTGTGTGTGTGAGCAAATACAGCTGTGCCAGCCAGCTGTCACGTATTTGAGCGTTTATCAGGATCTGGATCATTCAGAGCAAGTTGCAAGGTGTTTGGCTGGGATGTTGATTTCGTCTGAAGATCTGCCTCTGGGCTTATTTATGCAAGAAAGTAGTTGCTATAACTTTCTTACTGCTTCATTCTTCAATTGTACAATGATATTTTGTCAAAAACAGTATCACTCATGATAAAGCACAGGGACAAGGCTTTTCATGTTTAGCCACAAGCTGATGTAGCAATAACATGATTTTTCTTTTCTGGTTTAGCCTATCTACACGCTTTAGAGTTCAGCACGTGTAGCAGGGTGAGTTTAATGTTCCCAACAGGCTAAGACTTTAGTGAGAGTGAATTTAACAGCAACAAAAGCATTACAGTTTGGGTGTGATGGTGCTGGCCGGCATGGTTCTGGTGCCAGCATCCCGTCAGACGCTGGAGGTGAAGCCCCCCAGCTGCAGTGTTTCTGATCGATGGACGGGGCACAGTCGGTAATGTGGCTTACTGGCTCAGTGCTCAGCACTGTGTATAGTTTCGTAGTTCATCCAATACAGTTTCCAGTGCGTTTTCTGTATCACAGGGCTGCTCTGAATTAAAATCAATGATCTTTAGTCCGTGTGCAGTGCTTAGTGGTAAAATGTTTGAGTTTCTGCATTAGTGCTTTGTCCTTTCTCCACAGGCAAAATATCCCTGTATTGCAGGAGAGTTGTGTGACTGGGTTTTGTTCAGGGGAGGTGAGGTGGTTTGGTTTTTTTATTTTAAGGTTTCTTTCTTTGTTCCCTTTAGAACTGGTAAAATAAATGTTGGTAAAGGAACCATATATGAGGAATAAGCCCCCAAGAGAGGGAATTAATGCAGGACAGCTACTGCATTGTAAACACTCACCACGGCTTATTCTCCACTGACAAGTGCACTTGGCGCACGTAGTCTTCAGAGTTCTCTGCAGATTCAGTTGAAAGAACACAACTGCTTGTGGAAGTGAGCCAGTATTTTTAAGTTTACTGTGATATTTCCATAGTTTGTCCTATGTAATCTAAAGTGTTTTGCTGGGTTGCAGTGACACTCAGCAGAGGCATTTAAAATTGGAAAGCACATTGATCATTATTCCTTCCTCACGTTTACCAACAGAAGTAATGCTATTACAGATTTTTAAAAGATTACGTTTTTAGTCAAGTTAAAAATAACTGCAAATCATCTTCAAGTTCAGTAATCTTAAGCAGCATATAAATTAATAAAACAACTTCAAATCTTATTTGATACTGTCTTTTTGGTTGTGGCTTTGCAGAAGCCTGTGAGAGTTTCCCTGGTAAATTTAGGCTTGTCCATAATGATTTCTTCTTTATTTTTCTGTTTTCCTGTCATAGTAGCAAGGCGAATTTTCTTAAATGTCCTCTTTCAATTAAGTTTCCAGGTCTTAGTTGTCATTGTTACCTCTTTCAGAGCAAATGAACTGTACTCCTCTTGCCATCTTTTTTTATTCTTTTTTTTTAGAAGAGTTTTTGGAGTTTTCTATAGGATTCTCTCATCTCTCTAACAGTAAAACCATGTATTATCAGCAAGTTTTTAATTGTCATTGTTACTATGTAACTTGTCTGTCAGTAAGTCTCAGAATTCTTATCAAAAACACAGAGTAACTGCGAAATTTGTCACTTTAAATGAGGTTAAGAGATACGGATTCCAGGCTCTTCTCGATGTTGAAATCACAAGCGTGACATATGTTGATTCACATCATACCTAGTCATGAAATGTAATCCTGCCCGCTGTTGCAAGAGGAGGAAAAGGCTGTTTAGTTTCTCAATGAGGTTTTTTTTTTTTGATGTTGTCAATAAGGTATTTCAACAGAGTTAAGATTATGCTGAATTTATTTGTGCTTGGCTGTCAGCACATGCCAAATACGACACTGCCTTTCTCATGACAACTTTTTTGTCAAGTGGTACCTCAAATTCCTGGAAATGAGTTTTTAGTAGAGTTCACAAGAGAAAGCCAAATCCAGATATGCAGTCCGTGGATCTGAGACACTTCTTTGGGAATTTTTGTGTAATGAGGAGGTGCTTCAAAGGTCTGTCTTTTACTTCAGGGGTTGAATTATTTCACAATAAGTGCTGGATGTTGATTCTATTTATTGTTCTGAGGACCGGTTTCATAACCTGGATGTTCCCTATTTCATGACACAATGGGACTCTGAATTGTCTGTTAGAGGACGTGGGTCATTTTTGAAACAATCCAGGCAGCTTTTAATGAGATGAATGCTAAGGTGGTGAAACCGAGTTATTTTGGATAGCGGAAATTTGAATGTTCAGAGTTGACTTCTGTTGCCGAAATCTTTGAGCCCCATTTAGTATAAATCAGTTCTGGGGTTTGGTGGCATTGGGATTAGAACTAGAGTATTTTTAATTGACATCCAGAACTTAGCTAATTAACACATACATAAATATTGCGTTTTGAACATACTACACATATGGAAAACATTGGTTTGGCTCGTTAGTGATGTCCCTAAAGAGTTGGGTGAAAGTATGAAACAGCGTATTGGAGTTGTGTGCATTCAGCATATAGTGACAACCAAAATGCATCACAGTCAAATGCTAACGAGGTAGCTCTATTGTCTGACTGTAGTGTCAGCAAAATTTTCCCAACAGTCTAATGGTTCATGAAATTTAGTTTTTTATTTTCATGTTTTCATTTGTTTTTAGGTATTACTTGTGGTCGTACACGCATCCCTGTTTTAGGAAAACTTGGGACTTTTGAAACTTGTTCCCTGAGACGAATTCCTCTTAGAAACTTTTCAGAAACACCAGCCTATTTTGCTTCAAAGGATGGTGCAAGCAAGGATGGTTCTGGAGATGGAAGCAAGGTAATCTCCATGCATTAGTTTTTTTGATAGTTTATATAAAATGTTTCTTAAATGTTTAGGAGATTTTTTTCCTTACTTAAAATTAGAATCTTCCTGAACTTTTTGCTAACTCTTGACACTTCTGATCCTTCAAAATGACTAACGGTGAAGAAAAAATAAATTGTATTGTGAATATGTTGGCAGACAAACCCTATGAGCATTCCATAATGCTTTTCCCAGTTTTATAAATCTTTTTGCCTAGCGTAAAGGGACACTTGAAAACTTTGTAGAATGTTGTAAATCCACAACAGGTTTCAGGATCTCAGTAGAGAGTAGTGATCGGAACTGTTCTTCTTCAAAAACCTGCTACTCCCTTATAGGTTTTTTAAAGTAAGTACATTTTAAAATGTTTTTGCTTTCAGCAGTGATTTGGTAGTTGCATTAAGCAAGACAAGTTTGTGAGGAGACTAGCTTTGTTCTTGTTAATAAATTGTAACCTATTTTTGTCCTAGTCTTTCTCTATGATTATAGTTAATAAACAGCTTCTTCAGATAAATGATTACCTGAGAATAAAACTGCTCTTTAGTCAGCAAATAAGATTTTTAGAGTTCACAGGCAATAACTTTGCCTTAGTATGGTGTGTTGTGACATCTGAGGAACTGTCCAGATGACACAGGTGTATTCTGAAGGTTCACGTTAAACTTGTTTAAAAAATAAGGGAACAAAGATAAAAATTTGTAATAGGCTTTTTTTTTCTCGAGAAAGGTTGCAAGGAGAAATGAGTGGGCAAGCAGATCTTAAAAAAATAGGGAACTATCTCAGAAGAGGGAAGAGAGATCTTTGCTGTTTCCTAAGATATGATAGCTTTTATTATTAATTGAAGTACGAAGAGCATAGAATGGATGTAGATTTAAAAAATATTAACCTTGAACACCAACTAAGCAGGGTAATACGGAGAAAGACAAGTAGGTTTCTGCAGGGAACACTGCCTTAGAAGTAAAAAATAAAATATTTCCAAGCAATTTCTGAGATGCTTGTTTTATAGGCCTTATGTACCCTACAGCCATCTGCCAGCATAGCTACATCTGTGAAGGATGCGAGAAGAGTTGTGGCTTCAGAAACCCTTAGAATCAACACAGTTGCGATTATGAAATTACTCTCTCTATAAGTATGATTTGTTTTCTTCTCTGGGATTAGAATAAATTATGTTGGAATATAAAAACATTCTTGACGCTGTTCAGCTTGCTATTATTGTAGTGCCAGTCAAGCAGTTCTAATGTAGATATGCGATGCCTCTTCCATGGGCATCCAAAATTGGCAGACCTGGGAAATACAGATTTGTGTACGCTTCAAAATGTTTATACCGTGTTGCTCTAAGTTTTCAAAGCCTTTGCAAAATCCGGACTGACAATAGTTATTTTGTCATTCATCTATTGCAATACTCATGTTACTGGATTCCATAAACACACTGCTAAATGCCTGATGTAACAGCTCCATTGTTTGGGGCTAATTGTCTGGAAATCTTTTTTAGAAGTCTGTCGGTGAGGGGGGTGGTAAAAAGTCAAGCTCTGGAAGCTCTGGGAAAGGAGGGAACCAGCTGCGCTGCCCAAAGTGTGGTGACTTGTGCACACACGTGGAGACCTTTGTGTGTAAGTTTTAATGAATACTTTCTCTTTTAAATAGACACAGAAGTGATTATATTTGTGATTTAACATAGTCCTGATAGCTAAGTTTTAGCCTACCTAATTACACAATGTCAAAAATTTTGTTATGCTTAGTTTGGCCACATTGGCCTAAGCATGTATCTATCGTCTCTGTGAATATATTTGTGTAACGTCTGTGATGTGTGGTGGAGCAGAATGTGGTAGTGGAATTTGGACTTCAACTGTGAACATGCAGCTTTAAAATAGTTTGTTACATTTTGTTACGGTTGAAGAGGTGCTCACATAAACAATACCACTTTAACTACTGATATTTCATTTTGTCCATTATGTATATACTCATATATGTGTATATATATATATATGTAGGTTTGTAATGTCTGTCCTTTGTTTACTAAATAATAAAACTTGATTCCTGTGTGTACTGTAAGCAGAGTACTTATCCAGCCAAGGAATAACTATATGACAGATGGCTTACTGGAGTCATATTTTATGGTGATGTCAGGTTCATAATATATTCCAGGCAGGAAAGTCCAAGTAGAAAATCCAGAATGTATGAGATGCCCGATGTACAGCAGCGACAGCAACCTTTTTTTTGAAGTGCAGTCCAGATTAATGCCAGTTATGCTTTAGGTTCTGTTAGACTTGGAGGCGTTTCTCCTTATTTCAGTGCTAATGAGACCAGCCTAGAGAACAGTTGTCAGAAAGCAAATACCCATTGTCAGGGAGGCTCAAGGAGGAAGTATCAAGTCATAATCAGACTTGTGCACTAAGAAGCTTAAGACAAGGTCAGCATAAACTTGTTCAACAGTTGTTAGTATCGCAGTTCGTGAAAATAATGAGCGGATGTGCTATTATTTGCTGCTACTCATGTAAAGTACTGTTTAATAAAAATGATCAAGCATTACGAATCACAAGACAATTCTAGAATAACAATATATTTATTTATGTTGGAAAAAAGGATCAGTCCTCAGCTTCTTTTTCTTTTTTTTTTCCCCAGAAATAATAGGCTTTTTTTGTTTGTTTGAAGCTATAGGCAACAAGGTTTTCTGAAAAATCTGGCACTAGCTGATGGAACTGGAAATACAATCCTGTGTGGTGTTCAATATGTTGACCTCTCCCTGGACTGGGTGTGGTGGGAAACAGTGGAAGGATTTTTAACCTCATTTACCTTCTTATCAGATGATCCATGAGTAGACAGAGATATTTTGAAGCTCTCTCACTTCACTGGTGTGTTTGCTCCCTCTGTTGCTGGAGTTTGTGCTTTTATCTGGAAATAACATTCAAGCGCTGCCCCAGACTAGAAGAGTCACTGTGTATCCCTGGAAAGCAGCGATGTGATTTAGTATATTGTCAGTGTCGCTAGGGATCTTTAAGCATATTTGAAAACTTGCTTAGGAAGAGGATTCATTCATTGGCATGAATCATGGGAGAAAATGTCTGGTGTATGCATCTCAAATTCACAAGTAGTGATACCGCACTTGACTTTCAGCACCAGAATGGCACAGGTACTGTAAGAGCTTGGAACTGGAAACTCACTTTTTACTCGTAAAAATACAAAAAAAACCCCCAAACAGCAAACCAACAAAAAAACCAGTCTTGCAGCTGGTCAGATTTCTCAGCAGCTTGAAAGTCAAAATACAAGGAAGTCTGCTTGTGAATAATTGAATGTATCTACTTTTCTCACCCTTGCATGTTTTGCTCTGAGGCTTTAGGATTTTACAGACGTTAAATGAAGTCTGTTACTAGTTCAAAGTGAGCACAGTGACACCAAATAATGGAGTGGAGCAGACTTTTTTGTTCATCTTGAGAACAGCAGTCATCGGTTTTCTATTAATTGGTAACTTAACAAAAATGAAAGCAAAGATTGTAATTGCTCTAATTTCTGTGAGTCACGGTCAAGTTTTCTCTGGACCTGTGTCTTTCTGGTTTAGTCTGTTAATTTGAGTACGCTGCTTCCCAGCCAAATTGCAGAATATAAAGCAGCTGGCAAACAGAAGAGCTAAGTTCTAATTATCTTAAAAACGATTTTAAAAACCAAATGGGGGGGGAGGGGAATGTATCTGTCCAGTTATGCCCAAAATGAATGGATTGCAGGTTGTATTAAACGTGCTGTAACTTGATTTTTCAGATAAGCCTTTGATGTTGCTTAGTTAGGAAAAATTACAAATTCACTCAGTTCTGGTTTGAATTACAGAACCTTAAGTAAGTATCTAAAGCCAAAGGAAAATGAGCAATTAGCATTTACTTCAACTTTTAAATATTAGATTTTTTCCAGTCATTTTGAGAGGAGTAGGGAAACAAAATACTGAATAAAAAGCCACATTTATTAGTAAATTAATTTGTAATTAGCCATTGAGTGGTAGTGTGACAGGCTGGTTGTCCAGCGGAGTTTGTTTTTAACAGGGCTTCACTTTGTATTTGCAAATCTTGCACAAGGATTTGCTTGGCTCTGGTTTTCCAGTAATTAACAATTAAGGAAGAATGTGACAGAAACCAAAAGGAATTTTGCTTTGACACACTTTCTCAGCAGTTCCTGTATTGCTTTCGCTTGTGAGACTCTGTAAGGAGAGTTTTATGATCAGTGAAATAAGATGTGAGCCTCCGATGTAGAGTGAAATCCAATAGCTTTAAAGCTGATTGACATAAGAAGCCTTAATTACGCGCTGCTTTTACTGTCTCTACCTGATGCCATCAGGTTAGCTCCATCCTCCAAAGCAAGGCTTCCCTGCCACTGTATGTACTTAATAGGCAACAAGCTTCCCTGCTCTATTTTTCCTCATGTCTTTTTACCTTATAGCGGTTTAATAGTAGCCCATTATCTCAACCCTATAAGTGTTTTTAGACTAATCCTACGATTGTTTTGGCTTCCTGTATGTACTGTAAAAACCCGGTGTTTCTCTTTGGCGAGGTCAGCTCATACGGACTTCAGAAATCTCTTTGCAAATGCAGCCTCTGTGGTAATGTTGCCTGAATCAAAAACAACACTTGACTTGCATTTTACCGCACTGTAAATATTTGCAGATATCTTAATGACAGTGAGGTAATTTGACATGAAGGCTCTTTGCTGTGCTTTTATGTGTTTGCTAAAAGAACATCTAAAAACATGCCAGTGTTCAAGAATAGCAAAATTTCTTGCAATTTTGAATGCTTGGTTTCATTATTAAGGGAGATAGCAGCACTTAAACTTAATTTCCTTGCATTTCAGAGCAAACTTTGCAAACTTTTTTTGTTCTGTCAAAACTCGTATTGGTACTTTTTTCCTGAGTGCAGTGTAGGTGATAGAAACCGGCTAAATTCACAGTTGTGTTTTCGTAACCAAGTCTCCTCCCCAGGGCACCCCACATATCAGAGTTTCTCTGTAACCACAGATCTTATTGTCTTGTTGAAAATTAGGAAGATCTCTAATAACCTCCCTCTGTGCTGCTTGGAGTAATTGATAAAAGTGTAGTCTGCACAATAATTATTTTCAGGGAATGATGTTTTGAAGATGCACAATAGTATTCTTGTAGCTTGCTCTTTATTTTTTTTAACCATTCCTGTGGATCTATAAAGGGAGCAAGTATTCTCGTGGCTGTTGCATCCTAATAAAGCTGACTGTTAATGTTGCAAAAGGAAGGGCAACAGCCTTATGGCACTGGAGTCATTAAGAAATATCAGAGGTGTTTTGAGTGAGTGTTGGGAGAAAGTTTCGGTTTTTTTCCCTACAGTGTTGTTGCTAAATGATAGTTCTGTGAGAGGGGCAGCTGCATGCAAGTGGTTCTCCATTGCATTCCCATCAGGCAGATAACAGTAATTTGGCGTGTTGTCAGGAGACCTTTTCACCCGTTAGACAAATTTTCTTTGGAGTAGAGTTAATAAAGCTGTGATGGTCACAGTATTATGTGCTACATTATTAAAATAATTTGCTGGTCTTACTTACCCAGTCATAAGGTGTGTTAATATTAAAAAAAAAAAAGAACCCCCCTCCTTTTTTGCTGATGCCAGCTCTATGGGAGGCAACAACAAGTTATAAATAAGCAGCTTGTTTATTACTAGAGGTTGTTATTAAAATTGGCTGGTACTGCAGTGTTCAAGCCGTTTTTTAAAAACTTCGTAGAATTTCAGAAGTTTTGACCTTGAAGTTTTTCCTGTGGTTGTTTTTCTACATTCACTTTACTTTTAATTTAATACTTTTACTAATATATTTATTTTAAATCAGTCCTGTTGCGCATGATTTGCATGTAATAGTAAAGCAATATGGTCAGAAAACATCTATTTTGAATTACAAATTTATTCTTCTCTACTGTCTATTTTTGATTATTTAAAGTTTGCTTTTCCAAAGGGGGAAAAAAAAAACCCCAACAAAACAGTGTAAGTTCTAGTTTGCAGGCTTTTGAAACCAGTCTTTGTAGATAATGTGATTTCTTGAGACATGGTTCACAAAGCCAGTGGTAGTGGAATTTGAAAGAAATTTGTTCCACTCTTGACAGTAAAAACAAATAAGCAAAAGATCTTGCAAAACATCAAAGTCCTGATCATCTGTTGCGTACCACAGCTGCTGCTTGTTGGGGTGAGCCCTTTGTGTGACCCTGCTGCGCTCTGTGCGAGGTGACTCGAGCATCCTCCAGAGTGTTCCACAGCCAGTGGGATGCAGAGACCGGGAGCTGCCACATCTGTCCTTTCCTGAGCCTGCTGCGTGCTACCTGTGATATTGTTGACTCCTTCCCCGCACTTCAGATTAGTCTGTTCCTAAGCACAATTTTATTTTTTTTTTTGCCTACTAATTTGAGAGTTAGGAACAATTCTTGCATAGTTAAAGCCCTCATAAACTTTGCATTGCTCTGAATTGCAGAGTTTCCTCTTCCAAGTGTAGTGCTACCAAATAAGTACGAAATAGATTTTTTGCTTTTTAATCCCTTGTTTGGTTGCTGCCCTGTGTTGTGGCTTTTTGGGTAAATTGCATTCCCTCTGTGTCAAATTTCATAGGCCAACAATTGCTTTTAAATCTTCTAAGGTGAAGGAAGGGGAAGTGTTGTGTAAACACAGAGGTGGCTGTGCTGTCTTACAGGTGCTTGTCCTGTGTATGATGAGCCAGTATGGTGAATGAACGCTGTCTAAGCAATTCCTCTTACCATTTTGTTCTACTTTTTCTGCAGCTTCCACACGTTTTGTGAAGTGTGAAAAGTGTCACCATTTTTTTGTTGTACTGTCAGAGGCAGACACAAAAAAGAGCATCATTAAAGAGCCCGAGTCAGCAGCAGAAGCTGTGAAGTTGGCATTCCAACAGAAGCCGCCGCCTCCACCGAAAAAGGTATGGCTGTTAATTCCACCTCAGTGTTGCCTTGTATTTCAGCATGGTGAAATGCTTTACTACTTAATCTCTGTCAGGTGTGTCTGTGACAGAGCAACAGACAAGATTAAACCTTCGATTAGCTCAAGATTAAACCTTCGAGAGCTGTGTGACCCAGCAGAGCACCTGTAAAGGAATGAGTAGATCCAATAAAAGTAGTTGGGTTTGTTTTCCTCTGGCTTTGTCTTGTGACTGAAGTCCAGTACCTTCATTTTCTCCTTGTGACCCTGAGGCTAACCTCAACCCTTGCCAACTGTGGTATCTTTTATTTCCTGCTGTGGCCTCATATTTTGTGCCCTGATGTTAGCAGTTGCTTTCTGTAGTTGCTCAGTCTTTTATTTGGCCTGTTTCTGGGTGAGGACCGTGGCCGATTAGGCTTTTGTCGTGACCCATCCTACGTCATTTGGTTTCCCTCCTGAATAGTGAGGGAGCTGATTGTGTTTCTCAGTTCCTAGTGGACTGGAATGATTGCGGAAGCTGCGTGTGGCTCCTGGAGAGACCCTGTTGTAAGACCTTAAATATTCTTGAAACTTTTGTTCCTCCTATAAATTTGGGTGAAATTGACAATGGGTTTAAATATTAGTATGGGAGAACTGACAGACACAATGTGATTGTTTAAGCGCCACGTTTTTAAGTAAACTGATCAACAGCAGTATATTTTGTACTTTAGATGTTGAATTTCTGTTTCTCAGTTCTGTAATGGTTGGTTTAGACCACAGTCTATCTTTGGCAAAATATACTATTTTTTCTTTTTTGCTGCAAGGTGCTGTAGAAGTGTTACTAAGATGAAGTTATTTTTCAGATTTATAACTACCTCGACAAATACGTTGTTGGTCAGTGTTTTGCCAAGAAGGTGCTTTCAGTTGCTGTGTACAATCATTACAAGAGAATCTACAATAATATCCCAGCTAACCTGAGACAGCAAGCAGAAGTTGAAAAGCAGACTTCTTTAACACCAAGAGGTTTGTATGACGTTTGGTATTTTTCTGGTCAAAGACAACTTAGGTTGTTGGGCCCTAACTTAAGAAACCTGAGAAAGGTTTTACTTTGGCACTAGATTTCTGTAATTGAAATAATTGAAAAGAATTTCTATTAAATTTACCTTTCACTGTATGTGGACTTCTGTGATTTATTTAAATAGTAATCCAGAAGGTTTATGGTGCCATGGGTATTGCCTGCTGGATTAAACGTTTGGCATTTTTTACTGACACATACTAGGTGTTTTCCTTTACCTTTATAACGTGAGCCTCCTAAATTTTTCCTTCTAATCTCATTTACTGCTTAACGGTAAATCTGCTGCTTAATCTGCAAGCAACAATGCAGATCGTGAAGACAATATTTTGCATAGGTAATTTGAGGAATTGCTGGTCTTTCTAACCTCACTTGTTGCTGTTGGCAGCATCTGTTGGTCACCATAGTATTGTTCCATATCTAACAAGTGTAGATGGAGTTACTCTTGGCAGTACTTTTGCTACTGACTAAGTGCGTAGCTATGTTGATCTAATTTATTTTTAGAAATAGGATTAAGTTACTGTCTCTGATTCAAAGTGTACCTTGATTTTTTTTTTAATGGTGTTTTGTTGTGTCTTGCAAAAAATAGCATACCAAGCAAACAGAAATCTTTGTTTTTTGAATTAACATAAAGAAGTATTTTAACTGAGAGGGAATATTAGTAGCACCATCCTGGTAACGGTAGGAGAGCAGTGGTGTACCCGGCACTGGGAAGTTCCTGACCCTCCCCAGGAAGATAAAATGGTGCACACCCAGAGGGACTGGCAGTGAATGTTTATAAGGGATAGTACTTTGAGATATGTGAGACCTTACATTGTAACACTCAGATATAGATGTGAGAGTTTAAGGAAGCCTTTTCACAACAAAATTATATTATTGCATTTTTTTCCCCTTCTACAAGTGATTTTTAAAATTAAAATTAACCTGAGGTAATAGATTGTTAACTGTTTTAAGTAGTAGAAAGTTTGCTGTCGTTTTAAAAGTATGCAAGTTGGGTTTTGGGTTAGTTTTGACAGCAATAAAAACTAATTCACATGGGGATTTCTTGTTAGAAATACATTCATACACCGTGATGAGATGTATTCAGAAGAGGGCAAGAGGTGGAGAATTTATAAGCTTTTATAAACTTATTTTTTATTACTGTTTTCATCCTCTCTCTTAGAATTAGAAATCAGAAGACGGGAGGATGAGTACAGATTTACAAGTAAGTGAACTCTCTCCTCATGTCCTCCTCTGCAATATCTACTCTTTTGATGTTAATGTAGAATAGTCTTTAGTGACCGCTAGTTTGAAATGCTGAATAAAATCCTGTTTGCTTTTCTTCTGCAAGTAAATTTAATTGATGGCATTGAGTGGGTTTTTAACAGAGGTGACTAGGATTTGACTCTTTGTGTAGATGAAAAGCAGGTAAACTGTAAAAATACCTTTTAAGAAGTTGGTTAAATAATTATCTGTCCTACACATAGACCAAG
The DNA here is from genome assembly GCF_964199755.1 of Larus michahellis. Taxonomy (NCBI): domain Eukaryota; kingdom Metazoa; phylum Chordata; class Aves; order Charadriiformes; family Laridae; genus Larus; species Larus michahellis. The sequence continues at coordinate 3,659,176 of NC_133904.1, read as the reverse complement.
TATAATGGAAATTTTTTTTTTTCAGTGAGATCTGAGATGTGATTATATTGGTAGTGCCATACAGAATATGATGTGAGGTAGATAATAAAGGAAGTTATACAACTGTTTTCTGCAGGGTACTTAGACTCTTAAAAGGCACTGTCACCTTGAACCTCAGAATGCCCTTTTTTTTTTTTTTTTTCCTCCACGTGATGTCAGTTATGTTTATTTTCAGTCCACGGGAACTCTTGCTGGCTATCGAACTTCTTCCTTAGTCTAGTGTAGATCAGTTTGTAATCCCAGTTATGCCTCTTCAAACCAGTTTTCTTAATCTTCAAAATTCTACCCTGCAAGCCAATTAAAACTAGCTCTATGAAAAAAGAAAATCCAGCTCAACCTCCATATCCATGTGTAGAGACAAAACCTGTAGCAACTGAACTAGGCCAAGTCTTGAGAGTAGAGCTGTGCATTGCTTCTGTAATTGTTATAGTATACCAGTTGTACTTTTTCATCATCGAGATCAACAGTTTGGGTTTATATCTTCTCATGTGTTAAAAAAAAATGTTAAAAATACAGTTAAAATGAGTTAATTTGTAAGGACTGAAAATTTCTCTTGTTTTTAATGTAGAGGAATATTTTTAGGTAACCCACTGTACCGTTGGAAATTCTTTTCATGCATGCAAATATATGTTTGTGCAAAACTATGATTTGAACTCATGTTTTTGTAATAATTGTGCTATGTTTCTGTTGCAGTCCTATCTGTAAACTTCTATACGGGTAGAATTATAGGTTTGCAGAACAAAACAGAAGAACCAAGCTTTTCTGTGTATTTAAGGTAATGGCAGACCTTGCCAGTGCTCTAACAGTACTGTTATTGTTCTCTTCAGAACTACTGCAGATTGCTGGAATCAGTCCACACGGTAATGCTTTAGGAGCATCGATGCAGCAACAAATGAACCAGCAGATACCTCAGGAAAAACGGGGAGGAGAAGTACTAGATTCACCCAATGATGACATAAAACTTGAAAAAAGTAATATTTTGCTGCTTGGACCAACTGGATCAGGTATGCAGCTGCATGTTTTCTATAAGTGTCAGATTTTTCTGAGGATTGATCGTTAATGAGTGATTTTCCTCTTTTGTGATTATTCCAATTTGGTGTATAAAACGCTAAACTCTGAATTCCCAACTGGGATTTTTTGTGCTTTCATGCCATGGTAACAAGCTGAGCTAAATGACCTTGAAAAGGAAGGAGGTGTAGTCATGTGGTTTTCTTTTTTTTTTTTTTTAATGCCTATATTTACTGACTCATTAAAAGATGCAACTGTCACTAAGCTGTAATAAAATACATTTAAAGTTCCTCTGCTTTAGAAGGCAAGCTGAGATGCTGCAGTTAAAAAGTGTTGTTTCATCTCTGGGACAAATCAGTTGCAGTGGGGTTAATAGAGAAATTATATTTGTATGTTCATTAAGAAATGGGAGTGTTTGTGCTGAAGTGATAGCATTTTGCAGACTATTTGGGAGAACATTCACTAAATCATATTTTAATTCTGTTTCTCCCCGGCTTTGAAGCAGGAGCAATTGGACTTTGCGCTGCACCCTGAGTGTGTGCAAAAGACTACTGATTTATCTAATCTTTCATCTATGCAAGTACATGTATTCTGGTTTTTATATTGTCTGACATTTTATTTGTGATACTGTGTGCATGTCAAGCTGCCTCAAATGTGAACTATTAGTCTAGTTCAGAAATGCAGCTTGCCAATGTAAAAACAGCTGTTTATGAAAACTAGCTCTCTTGGAAAATATTCTTACAGGAATATATGAACATGCTGGCATCATTCAAAAGGTGTAATAACAGTAATTATGATGCTATGGTAAATATTTGGCTTTGTGTAGTCTAGAGAAATGTATCGTAGTTATAACGGTTTTTATTTTGTCAGGTAAAACCTTGCTGGCTCAGACTTTAGCTAAATGCTTAGATGTACCTTTTGCTATCTGTGACTGTACTACCTTGACTCAAGCTGGCTATGTTGGGGAAGACATTGAATCTGTGATTGCGAAACTCCTGCAAGATGCCAACTACAATGTAGAAAAAGCTCAGCAAGGTAAGCTTTTACAAGATGTTTCCTGAAGTTCATTGATAGACTGTGTTAAACTCGCCTGAGTGCTCTAAACTTTGAGACCACCAGTATTTCTGTAATTTATATTCCTGTTGCATATACATGAATTTTAACCCTTTAAATCAGAAATAATAAACCCCAACAGAGCTCTAAGCATATCTTGTAGTTTTTGTTCTTGTCCATAGTTGGACAAGATTACATACATTTTTGCAATCTACAGCATGGAAGCAGAACAGACTGCTGCTGTCTTAAATTATGTTCTT